>NC_141873.1:394562481-394865511 GCF_056163025.1 Triticum urartu | reverse complement strand
ATTGGCGCAAAGCTTTTCTACAAGGACTACTTCAAACCGGACCCAACATCCAAGGTTTTTTCAACATCACTTTCAGATGGGCAGAAATAAGTTCTTGCGCATAGTGAATGCAGTGGAGGAGGTTGATGACTACTTCAAGTTGAGAAAGGATTATTGCGGATAACTTCCGTTCTCTCCTCTACAAAAATCATCGCTACTCTCATGATGTCGGAGTAATTAGCCACGGGTAGCCTCATCAGCTCACCATGGCGTTTCAAGACATCGGGGCCGACTGCGCCCCTCAAGAATCCAAGACCAAAGCGCCGCCTTCTCTCGCCGGCTGGTCCAGGCGGCCGACTGCTAGAAGGCGGCATGACCCAGCAGGCGGCCTCAAGATGGGCCGACTCTTGGGAGGCGGCCCCAAGGTTTCTCAGAGTTTGCACCCTCATAAATACGATGAGACGGGGCGTGGCTACCGCACGCCTCGCCGCCCCTAGTCTAGGGCATAGTGATAACCCACAAGTATAGGGGATCATAATAGTTTTCGAGGGTAGAGTATTCAACCCAAATTTATTGATTCGACACAAGGGGAGTCAAAGAATATTCTCAAGTATTAGCAACTGACTTGTCAATTCAACCACGTCTGGAAACTTAATATCAGCAACAAAGTATTTAGTAGCAAAGTAATATGATAGTAGTGGTAACGGTAGCAAAAGGTAACAGTAGTAAAAGTAATGTTTTTGGTATTTTTGTAGTGATGATAGCAATAGCAACGGAAAAGTAAATAAGCAAAGAACAATATATGGAAAGCTCGTAGGCAATGGATCAGTGATGGAGAATTATGCCAGATGCGGTTCATCATGTAACAATCATAACCTAGGGTGACACAGAACTAGCTCCAGTTCATCGATGTAATGTAGGCATGTATTCCGAATATAGTCATATGTGCTTATGGAAAAGAACTTGCATGACATCTTTTGTCCTACCCTCCCGTGGCAGCGGGGTCCTTACGAAAACTAAGGGATATTAAAGCCTCCTTTTAATAGAGTACCGGAACAAAGCATTAGCACATAGTGAATACATGAACTCCTCAAACTACGGTCATCACCGGTAAGTATCCCGATTATTGTCACTTCGGAGTTAACGGATCATAACACATAATAGGTGACTATAGACTTGCAAGATAGGATCAAGAACTCTCATATATTGATGAAAACATAATAGGTTCAGATCTGAAATCATGGCACTCGGGCCCTAGTGACAAGCATTAAGCATAGCAAAGTCATAGCAACATCAATCTCAGAACATAGTGGATACTAGGGATCAAACCCTAACAAAACTAACTCGATTACATGATAGATCCCATACAACCCATCACCGTCCAGCAAGCCTACGATGGAATTACTCACGCACGACGGTGAACATCATGAAATTGATGATGGAGGATGGTTGATGATGACGATGGCGACGGATTCGCCTCTCCGGAGCCCCGAACGAACTCCAAATCAGCCCTCCCGAGAGGTTTTAGGGCTTGGCGGCGGCTCCGTATCGTAAAACGCGATGAATCCTTCTCTCTGATTTTTTTCTCCTTGAAACAAAATATATAGAGTTAGAGTTGGAGTCGGAGGAGCTCCAGGGGGCCCACGAGGTAGGGGGCGCCCCCCCACCCTCGTGGATAGTTGGTGGGCCCCCTGGCCTTCATCTTTTGTAAGGATTTTTTATTATTTCCGAAAACTTGTTCCTTGAAGTTTCAGGTCATTCCGAAAACTTTTGTTTCTGCACATAAATAACACCATGGTAATTCTGCTGAAAACAGCATCAGTCCGGGTTAGTTTCATTCAAATCATGCAAGTTAGAGTTCAAAACAAGGGCAAAAGTGTTTGGAAAAGTAGATATGACGAAGACGTATCAACTCCCCCAAGCTTAAACCTTTGCTTGTCCTCAAGCAATTCAGTTGACAAACTGAAAGAGATAAAGAAAAACTTTTACAAACTCTATTTGCTCTTGTTGTTGTAAATATGTAAAGCCAGAATTCAAGTTTTCAGCAAAGATTATAACTAACCACATTCACAATAACGCTTAGGTCTCAAGTTTACTCATATTAATGGCATAATCAACTAGCGAGCAATAGTAATAAATCTCGGATGACAACACTTTCTCAAAACAATCATAATATGATATAACAAGATGGTATCTCGCTAGCCCTTTCTGAGACCGCAAAACATAAATGCAGAGCACCTTTAAAGATCAAGGACTGACTAGACATTGTAATTCATGGTAAAAGAGATCCACTCAAGTCATACTCAATGTAAACTAACAGTAATGAATGCAAATGACAGTGGTGCTCTCCAACTAGTGCTTTTTAATAAGAGGAGGATGACTCAACATAAAAGTAAATAGATAGGCCCTTCGCAGAGGGAAGCAGGGATTTGTAGAGGTGCCAGAGCTCGGTTTTGAAATAGAGGTGAATAATATTTTGAGCGGTATACTTTCATTGTCAACATAACAACCAAGAGATGACGATATCTTCCATGCTACACACATTATAGGCGGTTCCCAAACAGAATGGTAAAGTTTATACTCCCCCTTCCACCAACAAGCAGCAATCCATGGCTTGCTCGAAACAACGAGTGCCTCCAACTAACAAGAGTCCTAGAGGGAGTTTTGTTTGCAATTATTTTGATTTAGTTTGCATAAAGTATGGGACTGGGCATCCCGGTGACCAGCCACTTTCTCGTGAGTGAGGAGCAGAGTCCACTCCTCTTGAGAATAACCCGCCTAACATCGAAGATACAGACAACCCTAGTTGATACATGAGCTATTCGAGCATACAAAACAGGATATTTATTTGAAGGTTTAGAGTTTGGCACATACAAATTTAGTTGGAACGGCAGGTGGATACCGTATATAGGTAGGTATGGTGGACTCATATGGAATAACCTTGGGGTTTAAGGATTGGATGCACAAGCAGTATTCCCGCTTAGTACAGGTGAAAGCTAGCAAAAGTCTGGGAAGCGACCAGCTAGAGAGCGACAACGGTCATGAACATGCATTAAAATTAATCAACACCGAATGCAAGCATGAGTAGGATATAATCCACCATGAACATAAATATCGTGAAGGCTATGTTGATTTTGTTTCAACTACATGCGTGAACATGTGCCAAGTCAAGTCACTTAAATCATTCAGAGGAGGATACCACCCTATCATACCACATCATAACCATTTCAATAGCATGTTGGCACGCAAGGTAAACCATTATAACTCATAGCTAGTCAAGCATGGCATAAGAAACTATGATCTCTAGTTGTCATTGCAAACATGTTTATTCATAATAGGCCGAATCAGGGACGATGAACTAATCATATTTACAAACAAAAGAGGTCGAGTTCATACCAGCTTTTCTCATCTCAGTCAGTCCATCATATATCATCATAATTGCCTTTCACTTGCACGACCGAATAGTGTGAATAATAATAATAGTGCGCGTGCATTGTACTAAGCTGGAATCCGCAAGCATTCAATAAACAGGAGAAGACAAGGCAATATGGGCTCTTTTGTCAGATCAACAATAATGCATATAAGAGTCACTTCAACAATTTAATCATGGTCTTCTCCGATCGACCCCCCAAAGAAAAGAAAAGAAATAAAACTAAAGCTCCCAACAAGCAAAAGAAGAACAAGAAATCTTTTTGGGTTTTCTTTTTAATTACTACTACAAGCATGGAAAGGAAACTAATTAAAAACTACAACTATTTTTTTGTTTTTCTTAAGGTTTATTAAACACACAAGAGGAAAGCATAAAAAGGAAAATAAACTAGCATAGATGATACAATGAAAAAGTATGAGCACCGACATCTAGCAATGAGTGTGTGAACATAAATGTAATGTCGGTGGGAAATACGTACTCCCCCAAGCTTAGGCTTTTGGCCTAAGTTGTTCTATGGCCACGACTGGCCTGGCGGATATCCATACTAGTAGTTGGGGTCGTACTGCGATGCAGCGGCTATCGCCTCCTGAGCTACAGCGTGGCGACGAGCGGCCTCAGCCCTCCTCTCGTACTCATCTGCCTCCTCTCTGGTAATAACACATCTTCCTTTTGCCTGATGATCAAAGAAGGCATGAGCAGGGAGAGTAATATGGACAACACGACGTCTGTCAAAGATTAGTCGATACTGGAGAGGTGATTCATTCCTCTCGACAAACTGGTGGTGAACTATAGTATTAAAGTCTAGGTAAGCAGGGGGTAATTCAATATCATCTTCGCGTATGGCTATACCAAGAAAATTAGCTATGCGGGTTGCATAAATTCCACCAAAGAAATCTCCATTAAATCTATTAAGATGCAACCTACGTGCAACAATGGCTCCCAAATTATAAGATTTATCTCCTAACAAAGCACTCCTAAGAATACTAAGGTCAGGGACACACCTGTGACATGCCTCATCTTTATCATTAATGCATCTACCTGTGAAGAGAGCAAAATAATGTATAGCAGGAAAGTGAATGCTCCCTATAGTGGCTTGTGTTATATCTCTAGATTCTCCCATAGTTATACTAGCAAGAAAATCTCTAAATTCAGATTTGCGAGGATCCCTGATACTACCCCATTGTGGAAGTTTGCAAGCAGTGGTAAAATCCTCTAAGTCCATAGTGTAAGAATTTTCATAAAGATCAAACAGGACAGTTGGAGAATTACGAGAAGATGAAAATTCAAACCTCCTCACAAAGGAACTAGTGAGCTGGTGATACTGGCTGCACTTCTCTTCCTCGAAGCTCACAAGATTAGCGTTACGCAAATATGCGTTAAATTCTTCCTTAATTCCCCCTCAATCCATAAAGTTCTCAGAAGGCCATTCACAAGGACGCGCTGGAGCGTCTCTTGGTGGCTCTTCATCAGCATCACGCATTGCAAGCGTGGGTCCTTGCTTCCTTGAAGAACCACCTTGGAACATTTTCCTAAGCATATTTCTTCCTCTGAAAAATTTCTGAAATTTTTAGTAACTTCAAAATAAAAGTAAACCAAACTCAATAATATTGATAGCAACTACTCATACAAGTGCCTACAGCCTATATCATGCATCAAAACTACTTTTGACCATATAAATTTGACATGCAAGCTCAAGAACATGGTCACCTAGACAACACAAATTTGCAATGAATAAAGCACTAGAACAAAAACTAATTGGACCAATGGAGGAGTCACATACCAAGGAACAATCTCCCCAAGTAGTTTTGTGAGAGGTGCTTTGAGCAAGGAGATCGAAAATGGCAGGAAAATGAGCTTGGAGTCGGGTTTGAGTTGGATATTTGTGTTTGGGGGAGGAAGAAGGAGTGTGTGGGTGAAAGGATAAGTAGAGGAGGGCCACTGTGGGCCCACGAGGCAGGGGGCGCGCCCAGGGGGGTAGGGCGCGCCCTCCACCCTCGTGGCCAGGTGGATGACCCCCCTGTTGTGTTCTCAGTGCCAAATATTCTCCAATATTCTAGAAAAAATCATATTTAAATTTCAGGGCATTTGGAGAACTTTTATTTTCGGGGTATTTTTATATTGCACGAATAATCAGATAACAGATAGAAAAATACTATTTTTATTTTATTTAATATAAATAACAGAAAGTAAAAGGAGGGTACAGAAGGTTGTGCCTTCTAGTTTCATCCATCTCATGCTCATCAAAAGGAATCCACTAACAAGGTTGATCAAGTCTTGTTAACGAACTCATTCTGAATAACATGGAACTGGAAAAATTTCAAATAACACTATGTTACCTCAACGGGGATATGCACATCCCCAATAATAAGAATATCATATTTCTTCTTGACAGTAGGAAGAGGAAATTCAAAACCTCCAAATACAATCGATGGAATTTTTCCAATGGAGTTGATACTATGAACTTGAGGTTGTTTCCTCGGAAAGTGTACCGTATGCTCATTACCATTAACATGAAAAGTGGCATTGCCTTTAGTGCAATCAATAATAGCCCCTAGGGCTGGAAAAAAAAGCTCGGAGCTCGTGAGCTAAACGAGTAGCTCATGACTCGGCTCGAATCGACTCGAACTCAAAGAATAACGAGTCAAGCCAAGCTTTAGTTTAAGATCGTTTATAGACCAAGTTAAACGAGCCAATCTCATGAGTACTCGTGTAACTCGTTAGGCTCAGTACAAAAGATCAGCCACTCCCAATACAAAAATAAGATCAGCCACTCAGCACCCTATGTCCTAGGCGCACAACACAAGGCCTAGCTGTTGAAGGCCCAACCGCCTAGGAGACTCAAGCGTTAGAAGGAAATTACTATTGTTAGTGATATATATGTTTAATATATACATAATCATTTTTATAATATTTGAGGGTTTTATGTTCATATCTTTAACGAGCTTAACAAGCTAAACGAGCCAGCTCACGAGTTATACGAGTCGAGCCAATCTTGGATTTGAGCTCGTTATAATAACGAGTCAAGTTGAGCTAGCTCGTTAACGAAACGAGCTCTAGCGAGTCGAGCCGAGCTGGCTCAACTCGGCTCGAATTCCAGCCCTAATAGCCCCTGCAGTGTTCAAGAAGGGTCTTCCAAAAATAATAGACATACTATCGTCTTTGGGAATATCGAGAATAACAAAGTCCGTTAAAATAGTAATGTTTGCAACTACAACATGCACGTCCTCACAAATACCAACAGGTATAGCAGTTGATTTATCAGCCATTTGCAAAGATATTTCAGTAGGTGTCAACTTATTCAAATCAAGTCTACGATATAAAGAGAGAGGCATAACACTAACACCGGCTCCAAGATCACATAAAGCAGTTTTAACATAGTTTCTTTTAATGGAGCATGGTATAGTTGGTACACCGGGATCTCCAAGTTTCTTTGGTATTCCACCCTTAAAAGTATAATTAGCAAGCATGGTGGAAATTTCAGCTTCCGGTATCTTTCTTTTATTAGTAACAATATCTTTCATGTACTTAGCATAAGGATTCATTTTGAGTATATCAGTTAATCGCATACGCAAAAAGATATGTCTAATCATTTCAGCAAAGCGCTCAAAATCCTCATCATCCTTTCTCTTGGATGGTTTGGGAGGAAAAGGCATGGGTTTCTGAACCCATGGTTCTCTTTCTTTACCGTGTTTCCTAGCAACAAAGTCTTTCTTATCATAACGTTGATTCTTTGATTGTGGGTTATCAAGATCAACAACAGGTTCAATTTCTATAGCATTATCATTACTAGGTTGAGCATCATCATGAACATTATCACTAGTTTCAGGTTCATTACCAGATTGTGTTTCAGCATCAGAAATAGAAATATCATTTGGATTCTCAGGTGTTTCAGTAATAGGTTCACTAGAAGCATGCAAAGTCCTATCATTTTTCTTTTTCTTCCTTTTAGAAGGACTAGGTGCATCTATATTATTTCTCTGAGAATCTTACTCAATTCTCTTAGGGTGGCCTTCAGGATACAAAGGTTCCTGAGTCATTCTACCAGTTCTAGTAGCCACTCTAACAGCATTGTCATTATTCTTACTATTCAATTCATTGAGCAAATCATTTTGAGCTTTAAGTACTTGTTTTACTTGAGTGGTAACCATAGAAGCATGTTTACTAATAAGTTTAAGTTCACCTTTAACATTAGCCATATAATCACCCAAGTGTTCAAGCATATTTGAATTGTATTTCAATTGTCTACCAAAGTAAGCATTAAAATCTTCTTGCTTAGCCATAAATTTATCAAACTCATCTAAGCATGGGCTAGCAAATTTAGAAAATGAGATTTCAGCTTTATCATATCTATAGAGAGAATTTACCTTTACTACCTGTGTCGGGTTATCAAGACCATGATTTTCTTCAATAGGTAAAGGATTAAGATCATATGTTTCTTCAACAGGTGGTAAATTAAGACCATGTATTTCTTCAATAGGAGGTAAATTCTTAACATCTTCAACTTTAATACCTTTTTCTTTCATAGATTTCTTTGCCTCTTGCATATCTTCAGGACAGAGAAATAGAATACCTCTCTTCTTCGGAGTTGGTTTAGGAATAGGCTCAGGAACTGGCTCAGGAGCTGTCCAATTATTTTTGTTTGTCAACATATTATTCAATATAATTTAAGCTTTCATCCGGTGTTCTTTCTCTGAAAACAGAACCAGCACAACTATCCAGGTAATCTCTGAAGGCATCGGTTAGTCCATTATAAAAGATATCCAGTATTTCATTTTTCTTAAGAGGATGATCAGGCAAAGCATTAAGTAACTTGAGAAGCCTCCCCAAGCTTGTGGGAGACTCTCTTCTTCAATTTGCACAAAATTATATATATCCCTTAAAGCAGCTTGTTTCTTATGAGCAGGGAAATATTTAGCAGAGAAGTAATAAATCATATCCTGGGACTACGCACACAACCAGGATCAAGAGAATTAAACCATATCTTAGCATCACCCTTTAATGAGAACGAAAATATTTTAAGGATATAAAAGTAGCGAGTTCTCTCATCATTAGTGAACAGGGTAGCAATATCATTTAATTTAGTAAGATGTGCCACAACAGTTTTAGAATCATAGCCATGAAAAGGAACAGATTCAACCAAAGTAATTATATCAGGATCAACAGAGAATTCATAATCCTTATCGGTAACACAAATAGGTGAAGTAGCAAAAGCAGGGTCAGGTTTTATTCTAGCATTTAGAGATTGCTTATTCCATTTAGCTAATAACCTCTTGAGTTCGTATCTATCTTTGCAAGCTAAAATAGCTAAAGAAGCTTCTTTATCAAAAACATAACCCTCAGGAATAACATGCAAGTCTTCATCATCAATTTCATCAGTATTATCAGATTCAATATTTTCATTCTCTCTAGCCCTAGCAAGGTGTTCATCAAGAAATTCACCAAGTGGCACAGTAGTATCAAGCATAGAAGTAGTTTCATCATAAGTATCATGCATAGCAGAAGTAGTATCATCAATAACATGCGACATATTAGAACGAATAGCAGAAGCAGGTTTAGGTGTCGCAAGCTTACTCATAACAGAAGGTGAATCAAGTGCAGAGCTAGATGGAAGTTCCTTACCTCCCCTCGTAGTTGAGGGATGAATCTTGGTTTTTGGATCTCCCAAGTTCTTCATAATGATAAGCAGATATAAATCCCAAGTGACTTAAAGAATAGAGCTATGCTCCCCGGCAATGGCGCCAGAAAATAGTCTTGATAACCCACAAGTATAGGGGATCGCAACAGTTTTCGAGGGTAGAGTATTCAACCCAAATTTATTGATTCGACACAAGGGGAGCCAAAGAATATTCTCAAGTATTAGCAGCTGAGTTGTCAATTCAACCACACGTGGAAACTTAATATCTGCAGCAAAGTATTTAGTAGCAAAGTAATATGATAGTAGTGGTAACGGTAGCAAAAGGTAACAGTAGTAAAAGTAATGTTTTTGGTATTTTTGTAGTGATGATAGCAATAGCAACGGAAAATTAAATAAGCGAAGAACAATATATGGAAAGCTCGTAGGCAATGGATCAGTGATGGAGAATTATGCCGGATGCGGTTCATCATGTGACAGTCATAATCTAGGGTGACACAGAACTAGCTCCAGTTCATTGATGTAATGTAGGCATGCATTCCGAATATAGTCATACGTGCTTATGGAAAAGAACTTGCATGACATCTTTTGTCCTACCCTCCCGTGGCAGCGGGGTCCTTACGGAAACTAAGGGATATTAAGGCCTCCTTTTAATAGAGTACCGGAACAAAGCATTAGCACATAGTGAATACATGAACTCCTCAAACTACGGTCATCACCAGTAAGTATCCCGATTATTGTCACTTCGGGGTTAACGGATCATAACACATAATAGGTGACTATAGACTTGCAAGATAGGATCAAGAACTCTCATATATTGATGAAAACATAATAGGTTCAAATCTGAAATCATGGCACTCGGGCCCTAGTGACAAGCATTAAGCATAGCAAAGTCATAGCAACATCAATCTCAGAACATAGTGGATACTAGGGATCAAACCCTAACAAAGCTAACTCAATTACATGATAGATCCCATCCAACCCATCACCGTCTAGCAAGCCTACGATGGAATTACTTACGCACGACGGTGAGCATCATGAAATTGGTGATGGAGGATGGTTGATGATGATGATGGCGACGGATACCCCTCTCCGGAGCCCCGAACGGACTCCAGATCAGCCCTCCCGAGAGGTTTTAGGGCTTGGCGGCGGCTCCGTATCGTAAAACGCGATGAATCCTTCTCTCTAATTTTTTTCTCCCTGAAACAAAATATATAGAGTTGGAGTTGGAGTCGGAGGAGCTCCAGGGGGCCCACGAGGTTGGGGGGCGCGCCCCCACCCTCGTGGACAGGTGGTGGCCCCCCTGGCCTTCATCTTTTGCAAGGATTTTTTTTATTTCCGAAAAGTTGTTCCGTGAAGTTTCAGGTCATTCCGAGAACTTTTGTTTCTACAGATAAATAACACCATGGTAATTCTGCTGAAAACAGCGTCAGTCCGGATTAGTTCCATTAAAATCATGCAAGTTAGAGTCCAAAACAAGGGCAAAAGTGTTTGGAAAAGTAGATACGACGGAGACGTATCACATAGCAAGGCCACAGTGCACCGTACCAAGCGGGGCTCCTCCATTCGGCGCGGCACTGTTGCCATGCTGACCCTGATGTCACCCCTGTCAGAGGGGGTTGTGCCCCCACGACGGGCTGTCGGTACGGCCCGCGGGTGGCGGGCCCCACTCGATAACGAGAAGACCGGAAGGCGGCCGTCCCTGTCCAGTCGGCTCAGTAGAAGCCGGCAGATGACCAGGCGGCCCTCCCCATCCTGGGGACCGGTGCGCCATTAACGAGATGAGACGTGGAATGGCTACAGTGAACGCCCGCCAGGCGGCGGCACTGTAGCCACGCCTCCACCAACAAAGCACGCATCATTAGCCGCATCGCTATAGTATCGGGCAGCCGGCAGGACCCGCAAGCGGCGAGTACAGCCTGTCGGCCAAGTACCGGACAGACGGTGGGACCCACTAGGCAGCGGGCCCCATTGGTCAGCGGAGAAGCCGGCGACCAGAGACACTAACAGCTCGGGCCTACACCCGGCCAGATTACCATTGTACCCTTGGGGGTAGGCCTATATAAACCCCCTAGGGCACCCATGCAAAGGGTTCAGCCTCTTGTTCACTCACACACCCATATAGAGAGAGGAAGCTAGGGCTAGACTTGCTCTCCTTCCCCCTATAGAGAAACAGCTCAAGGAACAAGCTTGTAGCCACCATTGTTGCTTGAGTGATCATGCGGAGACCCCGCATAGCAGGACTAGGGGTGTTATCTCCACGGAGAGCCTTGAACCTGGGTAAGATTCACCGGCGTGCATATCTTTGCCTCATCCCGCTTCCTGGCACCGGCGATGTCTTACTAGCCCCCATCATGATAAGCCATCCTTTGGCATATATCGCACCAAACCCTCGACACATGATGCTTGCTTATGGTAAAGCCGCAGACGCCAATGATGCTAAAATCCGGATAGGAAAGACCACATGCGTGTATACCACGATGAAATTTGCACTCATCATGGTAAATGTATTTGGACCAGAGTACTTGCAAAAACAAACTGTGAAGGACACAGAAAAACCGTTGACAGTTGGAGCATCAAGAGGATTCCAAAGCATCCTCGGTTCACTCGACCGCGTACACCGGCAATGTAAGTTCTTCCATTTCTATTTGTGCAAATAGGAATATCTATCTCCACGTTGTTTCTATATGTGCAAACAAAAGCACATGCCTCAATTTTAGTGAAACTGCACATAATTAGATGGCGCTTGCTACCTGTCGTCCTCTAGCCACCCATATTAGTTATTCCTACATTCGTAACTAGTTAGATGACCATGCAAGATAAAATAAGCCAATTCGTACGTGGACTTGCTGATTGCAGTGCAAGAAGGTGTAGTGCCCCTTTAAGCACAACTGTAGGAACTCCATTGCATACGAGGTTGTGGCGCCATGTGCGCGTATAAGAAGCACGTCTGCATGTTCCTTCGATTGTTACATATTTCTGCAAATAGTGGTGCTTACATTTAGTGGAAATACACAAGAAGTTCAGATGGTCAATCCACCAAGAGGTTCAGTTCAATATTTCAACTGAGAACACACTTATAATTTGTTATTATGGAATGAGAGAACCTAACCCTGAATGGTGGCAACAAGAGATATCAGAGTGAACCCCGGGAAATTAAAGTGTGTCTAGGGAGGCCCTTTGCTCATAGAAGCATCGATCGATTTTTCTTGATTTGTACATCTTCTCATGGCTTTGTGTTTTGTTATGAACTTGTAAATATTGGTTAGGTTTGATGAATCATTGAGATGCATAAACATACTGAACTTATGCTTGTGAATGTTTTTTTTGTGAAGCTGAGTTTAATTCCTACTTGTCGTCGAGTAGGTAAATGATAAAAACAGAATTTTTGATATGTAATGCTACCTAAATGTTCATCGTGTAATTTTTTTCATGGTATGAATATTTAGATCCGAATGATTCAAAGCAATAGTCTATAATTTGGCATAAGGACATCAATACTCAGGCATACCAACAAACAATCATGCCTTTAAAAAATGCTAAAGAAAGCTCTCCCTACAAAATCATATAGCCTTGTCATGCTTCAACTTCTTAACACAAAGTATTTATCATGTACAACCCCGATGACAAGACGAGCAATTGGTTCATACTTTTTAATGCGCTTCAGCTTTTTTAAACCCCATGCAATACATGAGCGCAAGCCATGGATATAACACTATGGGTGGAATAGAATACGGTGATAGAGATTAATATGAAGAAGACAAAAAGGGAAGATAGTCTCTCATCGACGCGGCTAATCAACGGGCAATGGAGAGGCCCATCAATTGATGTTAATGAGAGGAGTAGGGATTGGCATGCAACAGATGCACTAAGAGCTATAAGTGTATGAAAGCTCAAACTGAAAACTAAGTGGGTATGCATCCAACTTGCTTGCTCATGAAGACCTCGGACATTTGAGGAAGCCCATCATTGGAATATACAAGCCAAGTTCTATAATGAAAATTTTCCACTAGTATATGAAAGTGACTACATAGGGGACTCTCTATATGAAAAACATGGTGCTACTTAATTTGAAGCACAAGTGTGGAAAATGATAGTAACATTGCCTCTTCTCTCTTTTTCTCTCATTTTTTGTTGGGCTCTTTTTGGCCTCTCTTTTTTCTATTTATTTATTTATTTATTTATTTTCTCATTGAGACAATGCTCTAATAATGATGATCATCACACTTCTATTTACTTACAACTCAATATTACAACTCGATAAGACTAAAACATATGACTCTATATGAATGCCTCTGGCAATGTACCAGGATGTGCAATGATGCTAGTGTAACATGTATGATAATGATAAACGATGGACAAGCCACAAATACTACGCCAGGTATATGATCATGCAAAGCAATATGACAATGATGATGTGTGTCATAATAATGGAACGGTGGAAGTTGCATAGCAATATATCTCGGAATGGCTATGGAAATGCCATGATAGGTAGGTATGGTGGCTGTTTTGAGGAAGATATAAGGAGGCTTATGTGTGATAGAGTGTATCATATCATGGGGTTTGGATGCACTGTACAAGTTGCACAGACTCTCGAGGTGAGAAAGGGCAATGCACGGTAGTGAAGAGGCTAGCAAATTGCGAAAAGGTGAGAGTGCGTATAATCCATGGACTCACTTTAGTCATAAAGAACTCGCATACTCATTGTGAAAGTTTATTAGCCCTCGAAGCAAAGTACTACTACGCATGCCCCTAGGGGGGTAGATGGGTAGGAAAAGACCATCGCTCATCCCCGACCGCCACTCATAAGGAAGACAATCAATAATAAATCATGCTCCAACTTCTTAGCATAAGGGCGACTATACGTGCATGCTTCGGGAATCATTAACCTTAACACCAATATTCTTACTAGACCACAATCATTCACTAGTACAACCCACATATTACTATCTCTATATAGCAAACCTATTGCAAGGAATCAAACTTATCATGTTCAATGATCTACATGAAAGTTTTTTTATATCCCTCTTGAATACCTATCATATCAGGTCCAAACCCAAGCATATTTCCATCACTATTTATTAGACTCTCAAAAAGATACAAGTGAAGCATGATAGTCCAACTATTTCTTTAGAATATAACCAATCGCTGCGCTCTAAAAGATATAAGTGAAGCACTAGATCAACTGCCTAGCTCAAAAGATATAAGTGAAGCACATAGAGTGTTCTAGCAAATTGCAAATAAATGCATGTCCCTCTGAAAGATCGTGGATGTCGCCTAGAGGGGGGGGGGTGAATAGGCATTTTAAAATAATTACGGTTTAGGCTTGAACAAATGCGGAATAAACCTAGCGGTTAATTTTGTTGGGGAACGTAGCAGAAATTCAAAATTTTCCTACGTATCACCAAGATCTATCTATGGAGAAACCAGCAACGAGGGGAAAGAGAGTGCATCTACATACCCTTGTAGATCGCTAAGCGGAAGCGTTCAAGTGAACGGGGTTGATGAAGTCGTACTCGTCGTGATTCAAATCACCGATGATCAAGTGCCGAACGCACGGCACCTCCGCGTTCAACACACGTACAGCCCGGTGACGTCTCCCATGCCTTGATCCAGCAAGGAGAAAGGGAGAGGTTGATGGAGATCCAGCAGCACGACGGCGTGGTGGAAGTAGCGGGATTCCAACAGGGCTTCGCTAAGCGCTGCGGGAGGAGGTAGATGTGTCACGGGAGGGAGAGGGAGGCGCCAGGCCTTAGATTGGTTTGCTCCTCCTTTTTCCCCACTATATATAGGGCCAAGGGAGAGGGGGAGGCGCAGCCCTTGCCCCTTCCTCCAAGGAAGGGTGCGGCCAAGGGTGGGGAGGAGTCCATCCTCCCCAAGGCACCTCGGAGGTGCCTTCCCCTTTTAGGACTCTCCCCTTTTTCTCTTCTCTTGGCGCATGGGCCTCTTGGGGCTGGTGCCCTTGGCCCATATAGGCCAAGGCACACCCCCTACAGCCCATGTGGCCCCCCGGGGCAGGTGGCCCCACCCGGTGGACCCCCGGGACCCTTCCGATGGTCCCGGTACAATACCGGTGACCCCAAAACTTGTCCCGATGGCCGAAATAGCACTTCCTATATATAATTCTTTACCTCCGGACCATTCCGGAACTTCTCGTGACGTCCGGGACTCATCCGGGACTCCGAACAACTTTCGGGTTACCGCATACTAATATCTCTATAACCCTAGCGTCACCGAACCTTAAGTGTGTAGACCCTACGGGTTCGGGAGACATGCAGACATGACCGAGATGACTCTCCGGTCAATAACCAACAGCGGGATCTGGATACCCATGTTGGCTCCCACATGTTCCACGATGATCTCATCGGATGAACCACGATGTCAAGGACTTAATCAATCCCGTATACAATTCCCTTTGTCTAGCGGTATTGTACTTGCCCGAGATTCGATCGTCGGTATGCCTATACCTTGTTCAATCTCGTTACCGGCAAGTCTCTTTACTCGTTCCGTAACACATCATCCCGTGATCAACTCCTTGGTCACATTGCGCATATGATGATTTCCTACCGAGTGGGCCCAGAGATACCTCTCCGTTTACACGGAGTGACAAATCCCAGTCTCGATTCGTGCCAACCCAACAGACACTTTCGGAGATACCTGTAATGCACCTTTATAGTCACCCAGTTACGTTGTGACGTTTGATACACCCAAAGCATTCCTACGGTATCCGGGAGTTGCACAATCTCATGGTCTAAGGAAATGATACTTGACATTAGAAAAGCTTTAGCATACGAACTACACGATCTTTGTGCTAGGCTTAGGATTGGGCCTTGTCCATCACATCATTCTCCTAATGATGTGATCCCGTTATCAACGACATCCAATGTCCATGGTCAGGAAACCGTAACCATCTATTGATCAACGAGCTAGTCAACTAGAGGCTCACTAGGGACATGGTGTTGTCTATGTATCCACACATGCATCTGAGTTTCCTATCAATACAATTATAGCATGGATAATAAACAATTATCATGAACAAGGAAATATAATAATAACTAATTTATTATTGCCTCTAGGGCATATTTCCAACAGTCTCCCACTTGCACTAGAGTCAATAATCTAGTTCACATCGCCATGTGATTAACACTCACAGGTCACATCGCCATGTGACTAACACCCAAAGAGTTCTGGGTTTGATCATGTTGCTTGTGAGAGAGGTTTTAGTCAACGGGTCTAAACCTTTTAGATCCGTGTGTGCTTTACAAATCTCTATGTCATCTCCTAGATGTAGCTACCACGTTCTATTTGGAGCTATTCCAAATAACTGTTCTACTTGGAGCTATTCTAAATTGTTGCTCCATTATATGCATCCGGTATCTCTACTCAGAGCTATCCGGATAGGTGTTAAGCTTGCATCGACGTAACCCTTTACGACGAACTCTTTTTACCACCTCCATAACCGAGAAACTTCCTTAGTCCACTAGTTACTAAGGATAACTTTGACCGCTGTCCTGTGATCCATTCATGGATCACTCTTGTACCCCTTGACTGACTCATGGCAAGGCACACTTCAGGTGCGGTACACAGCATAGCATACTGTAGAGCCTACGTCTTAAGCATAGGGACGACCTTCGTCTTTTCTCTCTATTCTGCCGTGGTCGAGCTTTAAGTATTAACTTCATACCTTACAACTCAGGCAAGAACTCCTTCTTTGACTGATCCATCTTGAACACCTTCAAGATCATGTCAAGGTATGTGCTCATTTGAAAGTACCATTAAGCGTTTTGATCTATCCTTATAGATCTTGATGCTCAATGTTCAAGTAGCTTAATCCAGGTTTACCATTGAAAACACTTTCCAAATAACCCTATATGCTTTCCAGAAATTCTACATCATTTCTGATCAACAATATGTCAACAACATATACTCATCAGAAATTCTATAGTGCTCCCACTCACTTCTATGGAAATACAAGTTTCTCATAAACTTTCTATACACCCAAAATCTTTGATCATCTCATCAAAGCATACATTCCAACTCCGAGATGCTTACTCCAGTCCTCAGAAGGATTGCTGGAGCTTTGCATACTTATTAGCATCTTTCAGGATTGACAAAAACTTCCGGTTGTATCATATACAACCTTTCCTCAGAAAATAGTCGAGGAAACTATGTTTTGACATCCTATCTGCAAGATTTCATAAATAATGCAGTAATCGCTAATATAATTCCAACAGACTCTTAGCATCGCTACGAGTGAGAAAGTCTCATCGTAGTCAACTCTTTGAACTTGTCGAAAAACATCTTAATGACAAGTCGAGCTTTCTTAATGGTGACATTTACCATCATTGTCCGTCTTCCTTTTAAAATCCATCTGTACTCAACAGCCTTACGACCATCAAGTAGTTCTTCCAAAGTCTACACTTTGTTTTCATATATGGATCCTCTCTCGGATTATATGGCCTCAAGCCATTTATCGGAATCCGGGCCCACCATCGCTTCTCCATAGCTCGTAGGTTCATTGTTGTCTAGCAACATGACTTTCAAGACAGGATTACGTACCACTCTGAAGCAGTACGCATCCTTGTCATCCCACGAGGTTTGGTAGTGACTTGATCTGAAGTTTCATGATTACTATCATAAGCTTCCACTTCAATTGGTGTAGGTGCCACAGGAATAACTTCCTGTGCCCTACCATACACTAGTTGAAGAGACGGTTTAATAACCTCATCAAGTCTCCACCATCCTCCCACTCAATTCTTTCGAGAGAAACTTTTCCTCGAGAAAGGACCCGATTCTAGAAACAATCCTTTATTGCTTTCGGATCTGAGACAGGAGGTATACCCAACTGTTTTTGGGTTGTCCTATGAAGATGCATTTATCCGCTTTGAGTTCGAGCTTATCGGCCTGAAACTCTTCCACATAAGCGTCGTAGCCCCAAACTTTTAAGAAATGACAGCTTAGGTTTCTCTAAACCATAGTTCATACGGTGTCATCTCATCGGAATTACGTGGTGCCCTATTTAAAGTGAATGTGGTTGTCTCTAATGCCTAACCCATAAACTATTGTGGTAATTTGATAAGAGACATCATGGTATGCATCATATCCAATAGGGTGCAGTTATGATGTTCGGACACACCATCACACTATGGTGTTCCAGGCTGTATTAGTTGTGAAACAATTTCCACAATGTCTTAATTCTGTGCCAAACTCGTAATTCAGATATTCATCTCTATGATCATATCATAGATATTTTTATCCTCTTAACACGACGATCTTTCAACTTCACACTGAAATTACTTGAACCTTTCAATAATTCAGACTCGTGATTCATCAAGTAAATATACTCAACATCTACTCAAATCATCTGTGAAGTAAGAACATAACGATATCCACTACATGCCTCAGCACTCATTGGACTGCACACATCAAAATGTATTACTTCCAACAAGTTGCTTTCTAGTTCCATTTTACTGAAACCGAGGCTTTCAGTCATCTTGCCCATGTGGTATGATTTGCATGTCTCAAGTGATTCAAAATCAAGTGAGTTCAAACGGTCCATTTGTATAGAGTTTCTTCATGCATATATATACCAATAGACATGGTTCGCATGTCCCAAACTTTCAAAAATGAGTGAGCCCAAAGATCCATCAACATGGAGCTTCTTCATGCGTTTTATACCGATATGACTTACGTGGCAGTGCCACAAGTAGGTGGTACTATCATTACTATCTTTTGTCATGAACATGTGTATCACTACGATCGAGATTCAATAAACCATTCATTTCAGGTGTAAGACCATTTGAAGGTATTATTCAAATAAACAGAGTAACCATTATTCTCCTTAAATGAATAACCGTATTGCGATAGACATAATCCAATCATGTCTATGCTCAACGCAAACACCAATCTCGATGGTAGAGGGAGCGTGCGATGCTTGATCATATCAACATTGGAAACACTTCCAACACATATCGTCAGCTCACCTTTAGCTAGTCTCCGTTTATTCCGTAGCTTTTATTTCGAGTTACTAATACTTAGCAACCGAACCGGTATCTAATACCCTGGTGCTACTAGGAGTACTAGTAAAGTACACATCAACACAATGTATATCCAATATACTTCTATCGACCTTGCCAGCCTTCTAATTTACCAAGTATCTAGGGTAATTATGCTCCAGTGGTTGTTCCCCTTTATTACAGAAGCACTTAGTCTCGGGTTTGGGTTCAACCTTGGGTTTCTTCACTAGAGCAGCAGCTGAATTGCCGTTTCATGAAGTATCCCTTCTTGCCCTTGCCCTTCTTGAAACTAGTGGTTTCACCAACCATCAACAATTGATGCTCCTTCTTGATTTCTACTTTTGCGGTGTCAAACATCGCGAATATCTCAAGGATCGTCATATATGTCCTCGATATATTATAGTTCATCACGAAGCTCTAGCAGGTTGGTGGTAATGACTTCGGAGAACCATCACTATCTCATCTGGAAGATCAACTCCCACTTGATTCAAATGATTGTTGTACTCAGACAATCTGAGCACAAGCTCAACAATTGAGCTTTTCTCCTAAGTTTGCAGGTTAAGAAAATCGTCGGAGGTCTTATACCTCTTGACGTGGGCACGAGCTTGAAATCCCAATTTCAGCCCTCAAAACATCTCATATGTTTTGCGATGTTTCAAAAAACGTCATTGGTGCCTCAACTCTAAACCGTTTAACTGAACTATCACGTAGTTATCAAAACGTGTATGTCAGATGTTCGCAACATCCACAGACAACGTTCGAGGTTCAGCACACTGAGCGGTGCATTAAGGACATAAGCCTTCTATGAAGCAATGAGGACAATCCTCAGTCTACGGACCTAGTCCGCATAATTGCTACTATCAACTTTCAACTAATTTTTCTCTAGGAACATATCTAAACAGTAGAACTAAAGCGTGAGCTACGACATAATTTGCAAAATCCTTTTGACTATGTTCAGGATAATTAAGTTCATCTTATGAACTCCCACTTAGATAGACATCCCTCTAGTCATCTAAGTGATTACATGATCCGAGTGAGCTAGGCCGTGTCCGATTAACACGTGAGACGGACTAGTCAACGTCGGTGAACATCTTCATGTTGATCGTATCTTCTATATGACTCATGCTCGACCTTTCGGTCTCTGTGTTCCGAGGCCATGTCTTCACATGCTAGGCTCGTCAAGTTAACCCTAAGTGTTTTTGCATGTGTAAATCTTGCTTACACCCGTTGTATGTGAACGAAAGGATCTATCACACCCGATTAACACGTGATGCTTCGAAGCGACGAACTGTAGCAACGGTGCACAGTTAGGGGAGAACACTTCTTGAAATTTTAATGAGGGATCATCTTATTTACTACCGTCGTACTAAGTAAACAAGATGCATAACATGATAAACATCATATGCAATCAAATAGTGACATGATATGGCCAATATCATGTAGCTCCTTTGATCTCCATCTTGGGGCTCCATGATCATCTATTACAAGAACATGATCAATCTCATACATTACATATATCATTCATCACATCCTTTTGGCCATATCACATCACATAGCATACCCTGCAAAAACAAGTTAGACGTCCTCTAATTGTTGTTTGCATGTTTTACGTGGCTGCTATAGGTTTCTAGCAAGAACGTTTCTTACCTACGCAAAACCACAACGTGATATGCCAATTTCTATTTACCCTTCATAAGGACCCTTTTCATCGAATCCGATCCGACTAAAGTAGGAGACACAGACACCCGCTAGCCACCTTATGCAACTAGTGCATGTTTGTCGGTGGAACCGGTCTCACGTAAGAGTACGTGTAAGGTTGGTCCGGGACGCTTCATCCCACAATACCGTCGAATCAAGATAAGACTAGCAATGGCAAGCATATTGAACAAAATCAACGCCCACAACTACTTTGTGTTCTACTCGTGCATAGAATCTACGCAATAGACCTAGCTCATGATGCCACTGTTGAGGAACGTAGCAGAAATTCAAAATTTTCCTACGTATCACCAAGATCTATCTATGGAGAAACCAGCAACGAGGGGAAAGAGAGTGCATCTACATACCCTTGTAGATCGCTAAGCGGAAGCGTTCAAGTGAACGGGGTTGATGAAGTCGTACTCGTCGTGATTCAAATCACCGATGATCAAGTGCCGAACGCACGGCACCTCCGCGTTCAACACACGTACAGCCCGGTGACGTCTCCCATGCCTTGATCCAGCAAGGAGAGAGGGAGAGGTTGATGGAGATCCAGCAGCACGACGGCGTGGTGGAAGTAGCGGGATTCCAACAGGGCTTCGCTAAGCGCTGCGGGAGGAGGTAGATGTGTCACGGGAGGGAGAGGGAGGCGCCAGGCCTTAGATTGGTTTGCTCCTCCTTTTTCCCCACTATATATAGGGCCAAGGGAGAGGGGGAGGCGCAGCCCTTGCCCCTTCCTCCAAGGAAGGGTGCGGCCAAGGGTGGGGAGGAGTCCATCCTCCCCAAGGCACCTCGGAGGTGCCTTCCCCTTTTAGGACTCTCCCCTTTTTCTCTTCTCTTGGCGCATGGGCCTCTTGGGGCTGGTGCCCTTGGCCCATATAGGCCAAGGCACACCCCCTACAGCCCATGTGGCCCCCCGGGGCAGGTGGCCCCACCCGGTGGACCCCCGGGACCCTTCCGATGGTCCCGGTACAATACCGGTGACCCCGAAACTTGTCCCGATGGCCGAAATAGCACTTCCTATATATAATTCTTTACCTCCGGACCATTCCGGAACTTCTCGTGACGTCCGGGATCTCATCCGGGACTCCGAACAACTTTCGGGTTACCACATACTAATATCTCTATAACCCTAGCGTCACCGAACCTTAAGTGTGTAGACCCTACGGGTTCGGGAGACATGCAGACATGACCGAGATGACTCTCCGATCAATAACCAACAGCAGGATCTGGATACCCATGTTGGCTCCCACATGTTCCACGATGATCTCATCGGATGAACCACGATGTCAAGGACTTAATCAATCCCGTATACAATTCCCTTTGTCTAGCGGTATTGTACTTGCCCGAGATTCGATCGTCGGTATGCCTATACCTTGTTCAATCTTGTTACCGGCAAGTCTCTTTACTCGTTCCGTAACACATCATCCCGTGATCAACTCCTTGGTCACATTGCGCATATGATGATTTCCTACCGAGTGGGCCCAGAGATACCTCTCCGTTTACACGGAGTGACAAATCCCAGTCTCGATTCGTGCCAACCCAACAGACACTTTCGGAGATACCTGTAATGCACCTTTATAGTCACCCAGTTACGTTGTGACGTTTGATACACCCAAAGCATTCCTACGGTATCCGGGAGTTGCACAATCTCATGGTCTAAGGAAATGATACTTGACATTAGAAAAGCTTTAGCATACGAACTACACGATCTTTGTGCTAGGCTTAGGATTCGGCCTTGTCCATCACATCATTCTCCTAATGATGTGATCCTGTTATCAATGACATCCAATGTCCATGGTCAGGAAACCGTAACCATCTATTGATCAACGAGCTAGTCAACTAGAGGCTCACTAGGGACATGGTGTTGTCTATGTATCCACACATGCATCTGAGTTTCCTATCAATACAATTATAGCATGGATAATAAACGATTATCATGAACAAGGAAATATAATAATAACTAATTTATTATTGCCTCTAGGGCATATTTCCAACAAATTTGTCAAGCACAAAACCTAAAACAACTAGGCTCACCTATGTGCACCAACAACTTATGCTAAGCAAGATAAGCAACTATGTGATAGCAAGATATATGACAAGAAACAATATGGCTATCACAAAGTAAAGTGCATAAGTAAAGGGCTCGGGTAAGAGATAACCGAGGCACGCAGAGACGATGATGTATCCCGAAGTTCACACCCTTGCGGATGCTAATCTCCGTTTGGAACGGTGTGGAGGCACAATGCACCCCAAGAAGCCACTAGGGCCACCGTAATCTCCTCACGCCCTCGCACAATGCAAGATGCCGTGATTCCACTAAGGGACCCTTGAGGGCGGTCACCGAACCCGTACAAATGGCAACCCTTGGGGGCGGTCACCGAACCCGTACACTTTGGCAACCCTTGGGGGCGGTCACCGGTACCAGTCAAATTGCTCGGGGCGATCTCCACAACCTAATTGGAGACCCCGACGCTTGCCCGGAGCTTTACACCACAATGATTGAGCTCCGAACACCACCAACCGTCTAGGGCGCCAAGGCACCCAAGAGGAACAAGCTCTAGGGTGCCCAAACACCCAAGAGTAATAAGCTTATCAAACTTCACTTCCACGTATCACCGTGAGAACTCAAACCGATGCACCAAATGCAATGGCAAGGGCACACGGAGTGCCCAAGTCCTTCTCTCCCAATCCCACCAAAGCAACTAATGCTAGGGAAGAAAATGAGAGGAAGAACGAAAGAAGAACACGAAGAACTCCAAGATCTAGATCCAAGGGGTTCCCCTCACTTAGAGGAGAAAAGTGATTGGTAGAAACGTGGATCTAGATCTCCTCTCTCTTTTCCCTCAAGAACTAGCAAGAATCATTGGAGGGATTGAGAGTTAGCAAGCTCGAAGAAGGTCAACAATGGGGGAAGAACACGAGCTAAAAGGATAAGGTTCATTGGGGAAGAAGACCCCCTTTTATAGGTGGGGAAAAAATCCAACCGTTACCCACCAACCAGCCCGCGGCCAACGGTACTACCGCGCCTGGCCAGCAGTACTACCGCAAGGCCACGCGGTACTAGTGCTTGCATCCAAGCGGTACTACCGCATGGTTGTGCGGTACTACCGTACCGACCCACGGTACTGCCGCAACCCCAGCACAGAACCGATAAACAGACGCACAGGAGCTGGGGGCGGAACTTCCGCACGCGCGGTACTACCGCGCCCCCCATGCGGTACTACCGCGAGGCAAAAGTCCCAGCCAGGGGAAAAGGGAAACTTCCGTGCCTACTTCCGCAAAGAAACGGAAGTAGCAAAAACCCGACACAGTAGTACTACCGACGGGCGGTACTACTGCCTGACCGCATAGCGCGGTACTACCGCACGACGAAAGCGGTACTACCGCGGTAGGTGCGGATGTAAAAAATTACATCCGCTCCTACTACCGCAAAGGGGCGGCACTAGCCTGGTGGGCAGCGGTAGTGCGGCTCCAGGGGAGCGGTACTACCGTGGGCACCTGCGGTACTACCGTGCCACTGCACGGTACTACCGCTTTCCTGGGAGCAGTACTACCGCAACCAACAACGGCAGCCACACAAGGGAGGCAAGAAAACGGAGGAAGCTCCAAGGAAGAAGGAGGGGAAAAGAAGGAGACGTGTACATGATGAATCCACCCAAACCTTTCCAATGCGGACCCTGACAAAACCACACTCAAGAGAACAAGAACTGCCATAACTTCTGCAAACGGACTCCGAATTGAGCAAACTCAAGCTTGTTGGAAACAAGACGACGAGTAGCATCAAAACAAGAAGAACCGGCAACAAATATAGTAAGAAGAGGCAGGGGAGGTATGCCAACAAATATAGGAGTGAAACCTCCAACCGAGAAGAACCGGCAAAACCTCCAACAACGAAAACATCATAGAGTATGCAAGCGAACTCCGTTTTCGATGAACTCAAGCTTGTCATCAAGATGACCAAAAGCTCTAAGACTCTCAAAGAGAACCAAACAAGAACCAAGAAAGATGATGCAAGGATGCAATGGTTTGAGCTCTCAGCGAACGATACGATCAAGCTACTCATCAAGAGCCCCCCTTAATAGTACGGCAATCGATCCTATAACCCAGTCTCCCAACAACCATCATGAGACCGGTAAAATAGAAAACCTATCAAGGGCAAACCTTTGCCTTGCACATGGTCCACTTGAGATAGATGAAGACGATCTTGACTCCCTCCAGTTGGACCACCTTTCTTGATTGGGTTGACTTGATGAAGACTAGTTGATTGCTCCCCCATACTCCACTATGGGTGAGCCACTCTTCCGCACATCTTCACAAGTCCATTGTCACCACAAAGGACGGCAAGCTTCAAGCATTTGATCTCTTCGTGATGCTCCACTTGAACTTGCACACCGCAACCTAACCCCACAAAGAACCCTCACGAAGACCATGGGTTAGTACACGAAGCGTAATTGACAATGCTTACCATACCATGGGATCACTTGATCCCTCTCGGTACATCTTCTACGCTTTGTGGGTTGGTCAACTTGATTCACTCTTTGACTTAGTCTTGATCAACCTCTCACAAGACCAATCTTTAGGTAATTCCTTGAATAGCACCTTGGTCGACACAAACTCTCCTTGAAACCAACACATGTACTCCAAGAAAAGCCTATGGACAAAAACCTTCAAATATAACTCAAGGCAACCATTAGTCCATAGAGATTGTCATCAATTACCAAAACCAAACATGGGGGCACCGCATGTTCTTTCACCCTCTCAAAAGGTGTGTGTGTGATACGTCTCCATCGTATCTACTTTTCCACACACTTTTGCCCTTGTTTTGGACTCTAACTTGTATGATTTGAATGGAACTAACCCGGACTGACGCTGTTTTTAGCAGAATTGCCATGGTGTTGTTTTATGTGCAGAAAACAAATATTCTCGGAATGACCTGGAACTTCACGGAACATCTTAGGAAAAATAATAAAAAATCCTCGCCAAAGATGAAGACCAGGGGGCCCACACCCTTCTCATGAGGGTGGGGGCGCGCGCCCCCCTACCTTGTGGGCCCCCTGGATGCCCTCCGACGCCAACTCCAACTCTATATATTTGCTTTCGGAGAGAAAAAAATTAGAGAGAAGAAATCATCGCGTTTTACATTACGGAGCCGCTGCCAAGCCCTAAAACCTCTCGGGAGGGCTGATCTGGAGTTCGTTCGGGGCTCCGGAGAGGGGGATTCGTCGCCGTCATCATCATCAACCATCCTCCATCACCAATTTCATGATTCTCACCGCCGTGCGTGAGTAATTCCATCGTAGGCTTGCTGGACGGTGATGGGTTGGATGAGATTTATCATGTAATCGAGTTAGTTTTGTTAGGGTTTGATCCCTAGTATCCATTATGTTCTGAGATTGATGTTGCTATGACTTTGCTATGCTTAATGCTTGTCACTGAGGCCCGAGTGCCATGATTTCAGATCTGAACCTATTATGTTTTCATGAATATATGTGAGTTCTTGATCATATCTTGCAAGTCTATAGTCACCTACTATGTGTTATGATCCGGCAACCCCGAAGTGACAATAATCGGGACCACTCCCGGTGATGACCATAGTTTGAGGAGTTCATGTATTCACTATGTGCTAATGATTTGTTCCGGTTCCGTATTAAAAGGAGGCCTTAATATCCCTTAGTTTCCAATAGGACCCCGCTGCCACGGGAGTGTAGGACAAAAGATGTCATGCAAGTTCTTTTCCATAAGCACGTATGACTATATACGAAATACATGCCTACATTACATTGATGAATTGGAGCTAGTTCTGTGTCACCCTATGTTATGACTATTACATGATGAACTGCATCCGACATAATTATCCATAACTGATCCGGTGCCTACGAGTTTTTCATATACTGGTTCTCGCTTATTTACTTTCCCGCTGCTACTGTTACAATCACTACAAAATACCAAAAACATTACTTTTGCTGTCTTTACTTTTGTTGCTGCTACCACCACTATCATATTACTGTGCCACTAAACACTTTGCTGCAGATATTAAGTTTCCAGGTGTGGTTGAATTGACAACTCAGCTGCTAATACTTGAGAATATTCTTTGGCTCCCCTTGTGTCGAATCAATAAATTTGGGTTGAATACTCTACCATCAAAAGCTGTTGCGATCCCCTATACTTGTGGGTTATCAAGACTAATTTCTGGCGCCGTTGCCGGGGAGCATAACTCTATTCTTTGAGTCACTTGGGATTTATATCTGCTGGACACTATGAAGAACTTGAGAGATCCGAAAACCAAGATCTATCCTTCAACTACGAGGGGAGGTAAGGAACTGCCATCTAGCTCTGCACTTGATTCACCTTCTGTTATGAGTAAGTTTGCGACACCTACATCTGCTTCTGCTATTCGTTCTGATATGTCGCATGTTATTGATGATGCCACTTCTGCTATGCATGATACTTATGATGAAACTGCTTCTATGCTTGATACTACTGTGCCCCTTGGTGAATTTCTTGATGAACAAATTGCTCGGGTTAGAGAAAAAGAAATTATTGAATTTGAATACGATGATGATAGTGATGTTGAAAATATGTCTGTTATTCCTGAGGGCTATCTTTTTGATATGGAATCTTCTGCCGCTATTTTAGCTTGCAAAGATAGATATGAGCTTAAGAGGTTATTAGTTAAATGGAAAAAAGAATCATTTAGAGATAAAATGAAACCCGACCCTGCTTTTGCTACTTCACCTATATGTGTTACTGATAAGGATTATGGATTCTCTATTGATCCCGATATAATTACTTTGGTTGAATCTGATCCATTTTATGGCTATGAATCTGAAACTGTTGTGGCACATCTTACTAAGTTAAATGATATAGCTGCCCTGTTTACTAATGATGAGAGATCGCGTTACTTTTATATACTCAAAATATTCCCGTTCTCATTAAAGGGTGATGCTAAGATATGGTTTAATTCTCTTGATCCTGGTTGTGTGCGTAGTCCCCAGGATATGATTTATTACTTCTCTGCTAAATATTTCCCTGCTCATAAGAAACAAGCTGCTTTGAGGGAAATATACAACTTCGTGCAAATTAAAGAAGAGAGTCTCCCACAAGCTTGGGGGAGGCTTCTCAAGTTACTTAATGCTTTGCCTGATCATCCTCTTAAGAAACCTGAAATTCTTGATATCTTTTATAATGGACTAACCGATGGTTTCAGAGATTACCTGGATAGTTGTGCTGGTTCTCTTTTCAGGGGAAAGAACACCGGATGAAGCTGAAATCCTATTGAATAATATGTTGACAAATGAAAATAATTGGGCACCTCCTGAGCCAGCTCCTGAGCCAACTCCTGCTCCAATTACTGAGCCTATTCCTAAACCAACTCCGAAGAAGAGAGGTGTTCTATTTCTCAGTCCTGAAGATATGCAAGAGGCAAAGAAATCTATGAAAGAAAAAGGTATTAAAGCTGAAGACGTTAAGAATTTACCTCCTATTGAAGAAATACATGGTCTTAATATACCGCGTGTTGAAGAAACATATGATCTCAATTCTTTATTTACTGAAGAACCTCCTGATCCCGATATCCCGACACAGGTAGTAAAGGTAAATTCTCTCTATAGATATGATAAAGCTGAAGTTCCTCCTACTAAAATTGCTAGTAAGTGCTTGGATGAGTTTGATAACTTTATGTTTAAGCAAGACGACTTCAATGCTTATTTTGGTAGATAATTAAAAGAAAATGCTTATATGATTAGACGCTTGGGTGATTATATGGCTAATATTAAAGGTGAACTTAAACTTGTTAGCAAACATGCTTCTATGGTTACCACTCAAGTAGAACAAGTACTTAAGGCTCAAAAAGAAGTGCTTGATGAAATGAATAGTAAGAAAAATGATTATGCTATTAGAGTGGCTACTAGAACTGGTAGAATGACTCAGGAACCTTTGTATCCTGAAGGCCACCCTAAGAGAATCGAGCAAGATTCTCAAAGAAATAATATTGATGTTCCTAGTTCTTCTAAAAAGAAGAAGAAGAAAAATGATAGAACTGTGCAAACTTCTAGTGAATCTATTGCTGAACCACCTGATAATCCAAATGATATTTCTGTGTCTGATGCTGAAACACAATCTGGTAATGAACATGAACCTAATGAAAATATTAATAATGATGTTCATGATGATGCTCAACCTAGTAATGATAATGATGTAGAAATTGAACTTGCTGTTGATCTTGATAACCCACAATCAAAGAATCAACATTATGATAAAAGAGACTTTGTTGCTAGGAAACATGGTAAAGAAAGGGAACCTTGGGTTCAGAAACCCATGCCTTTTCCTCCGAAACCATCCAAGAAAAAGGATGATGAGGATTTTGAGCGCTTTGCTGAAATGATTAGGCCTATCTTTTTGCGTATGAGATTAACTGATGTGCTCAAAACAAATCCTTATGCTAAATATATGAAGGATATCATTACTAATAAAAGAAAGATACCGGAAGCTGAAATTTCCACCATGCTTGCTAATTATACTTTTAAGGGTGGAATACCAAAGAAACCTGGAGACCCCGGAGTACCTACTATACCTTGCTCCATTAAAAGAAATTATATTAAAACTGCTTTATGTGATCTTGGAGCCGGTGTTAGTGTTATGCCTCTCTCTTTATATCGTAGACTTGACTTGAATAAGCTGACACCTACCGAAATATCTTTGCAAATGGCTGATAAATCAACTGCTATACCTGTCGGTATTTGTGAGGATGTGCCTGTTGCGGTTGCAAACGTTACTATTTTAACGGACTTTGTTATACTTGATATTCCCGAGGATGATAGTATGTCTATTATTCTTGGAAGACCTTTTCTTAATACTGCAGGGGCTGTTATTGATTGCAACAAAGGCAATGTCACTTTTCATGTTAATGGTAATGAGCATACGGTACACTTTTCGAGGAAACAACCTCAAGTTCATAGTATCAACTCTATTGGAAAAATTCCATTTTTTATATTTGGAGGTTTTGAATTTCCTCTTCCTACTGTCAAGAAGAAATATGATATTCTTATTATTGGGGATGTGCATATCCCCGTTGAGGTAACTTAGTGTTATTCGAAATTTCTCCGGTTTCATGATTATCGGAATGAGTTTGTTAACAAGACTTGATCAACCTTGTTAGTGGATTCTTTTTGATGAGCATGAGATGGATGAAACTAGAAGCACAACCTTCTGTACCCCACTTTTACTTTCTGTTATTTATATTAAATAAAGTAAAAATAGTATTTTCTGTCTGTTTCTTGACTTATCCATGCAGCATAAAAATATCCAAAAAATAAAAGTCCTCAGAATGACATGCCAATTTAATATGATTTTTTCGGGAATATTTGAGGATTTACTGTGCAAAAATTACCGCGTGAGGAGCTGCCACCTGGCCACGAGGGTGGTGGGCGCGCCCCTGCCTCGTGGGCCCACGGTGGCCCTCCTCCACTTATCCCAGCACCCATCTTCTTCCTCTGTCTCACACAAACCCGAAAAACCAACTCAAGCACGAGTTCCAGCCACTTTTGCTGTGATTTTCGATCTCCTTGCTCAAAGCACCTCTCGCAAAACTGCTTGAGGGAGATTGTTCCTTGGTATGTGACTCCTCCATTGGTCCAATTAGTTTTTGTTCTAGTGCTTTATTCTTTGCAAATTTGTGCTGCATAGGCGACCATGTTCTTGAGCTTGTATGTCAAATTTATATGGTTCTAAGTAGTTCTAATGCTTGATATAGGCTCTAGGCACTTGTAGGAGTAGTTGCTATCAGTTTTATTGAAGTTGGTTCACTTTTGTTTGAAGTTACTAAAAATTTCAGAATCTTTCAGAGAAAAACAATATGCTTAGGAAGATGTTCCAAGGTGGTTCCTCTAAGAACCAAGGACCCAGATTGTTATGCGCGATGTTGACGAGGATCCACCAAGAGACGCTCTAGTACGGCCTTACGAATGGCCGTCGGAAAATTTTATGGACCATGCGGGAATTAAAGAAGGATTCAAAGTATATTTGCACAATGCCGGTCTTGAGGATTTTGAGGCTAACAAATGCCCCCAGTATCATGATCTCACAAGTTCCTTTTTGAGGAGGTTTGAGTATTCATCTTCGCGTAATTCTCCTTCAGTCATGTTTGATCTCTATGACAAATCTTATACCATGGACTTAGAGGATTTCACTTCTGCTTGCAAACTTCCATCATGGGGTAGTGTTAGGGATCCCCCTAAATCTGAATTTAGAAACTTTCTTGCTAGTATAACTGTGGGGGAATCTAGAGATATAGCGCAGGCTACCATAGGGAGCATTCACTTTGCTGCTATACATTATTTTGCTCCCTTCATCGGTAGATGCATAAATGCTAAGGATGAAGCATGTCACATGTGTGTCCCTGATCTTAGCATTCTTAGGAGTGCCGTGTTAGGAGACCAATCTTATCATATGGGAGCCATTGTAGCTCGTAGGTTGCATCATAATAGACATAATGGAGATTTCTTTGGAGGAATTTATGCAACCTGCTTAGCTCATTTTCTTGAGATAGACATTCGTGAGGGTGATACGGAGTTGCCTCCTGCATATTTAGATTATGACTCTATGGCTTCGCACCAGTTTGTCGAGAGGCCTGAATCACCTCTCTTATATCATTTAGTTTTTGATAAACGACGTGTTTTCCGTATTACTCTCCCTGCTCTTGCCTTCTTTGATTCACAGACAAAAAGAAGATATGTTATTACCATAGAGGAGGCAGAAGAGTACGAGAGGAGAGCGGAGGCAGCTCGACTCCATGCTGCAGCTCAGCAGGCGATAACCGCTGCACATCAGTATGATCCCAACTATTCTTTCTCATCACAGTACGACCCCAACAACTATTATTATGGATACCCGCCAGGCCAGCCGTGGCCATAGACCAACTTAGGCCAAAAGCCTAAGCTTGGGGGAGTACGTATTTCTCACCGACATTACATTTATGTTCACACACACTCATTACTAGATGTCGGTGCTCATACTTTTTCACTGTAATATCCATGCCAGTTTATTTTCTTTTTCCTGCTTTCTTCTTATGTGTTTGTTAAACCTTAAGAAAAACCAAAAAAAATTAGTAGTAGTTTATTTTTTCTGCTGTAGTAGTAATAATTAAAAAGAAAACCCAAAAATATTTCCCGTTCTTCTTTTGCTTGTTGGGAGCTTTCCCGTGTAAATAGTTTTATTTCTTTTCTTTTCTTTAGGGGTCAGTACGAGAAGACCATAATTAAATTGTTGAAGTGGCTCTTATATGCATTATTGTTGATTTAACCAAGAGCCCATATTGCCTTGTCTTTTCTTATTTATTGAATGCTCGTAGATTCCAGCTTAGTCCAATGCACGTACACTCTTATTATTATTCACACCGTTCGGTCGTGCAAGTGAAAGACAATTATGATGATATATGATGGACTGACTGAGATGAGAAAAGCTGGTATGAACTCGACCTCTTTTGTTTTTGTAAATATGATGAGTCCCTCGTTCTTGATTCAGCTTATTATGAATAAACATGTTTGCAATGACAATTAGAGATCGTAGTTGCTTGTGCCATGCTTGATTAGCTATGAGTTATAATGGTTTACCTTGTGTGCCAACATGCTATTGAGATGATTATGATGTGGTATGATGGGGTGGTATCCTCCTTTGAATGATTTAAGTGACTTGACTTGGCACATGTTCATGCATGTAGTTGAAACAAAATCAACATAGCCTTCACGATATTTATGTTCATGGTGGATTATATCCTACTCATGCTTGCATCCAATGTTTATTAATTTTAATGCATGTACATGGCTGTTGTCGCTCTCTAGTTGGTCGCTTCCCAGTCTTTTGCTAGCCTCCACTTGTACTAAGCGGGAATACTGCTTGTGCATCCAATCCCTTAAACCCCAAAGTTATTCCAGATGAGTCCACCATACCTTCTTATATGCGGTATCTACCTGCCATTCCAAGTAAATTTGTATGTGCCAAACTCTAAACCTTCAAATAAACATTCTGTTTTGTATGCTCGAATAGCTCATGTATCAACCAAGGTTGTCCTTATCTTCCGTGTTAGGCGGGTTATTCTCAAGAGGGGTGGACTCCGCTCCTCACTCACGAGAAAATGGATGGTCACCGGGATGCCCAGTCCCATGCTTTATGCAAACTAAATCAAAATTAATTGCAAACAAAACTCCCCCTGGGACCTGATGTATGTTGGAGGCACTCGTTGTTTCGAGCAAGCCATGGATTGATGCTTGTTGGTGGAGGGGGAGTATAAACTTTACCATTCTGTTTGGGAACCGCCTATAATGTGTTTAGCATGGAAGATATCGCCATCTCTTAGTTGTTACGTTGACAATGAAAGTATACTGCTCAAAATACAATTTATCTCTATTTCAAAACCGAGCTCTGGCACCTCTACAAATCCCTGCTTCCCTCTATGAAGGGCATATCCATTTACTTTTATGTTGAGTCAGCACCCTCTTATTAAAAAGCACTAGCTGAAGAGCACAACCGTCATTTGCATTCATCACTGTTAATTTATATTGGGTGTGACTATGATTGGATCTCTTTTACCATGAATTACAATGTCTAGTCAGTCCTTGATCTTTAAAAGTGCTCTGCATTTATGTTTTGCAGTCTTAGAAAGGGCTAGCGAGATACCATCTTGTTATATCATATTATGATTGTTTTGAGAAAGTGCTGTCATCCGAGATTTATTATTATGGCTTGCTAGTTGATTATGTTATTGATATGAGTAATTATGAGACCTGAGAATTATTGCAAATGTGGTTAGTTATGATCTATGATGAAAACTTGAATGCTGGCTTGACATAGTTACAACAACAAGAGCAAACAGAGTTTGTAAAAGTTTTTTCTTTCTTTCTTTCAGTTTGTCAACTGAATTGCTTGAGGACAAGCAATGGTTTAAGCTTGGGGAAGTTGATACGTCTCCGTCGTATCTACTTTTCCAAACACTTCTGCCCTTGTTTTGGACTCTAACTTGTATGATTTGAATGGAACTAACCCGGACTGACGCTGTTTTCAGCAGAATTGCCATGGTGTTGTTTTATGTGCAGAAAACAAATATTCTCGGAATGACCTGAAACTTCACGGAACATCTTAGAAAAAATAATAAAAATCCTCGCCAAAGATGAAGACCAGGGGGCCCACACCCTTCTCACGGGGGTGGGGGCGCCCCCCTAGGGTCTGATTGTTCATCCCAGGTAATCACACGGCCTCCTCTGGAATCCTTGTACTGCTGGAACCATTCTGCAGCTTGGTCTTTGAGTTGGAAGGAAGCGAACTTGACAAAGTCCTCAGGCCTGACGTTACTGCACTCGAAATGCTTGCATAAGTCCACGAGCCAATCGTCAGCATCAGTTGCCTCAACACAATTGCTGAAGGTCTTTGGCCCGTTAGCAAGGAACTGGTTGAGTGTAGCAAAGTGATTCTGATTGTTGCCTTGGTTGCCTTAGTTCGCTTGGTTGCGCTCTTGAAGAATTTGCATGATCAACTGCGTGTTTGCATTGGTTGCGGCCATCACAGCTTGCCATGCCTCCGGAGGAGGGGGAGGTGGTGGCAGATCAGGATTCGGAGTCGTGCGTGTTGGAGGAGCCATCCTGAAGAGGTTGACATCCATTAGCACATTGATAGACAAATATTGAAGCTGAATCCAACCGAATGAAATTGCAACATATCGCCTTCACATCCGAACAAAATGAACGAATGCATTCCAATTGAAATGGTCACATATCCATAAATTGAGAAGCCACTTAGAATTTAGGTAGAGGAATAAATCAACAAGGTACGGAACAAGAACGAATACTCGGTAAGAAATCCCAATCTCAAACCAAATATCCGTGGAAGAAGAGCTAGAGCTACAAGAATTACCACCTATGAAACTCCCGAACCTTTCCGGTTATGCAATCAGGTGTTGGGGATACAGGGGAAGCATAATATCTCACCCAAATCTAGCAAATCCTACATCCAGCTGTATCCATCCTTCAACACATAACCGAGAAAACTTCGGAAACCATCTACCTCAACCTTCGAAAAGCATCCATTATACAAGTTATGGCAATACTCCCGAACTCCCGCCCCAGTACTGGGTGGCGTCGAGGTTATCTCACCAACAACTGCATAAAAGAGATTTTCGATGTCAGCGTACTAAACTCAGGTATTCCAGAACTACAACGATAAAATTGTGACGACAACACCTCGGAGCTCAACTCCCCGGGACACTGCCACAACCCCTAAATGACAGGAGGCACCAAGAACAATGTTCTCGTCACAAATCCATCGAAACGATTCCAAGATACCCGCATGATCCTAAATTTTTTTTTAGTGAAATTTGAGAAGAGAAGAGTCGAAACTCTACGTCAGGATGCCTTACCAGAGCGATGAAGGGACTGGGGAGTAAAAAGAATTCCTAAACTCTCCGATATATAATTCGTAATGACTCAAAACATTTTTTCTAGACTCAACAACGACTGCTAAAAACGATCAATCAGTGGGGGCTCCTAAAGTCGGGGAAGGCTCTGATTACCAACTTGTAACGCCCTCGATGCGGCTATATCTCCTACTTGTCGAAGCATGACTTAGAGGCATAACCGCATTGAAAGCAATGTCGCAAGTAAGGCAATCTTCACAACATCCCATGTAATATAGATAATAAAAGGGGAAGGTACATAGTTGGCTTACACTCGCCACGTCAAACAAAGTACATAAATAGCATTACATCATCCAATCACTCATGGCCCGACTACGGTGCCAAAATAAAAGATCAACCCAACATGCGACATGGTCCCGATCGCCCCAAATGGGCTCCACTACTGATCATCAGGGAAAGACACATAGTAACGGCGTGAGTCCTCGTCGAACTCCCACTTGAGCTCAAGCGCGTCATCTGGAACGGAGTCATCAGGCCCTGCATCTGGTTTGGAAGTAATCTGTGAGTCACAGGGACTCAGCAATCTCGCACCCTCGCGATCAAGACTATTTAAGCTTATAGGTAAGGCAAGGTAATATGTGGAGCTGCAGCAAGCGACTAGCATATATGGTGGCTAACCTATTCGCAAAAGAGAGCGAGAAGAGAAGGCAAAGCACGAACGAATAACTAAAGAACATCCTGCGACAAGCATTACCCCAACACCGTGTTCACTTCCCGGACTCCACCGAGAAGAGACCATCACGGTAACTCACATAGTTGATTCATTTTAATTAACTTAAGGTTCAAGTTATCTACAACCGGATATTAACAAATTCCCATCTGCCCATAACCGCGGGCACGGCTTTCGAAAGTTCAAATCCCTGCAGGGGAGTCCCAACTTAGCCCATGACAAGCTCTCACGGTCAACGAAGGATATACCTTCTCTCGAGACATTCCGATCAGACTCGGCATCCCGGTTCTACAAGACAACTCCGACAATGGTAAAACAAGTCCAGCAACACCACCCGCTGTGCCGACAAATCCCGATAGGAGCTGCACATAACTCGTTCTCAGGGCACGCCGGATAAGCTAAGCGTACGGGAGCCAACGTAACCCAAGTTGCCAAGGGACGGCCCCGCACGGTGCTCTAGGTTGGACCAACGCTCAGAGGAGCACTGGCCCGGGGATTTAAAATAAAGATGACCCTTGAGTCCGCGAAACCCAAGGGAAAAGGCTAGGTGGCAAATGGTAAAACCTAGGTTGGGCATTGCTGGAGGAGTTTTATTCAAGGCGGACTGTCAAGGGGTTCCCATTATCACCCAATCGCGTAAGGAACGCAAAATCCGGGAACATAACACCGATATGATGGAAACTAGGGCAGCAAGAGTGGAACAAAACACTAGGCAAGAGGCCGAGCCTTCCACCCTTTACCAAGTATATAGATGCATTAAGATAACAAGATAATATAATGATATCCCAACAATAAACAATGTTCCAACAAGGAATGGTCTCCAATCTTCACCTGCAACTAGCAACGCTATAAGAGGGGCTGAGCAAAGCGGTAACATAGTCAATCAACGGTTTGCTAGGACATGGTGGGTTAGAGGTTTGACATGGAAATTTGGGAGACATGATAAGCAAGTGGTAGGCATCGTAGCATAGGCATAGCAAAAGAGCGAGCATCTAGCAAAGCAAAGATAGAAGTGATTTCGAGGGTATGATCATCTTGCCTGCAAAGTTGTCAGAGTTGACTGGATCCTCGAAAGAAAACTCAACGGGCTCCTCGTTAGCGAACTCGTCTCCCGTCTCTACCCAAACAAGACAAACAAGCAAAAAGGACACAATCAACCACGTGCAAAGCTCAAACACATGATGCAAAGATGGTATACTATGCGGGATGCGATATGTGATGCATATGCAAGATTTGACAAGGAATGAATGAAACTGGCCTCAACTTGGAAATCCAAGTGTGCCACTGGAAAGGTGAGGTGATTTCGCTTGAAAACAATATAAAGAACACCGGAATCGGAGACACGGTTTGGAAATGGCAAGCAAATCAAATATGGCACCGGTCTGCGATATACAGCAAGTAGCCATCTAAATGCAACAAGACAAACATGCTACAACACCCAAACATGGCAACAAAATACATGGCAGGGATCCACTCATGATGCTTAACAAAATATGAACACTGAGCTACGTCCAATTCATCCATTAACAGGTTCAAACAAGCATGGCAAAAGTGCAATTGGTAAGCAGATCTCAGACTTAGTGAAATTAACACTTGTCTGGAATTTCAGATCAGGTAGCACACTTTGGAGCATGAAAACTATAAGCTACAGGAACTTAACATGGCAAAGTAAGGTATGGAATGGAGCTACTCAAAGAGCTTAACAAAAGTCCCTTAGTGACCTTGAGCCAAAAGGGATCAGAAAATACAATTGCAAGCATGTGAACATGGCAAAAACTTAAACAGATCACAGACTTGGTGAAAAACTGGAGCATGCAAAACAGATATCAAGTAGGCATGTTTACGAGCTCGATGCACTCACTACAGAGCAAGTCATGACAATATAAGCATACATCCATCAAGAATACACATTATACAAGCTAGACATGGCAAGAACAATAATATAGCATGCACGGATCAACTACAACATCCTCGGCAAAATCGCTAACAAGTAGACAATCTGCCCAGATTCATGAAATAGCAAAAGTAGAGCTCCATTGACTCAAGCTAGGGTGCTCCATAATTGCAAACAAAGACATGGATGGATAGAGCACTACAAGATTAACAAATCATCCTTACTGATCATCCTCAAAAAAGACACAGATCACTAGGAAACAATATGAACATATGGCATATTGATAAAAACAGATCAAGGACTTAGTGGAATTGCTAAGTCCCTGAAATCAGCATTAACGAATGCACCACTTTGCAAGCTTGTGCTAGTCACCACATAAATCACAAAAATATATGGATGGCACCTCTGGAAAGATGACAAAGCATATAACAAAACATATGTAGAGCTCAAGGGCATATCATGCACACATTAATCATGGCAAAAATAACAAATAGCTATTTGGAGCAGCAGATCTAACAATTAACTCAAATAGCACTCTTCCAACAGCATTTCGGGCACCAAGATGAACTCAAATGAAAATGATGCAATGAGATGAAATGATGTTCTCTCTAAGACGAACATTTTGATATGCTATACGTCCAAAACGGATCTACGGATGAGGAGATATAGCATGATGAAAAACACAAATTATTAGGGTTACGGGAGGAAAGTCAACCGAGGCAATTATCCCAGATCTAGATCCGGATCGGGGTACTGTTCATGCGCGCCTCCCGAGGATCGACGGCACCGGAGCTCGATTCGCCGGAGATGGAAGCGGGCGGCCGGAGGAGGCGCGGGCGTGGAGGAGGCGGCGGTTGGCGGCGCCGGCCGACGAGGGGCGAGGCGCGGGCACCGGCGGGCGGCGGGGCGAGCGCCGACGAGCTGGGGAGGCGGCGAGCTCGCTACGGCCTGAGTGTGCGTCGGCGGCGGCGACCGGCGACGTGGCCGGCCTCGGGGAAGAGGAGGCAGGCGGCGGTGAGAGGAGATGGGCCTCAGGGGCCCGTCCTGGGCCTCCCGGGCCGGCGGCGACGAAGTGGGGCGGCGGCGCGGCCAACGGGCGGCTGACACATGGTGGCAGCAGCGCGGGTCGGACAATGTCTGGCCCAGCGATTTTTGTCCGGCGGCGGCGGATGGATTGGATCTAGGGTTTCAACCGGGATTTCGAATGGGGGAGATATTTATAGGCATAGAGGGAGCTAGGAGTGTCCAAATGAGGTGCGGTTTTTGGCCACGCGATCGTGATCGAACGCTCTAAATGATGGAGAGGGTTTTGGTTGGTTTGGGGCCAAATTGGAAGGGTGTTGGGCTGCAACACACACGAGGCCTTTTCTGTCCCTCGGTTAACCGTTGGAGCATCAAACGAAGTCCAAATGGTACGAAACTTGACAGGCGGTCTACCGGTAGTAAACCAAGGCCGCTTGGCAAGTCTCGGTCCAATCCGGAAATGTTTAACCCCCACACATGAAAGAAAGGTAGAAAAGACCACCGGAGGAGAATGGAGCGCCGGAATGCAAAACGGACAACGGGGAAAATGCTCGGATGCAAGAGATGAACACGTATGCAAATGCAATGCACATGATGACATGATAAGAGATCCATGACAACGACAACAACACACGGAGACAAAAACCCGAACCCGAGGAAATAAAATAATTTAACGCCGGAAACGGCAAGAGTTGGATTACCTATTAGGTAAATCATATCCGGGGTGTTACAACACTCCACCACTACGAAAGGATATCGTCCCGAGATCTAGGACTGGAAGAACGCCGGGTACTCAGAACGGAGGTGATCCTCGCGTTCCCAGGTGGCTTCACGGTCGGAATGGTGTGACCACTTGACTTTGAGGAATTTGATTGACTTATTGCGAGTCTTGTATTCAGTCTCTTCACGAATAGCAACGGGGTGCTCACGATAAGAGAGATCTTCTTGGAGATCAATGTCTTCGAAGTTGATGGTGCGTTCAGGAGTCTTGAAGCACTTGCGGAGCTGAGAGACATGGAACACGTCATGCACATTTGCAAAGTTTGAAGGAAGCTCGAGTTGATAGGCGAGATCGCCTCTCTTGCTGACGATCTTGAAAGGTCCCACGTATCTAGGGGCAAGCTTCCCATTGATGCCGAAGTGACGAGTACCTTTCATAGGAGAGACACGGAGGTAAACATGATCTCCGATCTCGAAAGCCAAATCACGGTGCTTACTATCATAGTAGCTCTTCTGGCGCGATTGCGCTGCTTTGAGGTTATCTCGAATGACTTTGCACATTTCCTCTGCCTCTGTGATTAAGTCATTTCCCAGAAGTTGACGTTCACCGGTTTCAGACCAGTTGAGAGGGGTACGGCACTTCCTGCCATACAGGATTTTGAATGGGGCCTTGCCCGAACTTGCTTGAAAACTATTGTTGTAGGAGAATTCAGCATATGGAAGACAATCTTCCCACTTCATGCCGAAGGAGATCACACAAGCCCTGAGCATATCTTCAAGAATCTGGTTGACACGCTCGACTTGACCGCTAGTTTGAGGATGGAAAGCTGTGCTGAAGCGGATGTTGGTGCCCATGGCCTTCTGAAAAGAATCCCAAAACTTGGCGGTAAAGATGCTGCCATGGTCTGAAGAGATCACCTGTGGAACACCGTGCAACGAGACAATCCGAGAGGTATACAGCTCCGCCAATTGAACTGCAGTGATTGACTCTTTGATAGGCAGAAAGTGAGCCACTTTAGTGAGTTTGTCGATGACAACGAATATAGCATCATTGCCGCGCTTGGACTTTGGAAACCCAGTCACGAAGTCCATCTCAATGTGGTCAAACTTCCATTCTGGAATGGCAAGAGGTTGGAGGAGACCAGCTGGCCTTTGGTGTTCTACCTTCACTCTTCTGCAGACATCACATTCATTCACGAACTGAGCAATCTCGTGTAACACCCCGGATGTAACTTTCCCTATTTGTATCCAACTCTTGCCGTTTTCGGTGTTAAGTTATATTTATTTTTCGGGTTCGGGTCTTTGCCTCCGTGTGTTGTTTTCGTTTTCTTGCATCTCATTTCATGTCATCTTGTGCGTTGCATTTGCATACATATTCATCTCATGCATTCGAGCTTTTTCCCCGTTGTCCGTTTTGCATTCCGGCGCTTCGTTCTCCTCCGGTGGCCATTTCTAGCTTTCTTTTGTGTGTGGGGATTAAACATTTCCGGATTGGACCGAGACTTGCCATGCGGCCTTGGTTTACTACCGGTAGACCGCCTGTCAAGTTTCGTGTCATTTGGACTTCGTTTGATACTCCTACGGTTAACCGAGGGACCGAAAAGGCCTCGTGTGTGTTGCAGCCCAACACCCCCCAAATTTGTCCCAAAATCCACCAAACTCTGCTCCATGTCCTAGAGCGTTCGATCACGATCGCGTGGGCGAAAACCTCACCTCATTCGGACTCTCCTAGCTCCACTTATGCCTATTTAAACACCCCCCATTTCGGATCTCGTCTTCCCCGTCCAAACCCTACCTCAAAAAAAAAAGATCCACCGCGCCGGCCGGACACGTCCGATCCGACCGGACGCAGCGCCGCAGCCAGCCAGACGCCGCCACGTGGCAGGACCACTTTGCCGCGCCGCCGAAGCCCGCCGGCCCGCGGGAGGCCCGCCCCTCGCCCCCACGGGCCAGAACCGGCGCCGCTCACTCCCTCGTCCGACCGCCCGCGCCGGAGCTCCTCTTCCCCGACGCCGGCGCCGGAGCCCGCCGCGCCGCCGCCACCTCGACGCGGTCCGGCCGCCCTGCCACGCTGCTCCACGCCACCGCTCGCCGCCCTGAGCCGCCCAGCTCGACGCCGGAGCTCGCCGCCGCCTCCACGCCGCCACTCGCCGCTCGTCGCCGGCCCGGCAACCGCTCCTCTCCGCCGGCCTCGCTGCTCTTCTCCGGCGAGGGTTCCCGACGAACCTCGATCCACGCATGGAGCCGATCTGGATCGGGATCAGATCCACCCGCGCATCCAACCAAACGCCACCCTCAGATCTGCACCGCTCCGTCCCGGATCCCTCCGTCCCGCGTTGACTTTCGCGGAGGTATATTTTCACTAAGTCCCGGAGATTCCTGATCCAAGTTGCTATGTTCGCGGCCCCGTAACTTTGCATCCGCAGCTCCGATTTGGGCATATGATATATCAAAATCTTCGCCTCGACATGTACATCATTTCATTCCATTGAATCATTTGCATTAGAGGTCATCTTGATGCCCAAAATGCTGTTAGAAGGAGGCTTCGTGAGTTAAATTGCAGATCCGTTAGTTCATCATGCACTTTTGTCATTTTTGCCATGTTTAATCCGTGCATGATATGCCTGTGCCCCTTTGGGATGAATTGTTAAGCATTTTGTCTTTTTTCCAGAGGTGCCACCCATGCATTTTTAGGATGTGTGTGTTGTCTTGTGCAAGCTTGCGAAGAGAGGTACCTGAGATTGCTGATTTCAGGGACTTAGTGATTTTCACCAAGTCTGGGATATTTTAGTTCGTGATGCTATATGTCCAGCTTGTTTCCTAGTGATCCGTGCCTCTTTTGAGGATGATCAGTAAGGGAGTTTTGATGTTTATGTTATGCTCTATCCATCCATGTCTTTATTTGCATATGTGGAGTACTCTAGGTTGACTCAATCGAGCTCAACTTTTGCTTCGTTGTTAATCTGGGCAGATCGTCAACTTGTTTGCGATTTTGCCGATGCTACCGTTAGTGTTTCATGCATGCTATGCCTTTGTTCTTGCCATGTGTAGCTAGCATATTGTGTCTTCTTTCTGGATATATGCTTGCCTTGCCATGACTTGCACCGTAGTGAGTGCATCGAGCTCGTTTACATGCCTTCGTGAGCTATAATTTCAGCATGTCTCAGTTTTCACTAAGTCTGAAAACTGATTGTGTTCGAGCTATGTTCGTGAGCTCGGTAGAGTATTTTGTGAACCCTTTTGGCCCCAGGTCACTTTGGGTGTTTTGTTAAGCTTGTTGGGTAGCTCCATGCCGTATTATTACTTGTCATGTTCAGGTCATTTATCATGTTGTTTTGCTGCTCCGATGAGAGCATCGTGATCTGAAATTTCAGGCTAGTGTTAATTTCACTAAGTCTGGAATCTGTTTTGCATATTCATTTTTGCCATGCTTGTTTGAACCTCTTAATGGATGAATTTTCCTATGGCTAAGTGTTAGTGTTTTGTTAAGCATCTTGTGTACATCACTACCATGTATTTTGTTTTCATGTTTGGTGGCTGTAGCATGTTCATTTCGTTGCATTTAGATGCCTACTTGCTGTAAATCGCAGACCGGTGTCATATCTTAAAACGCTTGCCATTTCCAAACCGTAACTCCGATTCCAATGATCTTTATATCGTTTTCAAGCGATTTCATCCCCTCTATCCAGTGGCACCCTTGGAATTCCAAGTTGAGTCCAGGTTCATGCATTTCCTGTCATATCTTGCATTTTGCATCCCGCATCGCATCCCGCATAGCATGTCATCATTTCATCATATTGCTTGGTCTTGCACGTGGTTGATTGTATCCTTGTTGCTTGTTTGTCTTGTTGGGTAGAGCCGGGAGACGAGTTCGCTACCGAGGAGCCCGTTGAGTTTGCTTGTGAGGATCCAGTCAGCTTTGACAACTGTGCAGGCAAGATGATCATACCCTCGAAATCACTACTATCTTTGCTATGCTAGTTTGCTCGCTCTTTTGCTTTGCCACTGCTACGATGCCTACCTTTTGCTTGTCAGCCTCCCAATTGCATGATTGAACCTTTAACCCACCTTGTCCTAGCAAACCGTTGTCTGACTATGTTACCGCTTTGCTCAGCCCCTCTTATAGCGTTGCTAGTTGCAGGTGAAAATTGGAGCCGTTCCTTGTTGGAACATTTATTTACTTGTTGGGATATCATTACATTGCTATGTTATCTTAATGCATCTATATACTTGGTAAAGGGTGGAAGGCTCGGCCTCTCGCCTAGTGTTTTGTTCCACTCTTGCCGCCCTAGTTTCCGTCATATCGGTGTTATGTTCCCGGATTTTGCGTTCCTTACGCGGTTGGGTTATAATGGGAACCCCTTGATAGTTCGCCTTGATTAAAGCTTTTCCAGCAATGCCCAACCTTGGTTTTACCATTTTCCACCTAGCCTTTTCTTTCCCTTGGGTTCTGCAGACTCAAGGGTCATCTTATTTTAACCCCCCCGGGCCAGTGCTCCTCTGAGTGTTGGTCCGAACTGGGCAGCCTGCGGGGCCACCTCGGGGAAACTTGAGGGTTGGTTTTACTCGTAGCTTGACCTATCTGAGTGTGCCCTGAGAAAGAGGTATGTGCAGCTCCTATCGGGATTTGTTGGCACATTCGGGTGGTGTTGCTGGTCTTGTTTTAGCCTGTCGAATTGTCTTGTTGTACTGGGTTACCGAGTCTGATCGGTGTGTCTCGGGTGGAGGTCTATTCCTTCGTTGACCGTGAGAGCTTGTCATGGGCTAAGTTGGGACTCCCCTGCAGGGATTGAACTTTCGAAAGCCGTGCCCGCGGTTATGGGCAGATGGGAATTTGTTAATGTCCGATTGTAGAAAACTTAAACCTTAATTAATTAAAACGAATCAACTGAGTGTGTTGCCGTGATGGCCTCTTCTCGGCGGAGTCCGGGAAGTGGACACGGTGTTGGAGTAATGCTTGCGCAGGTTGTTCCTCTAGTTTCTCGCTCGCGCCTTGCCTCCTCTTCTCGCTCTCTTTTGCGTATAAGTTAGCCACCACATATGCTAGTCGCTTGCTGCAGCTCCACATACTTGCCTTATCCTTCCCATAAGCTTAAATAGTTTTGATCGCGAGGGTGCGAGATTGCTGAGTCCCTGTGGCTCACAGATACTAAAATTCCAGATGCAGGTCCAGGTGATTCCGCTCCAGGTGACGAGTACGAGCTCAAGTGGGAGTTCGACGAGGACTCTCAGCGTTATTATGTTTCCTTTCCCGACGATCAGTAGTGGTGCCTAGTTGGGGCTATCGATTCAGGGCCTTGTCGCATGTTGGGGGTCTTTTCTATTTTGGCGCCGTAGTCGGGCCATGAGTGATTTGTATGATGAATGTTATTTATGTACTCTGACGTGACGTGGCGAGTGTAAGCCAACTATGTTATCTCCCCCTTTTTATTATGTATTACGTGGGATGTTGTAATGATTGCCTGACTTGCGACATTGCTTTCAATGCGGTTATGTCTCTAAGTCGTGCCTCGACACGTGGGAGCTATAGCCGCATCGAGGGCGTTACATCTCGCGCTTCATTCGAGTCCACCAATAAGCCTGCTTGAGGTCCTGATACTTCTTCGTGCTCCCAGGGTGGATGGAGAGGAGTGAATTGTGAGCCTCGTTCATCATCACTTTACGAAGGTCACCTTTGGGCACAACAATACGATCCTCGAAGAAGAGAGTATCCTTGTCATCAAGGCGGTAGCACTTGTACTTGGGTTGACTCTTGGCAATCCCAATCTTCACCTTCTTCACCATAGCATCAAGAAGTTGAGCTTGGCGAATCTGGTCTTCCAAGGTAGGAGAGACTTGAAGGTTGCCGAGGAAACCTTGAGGAACAACTTGCAGATTGAGTTTGCGGAAAGCTTCACAAATTTCGGGTTGATAAGGCTTGAGAATCAGACTGTTGCAATAAGCCTTCCTGCTCAATGCGTCAGCAATCACATTGGCCTTGCCTGGAGTATACTCGATACCTAGATTATACTCTTGAATCATTTCGACCCATCGAGTTTGCCTGAGGTTGAGATTAGGCTGAGTGAAGATGTACTTGAGACTCTTGTGGTCAGTGAAGATGTCCACTTTTCTTCCCAATAAGAGATGTCTCCAAGTCAAAAGAGCATGCATAACTGCCGCCAACTCGAGGTCATGAGTGGGGTAGTTCTTCTTGTTGGGCTTCAACTGGCGAGGGGTATAAGCCACAACTTTCTTCTCTTGCATCAACATTGCACCAAGACCTTGGAGAGAGGCATCGCAGAAGACCTCGAACGGTTTGGATTCATCAGGAGGAGTCAGAACTGGAGTAGTGACCAATTTCTCTTTCAAAGTGTTGAAAGCAATGTCACATTCCGGAGACCAAACGTACTTGACGTGCTTCTGGAGAAGATTTGAGAGAGGCTTCACGATCTTAGAAAAGTTCTCAACGAACCTTCGACAGTAGCTTGCAAGACCGAGGAAGCTATGGAGTTGCTTCACGTTCTGAGGCGGTTCCCAATTCACAATTGCAGACACCTTCTCAGGATTCACCGCAATGCCCTTGGCAGAGATGATATGCCCAAGATAAAGAACCTCATCGAGCCAAAATTCGCACTTTGAGAACTTGGCGTAGAACTGGTGTTCCCTGAGCTTATCAAGCACGAAACGCAAGTGCTTGGCATGATCTTCCTTGTTCTTCGAAAAGACCAGAATGTCGTCGAGATAGACCAAAATGAAGTCATTGGTGTAGGCGTTGAAGATGAAGTTCATCATGCGAGAGAAAGTCGGAGGAGCGTTGACGAGGCCAAAAGACATGACAGTGTATTCATATGAACCATAGCTTGTTTTGAAAGCCGTCTTGGGAATATCTTGCTCACGAATTCGAATCTGGTGATAACCCATACAGAGATCAAGCTTGGAGAATACTTGGGCACCTTTGAGTTGTTCGAAGAGCTCGTTGATGTTGGGAAGTGGGTACTTGTTCTTGATAGTCTTCTTGCTCAATGGATGGTAGTCAACACAAAGTTGGTCCGTTCCATCCTTCTTCTTCACAAAGAGTACTCCACAACCCCACGGAGAGGAACTAGGTCGGATGAGACCCATTCGCTCTTGAATATCGAGTTGCTTCTTCAGCTCCTTCAACTCTTCAGGTGCGAGCTTGTAAGGATGCTTGCAAACCAGTTCCGTGCCAGGCTCAAGATTGATGACGAATTCAACTGGCCGGTGCGGAGGCATTCCTGGAAGCTCTTCTGGAAAGACGTCTTGATATTCGCAAACGACTGGAATTTGCGAGATGGCATCCAGTTCACCCTTCTCATTGAGAGAAAAGAGACGGATTGTATCGTCATTAGCGGCAAAGACAATTACATCCTCAGACGAATGAGTCAATTGAATCTGTCTGGCAGCACAATCAAGCTGAGCCTTGTGCTTAGAAAGCCAATTCATTCCAAGAATAAGATCAATATCTGAGTTACCAGGGACCATTGGAGAAGCCAGAAACTTGAAATCACCCATCATGATAGAAACATCCGAGACTATTGAAGTAGCCCTCATAGACTTAGCCGGAGAAACCACTCCCATAGGTTTACCCAACATTTGCGAAACGAAGTTATGCTTGGAAACAAATGATGTTGACATGAAACAGTGCGATGCACCAGTGTCAAAAAGAACTTTTGCGGGAAAAGAGTTAACTGGAAAGTTACCCATGATGACATTTGACGAGTCCTCTGCCTGAGCTGCATTCAGCAAGTTGACCTTGGCGTGCTTGGGGTTATGCTTGACCACAGCTGTACTTGCCGATCTCACAGGAGGAGGAGGAGGGAGACGCCTCTGATTGAAGCATTTGTTGGCATAGTGACCCTTCTGTTGGCACTTGTTGCACGTGACCTCTGAAAGCGGACGGTGATACGGAGCACTCGATCTTGGAGCTTGATACGAAGTCTTGTTCTAAAAGCCAGGGTTGGGTGGGTGGGAAAATCCACTGCCACCTTTGCTCTTCTGATACGGCTGACGGAACGGAGGAGGAGGAAGCCAATACTTTTGCTGCTTGGCCACTTGAGTAGAGGAAGAAGGAGTAGCATCTCTGACTCGCTTCTTGGAAGCATCACACTTCAGTTGAGCAGCCTCTTGCTTCAATGCCATGTTGCAGAACTCATCGTACCTCAAGGGCTCAAAGAGAACAAGAGCTAGCTGAATTTCTTCTCTGAGACCACCCCTAAACTGGTATATCATGCTCTTCTCGTCAGGGACGTCCTGCTTAGCAAAGCGGGCGAGCTTCTGAAACAACTTGTTGTAGTCATAGACAGACATAGAGCCTTGCTTCAGGTTGCGGAATTCCTCACGCATGCTTTCAACCACGCTCTGAGGAATATGATGAGCTTTGAAGTCTTGACGGAATTCATCCCAGGTAATCACACGGCCTCCTCTGGAATCCTTGTACTGCTGGAACCATTCTGCAGCTTGGTCTTTGAGTTGGAAGTAAGTGAACTTGACAAAGTCCTCAGGCCTGACGTTACTACACTCGAAATGCTTGCATAAGTCCACGAGCCAATCGTCAGCATCAGTTGCCTCAACACAATTGCTGAAGGTCTTTGGCCCGTTAGCAAGGAACTGGTTGAGTGTAGCAATGTGATTCTGATTGTTGCCTTGGTTGCCTTGGTTCGCTTGGTTGCGCTCTTGAAGAATTTGCATGATCAACTGCGTGTTTGCATTGGTTGCGGCCATCACAGCTTCCCATGCCTCCGGAGGAGGGGGAGGTGGTGGCGGATCAGGATTCGGAGTCGTGCGTGTTGGAGGAGCCATCCTGAAGAGGTTGACATCCATTAGCACATGGATAGACAAATATTGAAGCTGAATTCAACGGAATGAAATTGCAACATATCGCCTTCACATCCGAACAAAATGAACGAATGCATTCCAATTGAAATGGTCACATATCCATAAATTGAGAAGCCACTTAGAATTTAGGTAGAGGAATAAATCAACAAGGTACGGAACAAGAACGAATACTCAGTAAGAAATCCCAATCTCAAACCAAATATCTGTGGAAGAAGAGCTAGAGCTACAAGAATTCCCACCTATGAAACTCCCGAACCTCTCTGGTTATGCAATCAGGTGTTGGGGATACAGGGGAAGCATAATATCTCCCAAATCTAGCAAATCCTACATCCAGCTGTATCCATCCTTCAACACATAACCGAGAAAACTTCGGAAACCATCTACCTCAACCTTCGAAAAGCATCCATTATACAAGTTATGGCAATACTCCCGAACTCCCGCCCCAGTACTGGGTGGCGTCGAGGTTATCTCACCAACAACTGCATAAAAGAGATTTTCGATGTCAGCGTACTAAACTCAGGTATTCCAGAACTACAACGATAAAATTGTGACGACAACACCTCGGAGCTCAACTCCTCGGGACACTGCCACAACCCCTAAATGACAGGAGGCACCAAGAACAATGTTCTCGTCACAAATCCATTGAAACGATTCCAAGATACCCGCGTGATCCTAAATTTTTTTAGTGAAACTTGAGAAGAGAAGAGTCGAAACTCTACGTCAGGATGCCTTACCAGAGCAATGAAGGGACTGGGGAGTAAAAAGAATTCCTAAACTCTCCGATATATAATTCCTAATGACTCAAAACATTTTTTCTAGACTCAACAACGACTGCTAAAAACGATCAATCAGTGGGGGCTCCTAAGGTCGGGGAAGGCTCTGATTACCAACTTGTAACGCCCTCGATGCGGCTATATCTCCTACGTGTCGAAGCATGACTTAGAGGCATAACCGCATTGAAAGCAATGTCGCAAGTAAGGCAATCTTCACAACATCCCATGTAATATAGATAATAAAAGGGGAAGGTACATAGTTGGCTTACACTCGCCACGTCAAACAAAGTACATAAATAGCATTACATCATCCAATCACTCATGGCCCGACTACGGTGCCAAAATAAAAGATCAACCCAACATGCGACATGGTCCCGATCGCCCCAAATGGGCTCCACTACTGATCATCAGGGAAAGACACATAGTAACGGCGTGAGTCCTCGTCGAACTCCCACTTGAGCTCAAGCGCGTCATCTGGAACGGAGTCATCAGGACCTGCATCTGGTTTGGAAGTAATCTGTGAGTCACAGGGACTCAGCAATCTCGCACCCTCGCGATCAAGACTATTTAAGCTTATAGGTAAGGCAAGGTAATATGTGGAGCTGCAGCAAGCGACTAGCATATATGGTGGCTAACCTGTTCGCAAAAGAGAGCGAGAAGAGAAGGCAAAGCACGAACGAATAACTAAAGAACATCCTGCGACAAGCATTACCCCAACACCGTGTTCACTTCCCGGACTCCGCCGAGAAGAGACCATCACGGTAACTCACATAGTTGATTCATTTTAATTAAGTTAAGGTTCAAGTTATCTACAACCGGATATTAACAAATTCCCATCTGCCCATAACCGTGGGCACGGCTTTCGAAAGTTCAAATCCCTGCAGGGGAGTCCCAACTTAGCCCATGACAAGCTCTCACGGTCAACGAAGGATATACCTTCTCCCGAGACATTCCGATCAGACTCGGCATCCCGGTTCTACAAGACAACTCCGATAATGGTAAAACAAGTCCAGCAACACCACCCGCTGTGCCGACAAATCCCGATAGGAGCTGCACATAACTCGTTCTCAGGGCACACCGGATAAGCTAAGCATACGGGAGCCAACGTAACCCAAGTTGCCAAGGGACGGCCCCGCACGGTGCTCTAGGTTGGACCAACGCTCAGAGGAGCACTGGCCCGGGGGTTTAAAATAAAGATGACCCTCGAGTCCGCGAAACCCAAGGGAAAAGGCTAGGTGGCAAATGGTAAAACCAAGCTTGGGCATTGCTGGAGGAGTTTTATTCAAGGCGGACTGTCAAGGGGTTCCCATTATCACCCAACCGCGTAAGGAACGCAAAATCCGGGAACATAACACCGATATGATGGAAACTAGGGCGGCAAGAGTGGAACAAAACACTAGGCGAGAGGTCGAGCCTTCCACCCTTTACCAAGTATATAGATGCATTAAGATAACAATATAATATAATGATATCCCAACAAGTAAACAATGTTCCAACAAGGAACGGTCTCCAATCTTCACCTGCAACTAGCAACGCTATAAGAGGGGCTGAGCAAAGCGGTAACATAGCCAATCAACGGTTTGCTAGGACATGGTGGGTTAGAGGTTTGACATGGAAATTTGGGAGACATGATAAGCAAGTGGTAGGCATCGTAGCATAGGCATAGCAAAAGAGCGAGCATCTAGCAAAGCAAAGATAGAAGTGATTTCGAGGGTATGATCATCTTGCCTGCAAAGTTGTCAGAGTTGACTGGATCCTCGAAAGCAAACTCAACGGGCTCCTCGTTAGCGAACTCGTCTCCCGTCTCTACCCAAACAAGACAAACAAGCAAAAAGGACACAATCAACCACGTGCAAAGCTCAAACACATGATGCAAAGATGGTATACTATGCGGGATGCGATATGTGATGCATATGCAAGATTTGACAAGGAATGAATGAACCTGGCCTCAACTTGGAAATCCAAGTGTGCCACTGGAAAGGTGAGGTGATTTCGCTTGAAAACAATATAAAGAACACCGGAATCGGAGACACGGTTTGGAAATGGCAAGCAAATCAAATATGGCACCGGTCTGCGATATACAGCAAGTAGCCATCTAAATGCAACAAGACAAACATGCTACAGCACCCAAACATGGCAACAAAATACATGGCAGGGATCCACTCATGATGCTTAACAAAATATGAACACTGAGCTACGTCCAATTCATCCATTAACAGGTTCAAACAAGCATGGCAAAAGTGCAATTGGTAAGCAGATCTCAGACTTAGTGAAATTAACACTTGTCTGGAATTTCAGATCAGGTAGCACACTTTGGAGCATGAAAACTATAAGCTACAGGAACTTAACATGGCAAAGTAAGGTATGGAATGGAGCTACTCAAAGATCTTAACAAAAGTCCCTTAGTGACCTTGAGCCAAAAGGGATCAGAAAATACAATTGCAAGCATGTGAACATGGCAAAAACTTAAACAGATCACAGACTTAGTGAAAAACTGGAGCATGCAAAACAGATATCAAGTAGGCATGTTTACGAGCTCGATGCACTCACTACAGAGCAAGTCATGACAATCTAAGCATACACCCATCAAGAATACACATTATAAAAGCTAGACATGGCAAGAACAATAACATAGCATGCACGGATCAACTACAACATCCTCGGCAAAATCGCTAACAAGTAGACAATCTGCCCAGATTCATGAAATAGCAAAAGTAGAGCTCCATTGACTCAAGCTAGGGTGCTCCATAATTGCAAACAAAGACATGGATGGATAGAGCACTACAAGATTAACAAATCATCCTTATTGATCATCCTCAAAAAAGGCACGGATCACTAGGAAACAACATGAACATATGGCATATTGATAAAAACAGATCAAGGACTTAGTGGAATTGCTAAGTCCCTGAAATCAGCATTAACGAATGCACCACTTTGCAAGCTTGTGCTAGTCACCACATAAATCACAAAAATATATGGATGGCACCTCTGGAAAGATGACAAAGCATATAACAAAACATATGTAGAGCTCAGGGGCATATCATGCACACATTAATCATGGAAAAAATAACAAATAGCTATTTGGAGCAGCAGATCAGACAATTAACTCAAATAGCACTCTTTCAACAGCATTTCGGGCTCCAAGATGAACTCAAATGAAAATGATGCAATGAGATGAAATGATGTGCTCTCTGAGACGAACATTTTGATATGCTATACGTCCCAAACGGATCTATGGATGAGGAGATATGGCATGATGAAAAACACAAATTATTAGGGTTACGGGAGGAAAGTCAACCGAGGCAATTATCCCAGATCTAGATCCGGATCGGGGTACTATTCATGCGCGCCTCCCGAGGATCGACGGCACCGGAGCTCGATTCGCCGGAGATGGAAGCGGGCGGCCGGAGGAGGCGCGGGCATGGAGGAGGCGGCGGTTGGCGGCGCCGGCCGACGAGGAGCGAGGAGCGGGTGCCGGCGGGCTGCGGGGCGAGCGCCGGCGAGCTGGGGAGGCGGCGAGCTCGCTACGGTGCGGGGGCGCGTCGGCGGCGGCGACCGGCGACGTGGCCGGCCTCGGGGAAGAGGAGGCAGGCGGCGGTGAGAGGCGATGGGCCTCGGGGGCCCGTCCTGGGCCTCCCGGGCCGGCGGCGCCGACGAAGTGGGGCGACGGCGCGGGTCGGACAATGTCCGGCCCGGCGATTTTTGTCCGGTGGCGGCGGATGGAGTGGATCTAGGGTTTCAACCGGGATTTCGAATGGGGGAGATATTTATAGGCATAGAGGGAGCTAGGAGTGTCCAAATGAGGTGCGGTTTTCGGCCATGCGATCGTGATCGAACGCTCTAGATGATGGAGAGGGTTTTGGTTGGTTTTGGGCCAAATTGGAAGGGTGTTGGGCTGCAACACACACGAGGCCTTTTCGGTCCCTCGGTTAACCGTTGGAGCATCAAACGAAATCCAAATGGTACGAAACTTGACAGGCGGTCTACCTGTAGTAAACCAAGGCCGCTTGGCAAGTCTCGGTCCAATCCGGAAATGTTTAACCCCCACACACGAAAGAAAGGTAGAAAAGACCACCGGAGGAGAACGGAGCGTCGGAATGCAAAACGGACAACGGGGAAAATGCTCGGATGCATGAGATGAACACGTATGCAAATGCAATGCACATGATGACATGATAAGAGATGCATGACAACGACAACAACACACGGAGACAAAAACCCGAACCCGAGGAAATAAAATAATTTAACGCCGGAAACGGCAAGAGTTGGATTACATATTAGGTAAATCATATCCGGGGTGTTACAGCCAAGCGCTAAAACCTCTTGGGAGGGCTGATCTGGAGTCCGTTCGGGGCTCCGGAGAGGGGGATTCATCGCCGTCGTCATCATCAACCATCCTCCATCACCAATTTCATGATGCTCACTGCCGTGTGTGAGTAATTCCATCGTAGGCTTGCTGGACGGTGATGGGTTGGATGAGATTTATCATGTAATCGAGTTAGTTTTGTTAGGGTTTGATCCCTAGTATCCATTATTTTCTGAGATTGATGTTGCTATGACTTTGCTATGCTTAATGCTTGTCACTAGGGCCCGAGTGCCATGATTTCAGATCTGAACCTATTATGTTTTCATGAATATATGTGAGTTCTTGATCCTATCTTGCAAGTCTATAGTCACCTACTATGTGTTATGATCCGGCAACCCCGAAGTGACAATAATCAGGACCACTCTCGGTGATGACCATAGTTTGAGGAGTTCATGTATTCACTATGTGCTAATGCTTTGTTCCGGTTCTCTATTAAAAGGAGGCCTTAATATCCCTTAGTTTCCAATAGGACCCCGCTACCACGGGAGGGTAGGACAAAAGATGTCATGCAAGTTCTTTTCCATAAGCACGTATGACTATATTTGAAATACATGCCTACATTACATTGATGAATTGGAGCTAGTTCTGTGTCACCCTATGTTATGACTGTTACATGGTGAACCGCATCCGGCATAATTATCCATCACTGATCCGGTGCCTACGAGTTTTCCATATACTGGTTCTCGCTTATTTACTTTCCCGCTGCTACTGTTACAATCACTACAAAATACCAAAAACATTACTTTTGCTGTCTTTACTTTTGTTGCTGCTACCACCACTATCATATTTCTGTGCTACTAAACACTTTGCTGCAGATATTAAGTTTCCAGGTGTGGTTGAATTGACAACTCAGCTGCTAATACTTGAGAATATTCTTTGGCTCCCCTTGTGTCGAATCAATAAATTTGGGTTGAATACTCTACCCTCGAAAGTTGTTGCGATCCCCTATACTTGTGGGTTATCAGTGTGCAGCAAAGATGATTGTGGCAAACTAAAAAGAAAATAAAGCAAATACTCATATAATACACAATGCTCCAAGCAAAACTCATACCATGTGATGAATAAAAATATAGCTCCAAGTAACATGTCGATGGTTTGTAGACAAAAGAGCGGATGCCTTCCGGGGCATCTCCAAGCTTGGACGCTTGGATCTCCTTGAATATTACCTTGGGGTGCATTGGGCATCCCAAGCTTAGGGTCTTGCCGCTCCTTATTCCTTAATCCGTCGTGGTCTCACCCAAAACTTGAAAACTTCTGCACACAAAACTCAACAGAACCTCATGATCCGTTAGTATAACAAGCAAATCATAAACTTTAGGTACTATTGTAAACCCATTCATATTTTATTATTGCATAATACCTACTGTATTCTAACTTCTCCATGACTTATACCCCCGATACAATCCATAGATTCGTTAAAACAAGCAAACTATGCAATGAAAACAGAAGCTATCAAAAACAGAACAGTTTGTAATGATCTGAACGAACACAATACTTCTGTAACTGCAGAACTTCTGGAAAATTAGGACAACATGGGAAATTTGTATATCAGTAATTTAAAAAAATCAGAATTTTATCATGTTCCAGTGAATTTAAACAATTCTAGTACTGAGCGCAAAAGTTTCTGTTTTTTCACAAAATTAAGTCAACTATCAACCAAATCAGCCCAAAGGATTTACTTGGGACAAACACTAACTAAAACATAAAAACACAACCATAATAGTAGCATAATTGTGTGCACACTCTAAAACATAAAAGAAAAAGGAAAGATAAAGATAACTATTGGGTTGCCTCCCAACAAGCGCTATTGTTTTACGCACCTAGCTAGGCATAATGTATAGTTTCAAGTGTTGTCATCCTTAGTTTTCAATACATCGGTGGCCCTTAATTGATTCATATGGTGGCTTAATTCTCTTTCTAGGAAAGTGTTCCATTCCTTTCTTTAATGGAAATTGGAATGTTATATTACCTTCTTTCATGTCAACAATAGCAGTTATGGTTTGTAAAAAAGGCCTACCAAGTATTATAGGACAAGACAGATTGAATTCAATATCAAGCACAATGAAATCCATGTGTACATACTTCCTATTTGCAGGAATAAGCAGATAATTTATTCTACCCAATGGTTTCTTAATAGTTGAATCCGCTAATAAATGCAAATTAAGGGAACATTCATCCAAATCATTAAGGCCTAGCACATCACATAAAGATTTTGGTATAGTGGAAACGCTAACACCCAAATCACATAAAGCATTGCATTCATAATCTTTAATTTTTATTTTAATAGTAGGTTCTCATTCATCATGCAACCTCCTAGGTATTGAAACCTCCAACTCTAGTTTTTCTTCTAAATCTTTCATCATAGCTTCTACAATATGGTTAGTAAAAGCTTTATTTTGTTCATAAGCATTGGGTGAATTTATCATGGATTGTAACAAGGAAATACACTCAATTAAAGAACAACTATCATAATTAAAGTCCTTGTAATCCAAAGTAGTGGGTACATCACTAGTTAAAGTCTTGACCTCTCCAAACCCACTTTTACCATTTTTGTCATTAGGATCATCACCCTCCGAACAATTGGGACGCCTTCTAGCTAAAGTTGACTCATCTCTAGTCACTTTTTCATCAAGTTTTATATTACTAAATAAATATTCGATGGGTGAGATACCAATCATTTTAATTTCTTCATTATGATTACGGTAAAAATCGGACGGAATAGCTTTTTTAGGAATTCTTGCTTAGCTCTCAAATTAGCGGTTCTTTCTTTACATTCATTAATGGAGACATAGATAGCTTTAATGGACTCATTAATATCAAGATTAGGTGGCAAATTTTTAGATTTGAGATTTTCCACATCATGAGCAATTATGTCCATGTTCCTAGCCATATCATCAACTTTATTCAACTTTTCTTCTACCATGACATTAAAAATCTTTTGAGAACTAATGAATTCTTTAATATTACTTTCAAGATCATTAGGTATCTTATTATTATTATTATTATTATTATTATTTCCATTGGGATTACCATAATTATTAGAGGAATTTCCAGGATACGACAAGGATTAAAATTACCTCTATAAGCATTGTTATTGAAATTACTTCGATAGACAAAATTCACATCAAGAATCATTATTTTGCACAATCAAATTAGATAATGGCACATCATTAGGATCAACATAAGAATTCTTACTAGCAACCATTTTCATAAGAGCATCCACTTTATCACTCAACATAGTAATTTCTTCAACAGAATTTACCCTCTTACCAGTTGGAGCTCTTTCAGTATGCCATTGAGAGTAATTTACCATAATATTATCAAGGAGTTTTGTAGGTTCTCCTAATGTGATTTTCATAAAGGCTCCACCCGCAGCAGAGTCAAGAAGATTTCTAGAAACAAAGTTTAGTCCCGCATAGAAATTTTGTATAATCACCCATAGACTTGAAGCATGAGTGGGGCAATTTCTTATCATTAATTTCATTCTCTCCCAAGATTGTGCAACATTTTCATGCTCAAGTTGCTTAAAATTCATAATTTGATTTCTAAGAGAAATAATTTTTGCGGGAGGAAATTACTTGGCAATGGAAGCATCCTTACACTTATCCCAAGAATCAATACTATTTCGAGGCAAGGATGAAAACCAAATTTTAGCACGGTCTCGTAGTGAGAATGGAAATGATTTTAATTTGACAATACCATTATCCACATCTTTTTTTCTTTTGCATATCGCATAATTAAATGAAAGTATTAAGATGGGATGCATCATCTTCATTAGTGATACGTCTCCGTCATATGTATAATTTTTTATTGTTTCATGCCAATATTCTACAATTTTATATACTTTTGGCAACATTTTCTATTATTTTTTGGACTAACATATTGATCCAGTGCCTAGTGCTAGTTCCTGTTTGTTGCATGTTTTTTGTTTCGCAGAATATCTGAATCAAACGAAGTCCAAACGTGATAAAAATTTACGGAGATTTATTTTGGAATATAAGTGATTTTTGGGAGGTGGAATCAACACAAACGGACGCCCACAGGATCCACTAAGCACCAAGCCACGACCTCCCCCAAGGCACGCGGTGATGCCTAGTGGGCACACCATAAGTCGGTTGGGGCTCTTCTTCCATATGGTTGTAGGAAATGAAGGAAAAGCAACGCGCAACTCCAATAGTAGGTGAAGAGCCAAAAACATATGTGCAAATTGTTGCAGAGGTTCTCAAGGGAGTTTCCAAGCACAACACGTTCCTCGTAAGCATGGGAGAGTCATCTGCCTCCAGGCAGAAGACAACCTCTCATGAACGCATTAGAGAGCTTGAAGAGAGGCTTGCAACTCAGGAGGTATTTGCGAGATTAGTAGCCGATAGGTATCAAGAAGAGCTGAATGCAAGAATGGCAGCGCATCAACAGGAAATCGAAGAGATGAAAACAAAGCGGTTAGATGAAATTGTAGCCCTCAAGAAGGCACAAGAGGAGAAAACTGCTTCTATGGAAAATAAGCAATCACAATTCGAAGGAACTTTAGCTTTCTCTTAAGGATGCATGGCGATGATACGTCTCCAACGTATCTATAATTTTTGATTGCTCCATGCTATATTATCTACTGTTTTGAATGTTTATGGGCTTTACTATACACTTTTATATCATTTTTGGGACTAACCTATTAACCCAGAGCCCGGTGCAAGTTTCTGTTTTTACCCTGTTTTAGGGTTTCGAAGAAAAGGAAAATCAAACGGAGTCCAATTGACCTGAAACTTCACGGAACTCATTTTTGGAAGGAAAGAAGCCCAGAAGACTTGGAGTGCACGTCGGGGAACCTACAGGAGGTCACGAGGCAGGGGGCGCGCCCACCCCCTGGGCGCGTCATCCACCCTCGTGAGCCCCTCGTGGCCCCCCTGACGTACTTCTTCCGCCTATATATCTCCATATACCCTAAAAACATCCAGGAGCACAATAGATCAGGAGTTCCGCCGCCAAAAGCCTCCGTAGCCACCGAAAGCCAATCTAGACCCGTTCCGGCACCCTGCCGGAGGGGGAATCCTTCTCCGGTGGCCATCTTCATCATCCCGGTGCTCTCCATGACGAGGATGGAGTAGTTCTCCCTCGGGGCTGAGGGTATGTACCAGTAGCTATGTGTTTGATCTCTCTCTCTTGTGTTCTTGAGGTGATACGATCTTGATGTATCGCGAGCTTTGCTATTATATTTGGATCCTATGATGTTTCTTCCCCCCTCTACTCTCTTGTAATGAATTGAGTTTCCCCTTTTGAAGTAATCCTATCGGATTGAGTCTTTAAAGATTTGAGAACACTTGATGTATGTCTTGACGTGGATATCTGTGGTGACAATGGGATATCACGTGATTCACTTGATGTATGTTTTGGTGATCAACTTGCGGGTTCCGCCCATGAACCTATGCATAGGGGTTGGCACACGTTTTCGTCGTGATTCTCCGGTAGAAACTTTGGGGCACTCTTTGAGGTTCTATGTGTTGGTTGAATAGATGAATCTGAGATTGTGTGATGCATATCATATAATCATACCCACGGATACTTGAGGTGACATTGGAGTATCTAGGTGACATTAGGGTTTTGGTTGATTTGTGTCTTAAGGTGTTATTCTAGTACGAACTCTAGGGCTGTTTGTGACACCTATAGGAATACCCCAACAGATTGATTGGAAAGAATAACTTTGAGGTGGTTTCATACCCTACCATAATCTCTTCGTTTGTTCTCCGCTATTAGTGACTTTGGAGTGACTCTTTGTTGCATGTTGAGGGATAGTTATGTGATCCAATTATGTTAGTATTGTTGAGGGAACTTGCACTAGTGAAAGTATGAACCCTAGGCCTTGTTTCCTAGCATTGCAATACCGTTTACGCTCACTTTTATCATTAGTTACCTCGCTGTTTTTATAATTTCAGATTACAAATACTATTATCTACTATCCATGTTGCACTTGTATCACCATCTCTTCGCCGAACTAGTGCACCTATACAATTTACCATTGTATTGGGTGTGTTGGGGACACAAGAGACTCTTTGTTATTTGGTTGCAGGGTTGCTTGAGAGAGACCATCTTCATCCTACGCCTCCTACGGATTGATAAACCTTAGGTCATCCACTTGAGGGAAATTTGCTACTGTCCTACAAACCTCTGCACTTGGAGGCCCAACAACGTCTACAAGAAGAAGGTTGTGTAGTAGACATCAAGCTCTTTTCTGGCGCCGTTGCCGGGGAGGTGAGTGCTTGAAGGTATATCTTTAGATCTTGCAATCGAGTCTTTTAGTTTCTTGTTTTATCACTAGTTTAGTTTACAAAAGAAAACTACAAAAAAATGGAATTAAGTTTGTCTCATATGCTTCACCTTTTTAATATGTTTCGTGAGTATGATGGAAAGGATAATTGTGCTCAAGTGCTAGAAGAATAAATCTATAAAATGTTTGGCACTAAATATTTGAATGATGAGCATGATTGCAATGTTGTTAGTACGAATTCTTTGAATATCCATGATTCTACTAATGATTGCACTAGTTATGATGAAAATGCCTCCTATAAACATGTCAATTTTTGTGGAGTAGACTGGGTTTGCAAGTACACACCAAACAGGGAAGATAGATATTGCAAGAGGCATAAGTACTTAGAAACCAATTTGTTGCAAGAAGAGCTAGATGAATGTGCTGAAAATTTATCTTTTCTTAGCCCTACTTGTGAACTTTGCAATGAACGTGATCATTTTAGTACCCAATGCAAATTGTTTCATGAGCGTATCGTGTCCAAAAATTGTGATGACTTGATTTCCCTTGCACATCATAATGAACTTAGTTTGTTCTTGGGTTATGAAGAAATTAAATGTAGAACTAAGGATATTCCAAAATTTGCCCTCGATAAAGTTCTTCATTTTGATCTAGAGGAAATTTATATGTATTGCGCGGTGAATTGCATTGAAAATCCTTATATTGCCAATTACATAAAGAAAAAACAAATAGAAGATGAAGAGAATACTAATGAAAGGGAAGAGACTTCCAAATATCCTCCTATTATTTCTTATGATGAATCAGGTAACGAGGAGGAGCCTCCTATTCAACCAATCTCATTAATAAGGAGCTCCAAAAAGAGGATTGAACCCACACATGATGTGGTGAAGAAGAAGAAAAGAAAAAGGAAGAGAGGTAAAAAGATATCTCTCTCAAATAATGCTACTCCTATTACTATTGTGCCTCATGAAAATATAATTGTGGAATATAATGATACTTCTTATGATCTTGAAAATCTTTTTGGCACTTGCTTGGAAGAATATGATAATTGCTATACTATTGGTGCTATCCATACTATTAATTATGAGAGCGATTATGCTTATGATATGAAAAGGCCCAAGCTTGGGGATGCTATGTTTGATGAAGATGATGTTTTTGAGAATATATTTGCTGCAATTAATGTTTGTCCCAAGCTTGGTGAAGCTATGATTAATGAAGATGATATTTTTAGTCTCCCAAGTTTTGATATGCAAATTTATAATGATGATAGCATACCTCCTACTTATGATAATTATTGTGATGATACATACGCTATAAAAAGTAGTGATTATATTTATAAAACTTGTCATGATTATGATTACCCCTTCTCTGAACATTACTCTTTTAATGTGGAAACAATTTATAGTATCCAAGTCTCTTATGATACTCCCACTATTCCGAATGAAAAGAATTTTGCTTATGTGGAGAGTAATAAAATTTCTATGCTTGTAGATCATGAAAATAATGCTTTAGGTGCTGGTTATATTGTTGAATTCATTCATGATGATACTGAAAATTATTATGAGGGAGCAATATATGCTTGTAGGAATTGCAATAATATCAAATTTCCTCTCTATGTGCTTAAAATCTTGAAGTTATGCTTGTTTTGCCTTCCTATGCTAGTTGATTATTGTTCCCATAAGTTGTTTTCTCACAAAATCCCTATGCATAGGAAGTGTGTTAGACTTAAATGTGCTAGCCATATTCTTCATGATGCTCTCTTTATGTTACAATTCTTATCCTTCATGTGAGCATCATTGAAATCATCATGCCTAGCTAGGGGCATTAAACGATAGCGCTTGTTGGGAGGCAACCCAATTTTATTTTTGTTCCTTGCTTTTTGTTCCTGTTTAGTAATAAATAATTCATATAGACTCTGTTTAGATGTGGTTTTATGCTTTTAATTAGTGTTTGTGCCAAATAGAACCTTTGGGAAGACTTAGGGAAAGTCTTGTTGGTCATGCTGTAAAAAACAGAAACTTTAGCGCTCATGAGAATTGCTGCCATTTTTATTTGGAGAGTGATATTTAGTTAATTCTTTTTGAAGATGATTAATAGATAAATTCCTCAGGTCCAGAAATTTATTTGAGAATTTTATGAGCTCCATAAGTATACGTTTGATCCAGATTACTACAGATTGTTCTGTTTTTTGACAGATTCTGTTTTTCTATGTGTTGTTTGCTTATTTTGATGAATCTATGGCTAGTAAAATAGTTTATAAACCATAGAGAAGTTGGAATACATTATTTTTAACACCAATATAAATAAAGAATGAGTTCATTACATTAACTTGAAGTGGTCTTTTGTTTTCTTTCGCTAACGGAGCTTACGAGTTTTCTGTTAAGTTTTGTGTTGTGAAGTTTTCAAGTTTTGGGTGAAGATTCGATGGACTATGGAATAAGGAGTGGCAAGAGCCTAAGATTGGGGATTCCCAAGGCACCCCAAGGTAATATTCAAGGACAACAAAGAGCCTAAACTTGGGGATTCCCCGGAAGGCATCCCCTCTTTCGTCTTCGTTCATCGGTAACTTTACTTGGAGCTATATTTTTATTCACCACATGATATGTGTTTTGCTTGGAGCTTAATTTATTTTGTTAGGATTTTCTTGATGTTATTTAGAACAATGTTTTGCATCTTTTATTTCAATAAAAGTGGCATTGATAGCCTTTACTATGCCTATGTTACAAGTATACATGTTGCTGTTTGAAAACAGAAAGTTTACCGCTGTTGCAATAATTCCCTAGAAAAGTAAGAATGTGATAAAATGTTGAAACCTTTTGCATATTAAGCTCTGATAAATTTACTACAGTGGGAATTTTCTTTCATAATTTTTGGATCTAGGGAAGTATGGATGTTGCAGCATTCTTTACAGACTATCCTGTTTAGGCAGATTGCAGTTATGTTTGCATTGTTTGCATATGGTTGCTTCTTTAATGATTCTATTTGAGGATAGGACTATTAAATATGCAGAGGCATTTAGTATGTAATGTTGAATAATAATTTTAGTGATTTGCTACAGTAGAGTATGATAAGGTTTTGGCAATGGTTTATACTAACTTATCTCACGAGTCCTTATTGAGTTTTGTGTGGATGAAGCTTTTGAGATTTAGGGAGACCTTGATATGAGAGGAATTAAGGAGACACAAAAGCTCAGGCTTGGGGATTCCCAAGGCACCCCAAGATAATATTTTAAGAAGTCTCAAGCGTCTAAGCTTGGGGATGCCCCGGTTGGCATCCCACCTTTCTTCTTCAACGATTATCGGTTAGTTTCGATTGATCCTAAGTTTTTGCTTCTTCACATTATGTTTGCCATTCTTAGAATGTCATTTTATTTTGCTTTGTTCACTGTTTGAATAGAATACCAAGATCTGAAATTATTAAATGTTAGAGAGTCTTCACATAGTTGCATAATTATTCGACTACTCATTGATCTTCACTTATATCTTTCGGAGTAGTTTGTTGTTGCTCTAGTGCTTCACTTATATCTTTTAGAGCATGGTGGTAGTTTTATTTTGAAGAAATAGATGAACTCTCACGCTTCACTTATATTATTTTGAGAGTCTTAAATAGATGGTAATGTGCTTAAAAATCCTAATATGCTAAGCATACAAGATTTGTAAGAATTCTTATGAGTATGTTGAATACTAAGAGAAGTTTGATGCTTGATGATTGTTTTGAGATATGGAGGTGATAATATCAAAGTCGTGCTAGTCGAGTAGTTGTGAATTTGAGAAATGCTTGTGTTGAAGTTTGCAAGTCCGTAGCATGCACGTATGGTAAACGTTATGTAACAAATTTGAAACATGAGGTGTTATTTGATTGTCCTCCTTATGAGTGGCGGTCGGGGACGAGCGATGGTCTTTTCCTACCAATCTATCCCCCTAGGAGCATGCGCGTAATGCTTTGGTTTTTGATGGCTTGTAGATTTTTGCAATAAGTATATGAGTTCTTTATGACTAATGTTGAGTCCATGGATTATACGCACTCTCACCCTTCCATCCTTACTAGCCTCTTCGGTACCGTGCATTGCCCTTTCTCACATTGAGAGTTGGCGCAAACTTCGCTGGTGCATCCAAACCCCGTGATATGATACACTCTTCCACACATAAACCTCCTTATATCTTCCTCAAAACATCCACCATACCTACCTATTATGGCATTTCCATAGCCATTCCGAGATATATTGCCATGCAACTTTCCACCATCCAGTTTATCATGACACATTCATCATTGTCATATTGCTAGCATGATCATGTAGTTGACATAGTATTTGTGGCAAAGACACCGTTCATAATTTTTTTCATACTTGTCACTCTTGATTCATTGCATATCCCGGTACACCGCCGGAGGCATCCATATAGAGTCATACTTTGTTCTAGTATCGAGTTGTAATCATTGAGTTGTAAATAAATAGAAGTGTGATGATCATCATTCAATAGAGCATTGTCCCAAAAAAAGGGAGAAAGGCCAAAGAAAAAAAGGCCCAAAATAAAATAAAATAAAAGTTAAAAGGGGCAATGCTACTATCCTTTTTTCCACACTTGTGCTTCAAAGTAGCACCATAATATAGCGAGTCTCATATATTGTGCTTCAAAGTAGCACCATGTTCTTCATATAGAGAGTCTCATATGTTTTCACTTTCATATACTAGTGGGAATTTTTCATTATAGAACTTAGCTTGTATATTCCAACAATGGGCCTCCTCAAGTGCCCTAGGTCTTCGTGAGCAAGCAAGTTGGATGCACACCCACTAGTTCCTTTTGTTGAGCTTCCATACATTTATAGCTCTAGTGCATCCGTTGCATGGCAATCCCTACTCCTTGCATTAACATCAATCGATGGGCATCTTCATAGCCCATTGATTAGCCTCGTTGATGTGATACTTTCTCCTTTTTGTCTTCTCCACATAACCTCCATTATCATTATTCTATTCCACCCATAGTGCTATATCCATGGCTCGCGCTCATGTATTGCGTGAAGGTTTATAGGTTTGAGATTACTAAAGTATGAAACAATTGCTTGGCTTGTCATCGGGGTTGTGCATGATGAGAGCATTCTTGTGTGACATGAAACATGACTAAACTATATGATTTTGTAGGGATGAACTTTCTTTGGCCATGTTATTTTGAGAAGACATGATTGCTTAGTTAGTATGCTTGAAGTATTATCATTTTTATGTCAATATGAACTTTTGTCTTGAATCTTTCTAATCTAAGTATTCATACCACAATTAAGAAGATTTGCATTGAAATTATGCCAAGTAGCACTCCGCATCAAAAATTCTGTTTTTATCATTTACCTACTCGAGGACAAGCAGGAATTAAGCTTGGGGACGCTGATACGTCTCTAACGTATCTATAATTTTTGATTGCTCCATGCTATATTATCTACTGTTTTGAATGTTTATGGGCTTTATTATACACTTTTATATCATTTTTTGGACTAACCTATTAACCCAAAGCCCAGTGCCACTTTCTGTTTTTACCCTGTTTTAGGGTTTCGAAGAAAAGGAAAATCAAACGGAGTCCAATTGACCTGAAACTTCACGGAACTCATTTTTGGAAGGAAAGAAGCCTAGAAGACTTGGAGTGCACGTCGAGGAACCTACGAGGAGGTCACGAGGCAGGGGGCGCGCCCACCCCCTGGGCGCGCCCTCCACCCTCGTGAGCCCCTCGTGCCCCCCCCTGATGTACTTCTTCCGCCTATATATCTCCATATACCCTAAAAACATCCAGGAGCACAATAGATCGGGAATTCCACCGCCAGAAGCCTCCGTAGCCACCGAAAGCCAATCTAGACCTGTTCCGGCACCCTGCCGGAGGGGGAATCCTTCTCCGGTGGCCATCTTCATCATCCCGGTGCTCTCCATGACGAGGAGGGAGTAGTTCTCCCTCGGGGTTGAGGGTATGTACCAGTAGCTATGTGTTTGATCTCTCTCTCTCTCGTGTTCTTGAGGTGATACGATCTTGATGTATCGCGAGCTTTGCTATTATATTTGGATCCTATGATGTTTCTTTCCCCCTCTACTCTCTTGTAATGAATTGAGTTTCCCCTTTTGAAGTAATCCTATCGGATTGAGTCTTTAAAGATTTGAGAACACTTGATGTATGTCTTGCCGTGGATATATGTGGTGACAATGGGATATCACGTGATTCACTTGATGTATGTTTTGGTGATCAACTTGCGGGTTCCGCCCATGAACCTATGCATAGGGGTTGGCACACGTTTTCGTCGTGATTCTCCGGTAGAAAATTTGGGGCACTCTTTGAGGTTCTATGTGTTGGTTGAATAGATGAATCTGAGATTGTGTGATGCATATCGTATAATCATACCCACGGATACTTGAGGTGACATTGGAGTATCTAGGTGACATTAGGGTTTTGGTTGATTTGTGTCTTAAGGTGTTATTCTAGTACAAACTCTAGGGCTGTTTGTGACACCTATAGGAATAGCCCAACGGATTGATTGGAAAGAATAACTTTGAGGTGGTTTCGTACCCTACCACAATCTCTTCGTTTGTTCTCCGCTATTAGTGACTTTGGAGTGACTCTTAGTTATGTGGTCCAATTATGTTAGTATTGTTGAGGGAACTTGCACTAGTGAAAGTATGAACCCTAGGCCTTGTTTCCTAGCATTGCAATACCGTTTACGCTCACTTTTATCATTAGTTACCTTGCTGTTTTTATAATTTCAGATTACAAATACTATTATCTACTATCCATGTTGCACTTGTATCACCATCTCTTCGCCGAACTAGTGCACCTATACAATTTACCATTGTATTGGGTGTGTTGGGGACACAAGAGCTCTTTGTTATTTGGTTGCAGGGTTACTTGAGAGAGACCATCTTCATCCTACGCCTCCTACGGATTGATAAACCTTAGGTCATCCACTTGAGGGAAATTTGCTACTGTCCTACAAACCTCTGCACTTGGAGGCCCAACAACGTCTACAAGAAGAAGGTTGTGTAGTAGACATCAGGCGACTCTGACAAAAGCATGTCACGACCTATTTTGGGGGGCTATGACAACAACATGTCGCAGCCCACTTTGGGGGGCTTTGACAACAACATGTCCCAACCCTGATGGTGGTCTTCTTCGTTCGAAAGCTTTGGTTGTCCCTTATTATATTTTTTAATGTGTGGTACTCTGTCGGTTTCCTTTTATGTCGTGTGTGGTACTTTCTCGGTTGGCTGATCATTATCAGAATTGTGTTAAGCATGTCTGTTTTCAGTGTTAACGAAAGTCATTTCATTCTCATAATTGATATTTTACAAATTTTAAACTTTAAATTCAAATTTAAATTTGGTTGACAGTTGTAACAATGAATAAATTGTGACGGTAATAGTGACGGAAATGTGTGTGATCACCATCTTCCGGACCCACATGTAAGCAGCCACGTCAGTATCCCATGGGCCCACATGTCAGGATCTTTGACCGGTCAAACCTGATTATTAGCGATGGGCACCGTCAGTGGTAAAATCTCGGTTCGGCCCAGTTGAAGGTGCCACATTAGCATATTATGGGCCCGCACGTCAGATTCATTGACTGGTCAAACATGGTGGGTCGCTTGTTGCTACCTCTTGAGCACTGCGTTGGTTTTCCCTTGAAGAGGAAAGGGTGATGCAGCAAAGCAGCGTAAGTATTTGCCTCAGTTTTTGAGAACCAAGGTATCAATCCAGTAGGAGACCACGCGCGAGTCACATCGTACCTACACAAAACAAATAAGAACCTCGCAACCAATGCGATAAAGGGGTTGTCAATCCCTTCACAGCCACTTGCAAGAGTGAGATCTAATAGAGATGATAATAATAAGATAAATATTGTTGGTATTTTTATGATATAGATTGAAAGTAAAGATTGCAAAATAAAATAGATTGGAAACTTATATGATGGAAAATAGACCCGGGGGCCATAGGTTTCACCAATGGCTTCTCTCAAGATAGCATAAGTATTACGATGGGTGAACAAATTGCTGCCGAGCAATTGATAGAAAAGCAAATAATTATGAGAATATCTAGGTATGATCATGTATATAGGCATCACGTCCGTGACAAGTAGACCGACTCCTGCCTGCATCTACTACTATTACTCCACACATCGACCGCTATCAGCATGCATCTAGAGTATTAAGTTCATGAGAACAGAGTAACACCTTAAGCAAGATGACATGATGTAGAGGGATAAACTCATGCAATATGATATAAACCCCATCTTTTTATCCTCGATGGCAACAATACAATACGTGTCGTTTCCCTTTCTGTCACTGGGATCGAGCACCGCAAGATTGAACCCAAAACTAAGCACTTCTCCCATTGCAAGAAAGATCAATCTAGTAGGCCAAACCAAACTGATATTCGAAGAGACTTGCAAAGATAAAACAATCATACATAAAAGAATTTAGAGAAGATTCAAATATTATTCATAGATAGACTTGATCGTAAACCCACAATTCATCGGATCTTGACAAACACACCGCAAAAGAAGATTACATCGAATAGATCTCCAAGACAATCGAGGAGAACTTTGTACTGAGATCCAAAGAGATAGAAGAAGCCATCTAGCTAATAACTATGGACCCGAAGGTCTGAGGCAAACTACTCACACATCATCGGAGGGGCCATGGAGTTGATGTAGAGGCCCTCCGTGATTGATGCCCCCCTCCGACGGAGCTCCGGAGAAGGCCCCAAGATGGGATCTCTTGGGTACAGAAGGTTGCGGCGGTGGAAATAGGGTTTCATGGTGCTCCTGAATGTTTTCGAGGTATATGAATATATATAGGAGGAAGAAGTAGGTCGGTGGAGCAACGAGGGGCCCACGAGGGTGGAGGGCGCGCCCACGGGGGGTAGGCGCGCCCCCCTGTCTCGTGGCCTCCTCGATTGTTTCTTGACGTCCACTCCAAGTCCCCTGGATCACGTTTGTTCCAAAAATCATGCTCCCGAAGGTTTCATTCCGTTTGGACTCCGTTTGATATTCCTTTTCTGCGAAACACTAAAATAGGCAAAAAAACAACAATTTGGGTTGGGCCTCCGGTTAATAGGTTAGTCCCAAAAACAATATAAAAGTGCAAAATAAAACCCATTAACATCCAAAACAGATAATATAATAGCATGGAACAATCAAAAATTATAGATACGTTGGAGACGTATCAAGCATCCCCAAGCTTAATTCCTGCTCGTCCTCGAGTAGGTAAATGATAAAACAGAATTTTTTGATGTGGAATGCTTCCTAACATATTTCTCAATGTAATTTTTCTTTATTGTGGCATGAATGTCTAGATTCGAAAGATTCAAGATAAAAGTTTAATATTGATATAGAAATAATAAATTTCAAGCATACTAACTAAGCAATTATGTCTTCTCAAAATAACATGGCCAAAGAAAGTTATCCCTACAAAATCATATAGTCTGGCTATGCTCTATCTTCATCACACAAAATATCAAATCATGCACAACCCCGATGACAAGCCAAGCAATTGTTTCATACTTTTGATGTTCTCAAAATTTTTCAACTTTCACGCAATACATGAGCGTGAGCCATGGACATAGCACTATAGGTGGAATAGAATGGTGGTTGTGGAGAAGAGAAAAAGGAGAAAATAGTCTCACATCAACTAGGCGTACCAATGGGCTATGAAGATGCCCATCAATAGAAATCAATGTGAGTGAGTAGGGATTGCCATGCAACGGATGCACTAGAGCTATAAGTGTATGAAAGCTCAACAAAAGAAACTAAGTGGGTGTGCATCCAACTTGCTTGCTCACGAAGACCTAGGGCAATTTGAGGAAGCCCATCATTGGAATATACAAGCCAAGTTCTATAATGTAAAATTCCCACTAGTTTATGAAAGTGACAACATAGGAGACTTTCTATCATGAAGATCATGGTGCTACTTTGAAACACAAGTGTGGAAAAGGGATATTAACATTGTCCCTTCTCTCTTTTTCTCTCATTTTTTTATTTGGGCCTTCTTTCTTTTTTCTTTTATTTTGGCCTCTTTTCTCTCTTTTTTCGTCCGGAGTCTCATCCCGACTTGTGGGGGAATCATAGTCTCCATCATCCTTTCCTCACTGGGACAATGCTCTAATAATGATGATCATCACACTTCTTTTTACTTACAACTCAAGAATTACAACTCAATACTTAGAACAAAATATGACTCTGTGTGAATGCCTCCGGCAGTGTACCGGGATATGCAATGAATCAATAGTGACATGTATGAAAAAATTATGAATGGCGGCTTTGCCACAAATACGATGTCAACTACATGATCATGCATGCCAATATGACAATGATGAAGCGTGTCATAACAAACGGAACGGTGGAAAGTTGCATGGCAATATATCTCGGAATGGCTATGGAAATGCCATAATAGGTAGGTATGGTGGCTGTTTTGAGGAAGGTGTATGGTGGGTGTATGATACCGGCGAAAGGTGCGCGGTAATAGAGAGGCTAGAAAATGTGGAAGGGTGAGGGTGCGTATAATCCATGGACTCAACATTAGTCATAAAGAACTCACATACTTATTGCAAAAATCTATTAGTTATCAAAACAAAGTACCACGCGCATGCTCCTAGGGGGATAGATTGGTAGGAAAAGACCATCGCTCGTCCCCGACCGCCACTCATAAGGAAGACAATCAATAAATAAATCATGCTCCGACTTCATCACATAACGGTTCCCCATACATGCATGCTACGGGAATCAGAAACTTCAACACAAGTATTTCTCAAATTCACAACTATTCAACTAGCATGACTCTAATATCACCATCTCCATATCTCAAAACAATTATCAAGTATCAAACTTCTCATAGTATTCAATGCACTTATATGAAAGTTTTTATTATTCCTAAAAGCAAATTACCATGCTGTTTTAAAGGACTCTCAAAATAATATAAGTGAAGCATGAGAGATCAATTTTTTATATAAAATAAAACCACCACCGTGCTCTAAAAGATATAAGTGAAGCACTAGAGCAAAAACTATATAGCTCAAAAGATATAAGTGAAGCACACAGAGTATTCTAATAAATTCCGATTCATGTGTGTCTCTCTCAAAAGGTGTGTACAGCAAGGATGATTGTGGTAAACTAAAAAGCAAAGACTCAAATCATACAAGACGCTCCAAGCAAAACACATATCATATGGTGAATAAAAATATAGCTCCAAGTAAAGTTACCGATGAACGAAGACAAAAGAGGGGATGCCTTCTGGGGCATCCCAAAGCTTAGGCTTTTTGGTGTCCTTGGATTTACCTTGGGGTGCCTTGGGCATTCCCAAGCTTAGACTCTTGTCACTCCTTGTTCCATAATCCATCAAATCTTTACCCATAACTTGAAAACTTCACAACACAAAACTTAACAGAAAATCTCGTGAGCTCCGTTAGCGAAAGAAAAAAAAACACCACTTTAAGGTATTGTAATGACCTCGTTCTTTATTTATATTGGTGTTAAACCTACTGTATTCCAACTTCTCTATGGTTTATGAACTCTATTACTATCCATAGATTCATCAAAATAAGCAAACAACACACGAAAAACAGAATCTGTCAAAAATAGAACAATCTGTAGTAATCTGTAACTAACGCAAACTTATGGAACCCCAAAAATTCTAAAATAAATTGCTGGACGTGAGTAATTTATCTATTAATCATCTGCAAAAATAATTAACTAAATATCACTCTCCAATAAAAAATGGCAGCAATTCTTGTGAGCGCTAAAGTTTCTATTTTTTACAGCAAAATCAAAAAGACTTCCCCCAAGTCTTCCCAACGGTTCTACTTGGCACAAACACTAATTAAACACAAAAAACACAACCAAAACAGAGGCTAGATAAATTATTTATTACTAAACAGGAGCAAAAAGCAAGGAATAAAAATAAAATTGGGTTGCCTCCCAACAAGCGCTATCGTTTAACGCCCCTAGCTAGGCATAAAAGTAAGAATAGATCTAGGTATTGCCATCTTTGGTAGGCAATCCATAGGTGGCTCTCATAATAGATTCATATGGTAATTTAATTTTCTTTCTAGGGAAGTGTTCCATGCCTTTTATTAACGGAAATTGGAATCTAATATTCTCTTCCTTCATATCAATAATTGCACCAATCGTTTTAAGGAAAGGTCTACCAAGAATAATAGAACATGAAGGATTACAATCTATATCAAGAACAATGAAATCTACGGGCGCATAATTCCTATTTGCAACAATAATAATATCATTAATCTTTCCCATAGGTTTCTTAATAGTGGAATCCGCAAGGTGCAAGTTTAAAGAACAATCATCAAATTCACGGAAACCTAACAAATCACACAAAGTTTTTGGGATTGTGGAAACACTAGCACCCAAATCACACAAAGCATGGCATTCATGATCTTTAATTTTAATTTTAATTGTAGGTTCCCACTCATCATAAAGTTTTCTAGGGATAGAAACTTCCAACTCAAATTTTTCTTCATAAGATTGCATCAAAGCATCAACGATATGTTTAGTAAAAGCTTTATTTTGACTATAAGCATGAGGAGAATTTAGCACAGATTGCAACAAGGAAATACAATCTATCAAAAAGCAATTATCATAATTAAATTCCTTGAAATCCAAGATAGTGGGTTCGTTGCTATATAAAGTTTTGACCTCTCCAATCCCACTTTTATTAATTTTTGCATCAAGGTCTAAAAATTCCGAATTTTTGAGATGCCTTCTGACTAAAGTTGACTCATCTCTAGTCCCATCATTATCAAGATTCATATTGCAAAACAAGGATTTAATAGGGGACATATCAATAACTTTTAGATCTTCATCCTTATTATCATAAAAACCTTCCGGTTTAGCGGCTATCCTATTAACTAAGGTGGCCTACTTATCCGAGATTTTAGCAATTTATTTTTCAAGATGAGCAAGCTGAGATTTCAAACCATAAAATTCCTTAGACATATCATCGAGCTCTTTATTCATGAAACCGATAAAACTTTTTTGTTCTTTAAGCTCGTTTCTAAAGAAATTATTATGCTCAAACTGCAAGGACATAAAACTTCTAACATTGTTTTCGATTTCTTCCAACCTTATAAGGTGAGGATCAACCCCTTTTGGTAAAGCCATAAGGGCAACAAGCAACAAGAGGCAAGCGAAAAAGAGGCGAACGAAAAAGTGAGGGTGAAAGGAAAAGAGGGTGAATAAAATGGCAAGGGTGAAGTGGGGGAGAGGAAAACGAGAGGCGAATGGCAAATAATGTAATGCGAAGGATAAGAGTTGTGATGGGTACTTGGTATGTCTTGACTTGGTGTAAATCTCCCCGGCAATGGCGCCATAAATCCTTCTTGCTACCTCTTGAGCACTGCGTTGGTTTTCCCTTGAAGAGGAAAGGGTGATGCAGCAAAGCAGCGTAAGTATTTGCCTCAGTTTTTGAGAACCAAGGTATCAATCCAGTAGGAGACCGCGCGCGAGTCACCTCGTACCTACACAAACAAATAAGAACCTCGCAACCAACGCGATAAAGGGGTTGTCAATCCCTTCACGACCACTTGCAAGAGTGAGATCTGATAGAGATGATAATAATAATATTTTTTTGGTATTTTTATGATATAGATTGAAAGTAAAGATTGCAAAATAAAATAGATTGGAAACTTATATGATGGAAAATAGACCCGGGGGCCATATGTTTCACTAGTGGCTTCTCTCAAGATAGCATAAGTATTACGGTGGGTGAACAAACTACTGTCGAGCAATTGATAGAAAAGCGAATAATTATGAGAATATCTAGGTATGATCATGTATATAGGCATCACGTCCATGACAAGTAGACCGACTCCTGCCTGCATCTACTACTATTACTCCACACATCGACCGCTATCAGCATGCATCTAGAGTATTAAGTTCATGAGAACAGAGTAACACCTTAAGCAAGATGACATGATGTAGAGGGATAAACTCATGCAATATGATATAAACCCCATCTTTTTATCCTCGATGGCAACAATACAATACGTGTCGTTTCCCTTTCTGTCACTGGGATCGAGCACCGCAAGATTGAACCCAAAACTAAGCACTTCTCCCATTGCAAGAAAGATCAATCTAGTAGGCCAAACCAAACTGATAATTTGAAGACTTGCAAAGATAAAACAATCATACATAAAAGAATTCAGAGAAGATTCAAATATTGTTCATAGATAGACTTTATCATAAACCCACAATTCATCGGATCTCGACAAACACACCGCAAAAGAAGATTACATCGAATAGATCTCCAAGAGAATCGAGGAGAACTTTGTATTGAGATCCAAAAAAAGAGAAGAAGCCATCTAGCTAATAACTATGGACCCGAAGGTCTGAGGTAAACTACTCACACATCATCGGAGGGGCCATGGAGTTGATGTAGAGGCCATCCGTGATTGATGCCCCCTCCGGCGGAGCTCCGGAAAAGGCCCCAAGATGGGATCTTTTGGGTACAGAATGTTGCGGCGGTGGAAATAGGGTTTCATGGTGCTCCTGAATGTTTTCGGGGTATATGGATATATATAGGAGGAAGAAGTAGGTCGGTGGAGCAACGAGGGGCCCACTAGGGTGGAGGGCGCGCCCCCTTGTCTCGTGGCCTCCTCGATTGTTTCTTAACGTCCACTCCAAGTCCCCTGGATCACGTTTGTCCAAAAATCACGCTCCCGAAGGTTTCTTTCCATTTGGACTACGTTTGATATTCCTTTTCTACGAAACACTAAAATAGGCAAAAAAACAGCAATTTGGGCTGGGCCTCCGGTTAATAGATTAGCCCCAAAAATAATATAAAAGTGTAAAATAAAGCACATTAACATCCAAAACAGATAATATAATAGTATGGAACAATAAAAAATTATAGATACGTTGGAGACGTATCACTTGTTAGTATACGATGAAAGTTCTAGACATTTTTTGGCCGTCGCAGAAGATAGTTTTGGCGACCTTTTTGGTTCGTCACCTAAGATACGATCTTGCGTGATGGAGGAAGTGGTACCATCAAGATTTTATTTTTTATGATGGTGTTTCGGAAAACGGCTATACGTGACACAAGTGAAATGTCGCAAATAGAGCAAATTTTGTAGCGTGAACAATATACACTTATGACATACTTTCTGCCGAATGTAATCTCAATACATGTGAGAAACTAAAGATGATACTATAAAAAGACAAAGGTAGAACGTTAGCCCCAAAACACTGTATAATAGGTGAATAATAATTCTCTAACCATGTTCATGATAATACGAGAATGATGATAGTACATGGCAACATACTCGAAAGTTTGCACCCCCCTCCTCTGGAGAAGATCATGAAGTGACTTCTGATGAAGGAAAAGAAATGAGAAATGGAGAGACTCAGAAGAACGTTGCAACTCTTCGCACCATAGGATTAAAAGAAGAATGAAGAAAAAGAGGATCAAGAAAGCAGAAGATGGTCAAATATGAGATAATTACTTCATTAGCCAGATGGCACATTAAGTGAACAAGGAAAAAATATGAGAAGATCAATGCCAAAGGTTCTACAACACGTACCGATGCATGCACGAAATTGAAGACCAATTATCGTGTCACCACCAGGCCACCGGAGGGGTGAATCTGCCACCAGTTAGTCGATTGAAACATTATCCTACGCCAACGTAGTCTCACAGTTCTTTTCAAAACCCCCATCATTTCCCAACATTTCTTCCTCCTGTTTGACTTATGGATATTTCTTGTTTCTTAGTTGTCGCATTATCGTACTCCTCCTTAGATCCACTATCGTCCGCTAATTTCATATGCTTTGACAATGCCAAGTCGGGGCATCGCCGCTTGTCGGTCGTGCACTCACATCTAAGTCGGGGGGGGGGGGGGGAGGCTTATTATCCTCTCAGCCATTAGTGCGCCACCACCTTGTTGCCGTCGTCATGCGCCACTTCCTTGACGTTGGTCGCCGGTTGTCTGTCATTATCGTTCTTGCCACTCCAACTTGTACACCTTCTCTCTTCTTTTCCTTTCTTTTTCGCCGTTCCGGCTTGTCATTCCTACCCGTTGCGTTCCTTCTTCACCGCTTCGGCTTGTCATTCCTACCCGTTGCGTTCTAGGACCATCCACTCGACATTCCTTCCGTAGTTTTTTTTGTTTAGCAGTTATCTTGAACAATTGAAGAAGTAAGAATTTTCTAGTCTGAAATAGATGAATGGCATTGGTTAGATGCGATGTTTGCCTTTTGAAAACCTTTGTATTCCGCTGGAGTTTAAACAAGATTGAAATTCTTCAGAAAAATGCCGCAATCTAAACATATGCCTTGAGACTCCTTAACCAGTAGCTCTAAATTTTGGCTTTACGGCGTTGTTTGGATACGTGATACGTAGATAACTGGTTCTCTACAAATCAGGAAAACGATGTAACAAACTAAAATCCTGTTTGGCAACTCTATCTAATCCGTGAATATAGAAAATCTGGTTCTCCATAATCCAGGATTTCGGGTATATAGAAAAACGAGGATTAGTTGTTTTTCTAAAAATGCGATCTGGATATACTCGATCGCTAACTTTTTCTCTGCGCCCGTCCTTTTCTCAACAAACTCGATGATGCGTGTGGGCGAAAAGCCTATCCAAACCAAACAAGGAACGTGACAAACGAGCCTAAGTTTTTTCTAGTCCAAACATCTTTTTTCATAAACTGGTTACACATATAACAATTGATAAAACCGATTTTACTAAAACTTGGCTAAAAACCAGTTCTATATAATCCCGTCGCTGCCCAAACAACGCCTACAGGAGATTGTACCCACCAGGCCAACGAAACCCCCACACATCACCGCCCCCTGCCACTGCCCAGCGAGCCCGGTCCCACATGTCATCGGCACAGCCACCGCCACCCTTTTAGCTTGACTCGTTTTCCTCCTCTGTCTGTTCAGACCGACGGCGACCCCACCTCGTCCCCTTCCTTCCTCCGCCTTCACCGAAGCCGCCCTTTCTTCCCTGGAAGCTCTCTCCAACTCGAGCTCTTCCTCCGAGGCCCCCCCCCCCCCCCCCCCCCCCCCCCCCCCCAACGCTGTGCTCCTCTCCGCTCGATTGCTCCTCTTCGGCGGCGAGCTCCCCCGCCGGATTGAAGATCCGGATCCCTGCGCTCTTGGTAAGCCCTAATCCCACCGTTCACGCCCAATTTGATTCCGCCGAGCAATCGTGCTGTTCCCTCGTGCGCGGGGTGCTCGGGGGCAGCTGTCTGAGCTTGCGGGCGGGATTTCTTTGTGCGACGCGTGGTCTGACATGTGGGCCCACCCCGGCGGTTGATCCGCCACAAGGGTTTGGCCACGGGATCCGGCATGGGTCGGGGCGTCTAGGATGATGGTGGTGTTGCTGATGGTTGCAGGGCTGTGGAGAGGTTCACGAGAGATGGTATGTGCTGGATTTATCTGGAATTGCTGGGATCTCTGCTGAGATCCGGGCGGTGAGTGGCGGTTGGTTGAGCCGGCTGGATCAATAGAGGCGGGCTAGAGTGCTGTAGTGGCAAGCTTCGTTAGCTTTGAATTTGGTGAATTCTTGATTGCAGCTAGCACGAGACTTATCAATTTTCTGCGGGGTTTGACAACCGAGAATGGCTGAGTTTGCTGGACCTTTGAAAAAGAATTGAGAGTAGTTCTCAGTGCTTCATTTTGCGCTTCAGCAACTTCTACATTTCGGTCATTGAGGGACGTTGCATGGAGCCATGTATCATGGTTTATTTGATTTGTTAGCTAGCTCCAAGAACTTTGGGTAAAGTTGTTCAGTCGTCCTTTTCCTTGTAGATGGTGCATTTCTGTTGGTGATACTGATTGTCAAGTGGTCTTCGGTTTGTACTAGAGCTTATCCAGAGGAGCTGCTAGTATCTCTGTCGAGCTTTGCTCTGTGCATTACATTGCCACTATGGCATGATTAACCGGATTTGGGATTTGAAAACTAACTAGAAGTCTAATCTGATGGAAAACAAACAAATTTTGTGTCTCATAGTTTACCCCAAGACTTATGGAAGGAGTAGAGCTGGTTGCACTTATCAATAGTATTGTTGCATTAATGGACGCGTCACATATAATTTGACAAGTTGTTTATTTATAATTTATGTACGACTAGCGTGTCACACTGCAGTTGGCCTGTTTTGCAGACTATGTTTTATCGGTCAATATTAATACGTAGAAAGTTTCTTTACACGGAAAGAAGTTTGTGTTTGTAAAAATCATGGAATAGAACAAGATGTCACACGCAGAAATATTTATTTAAAACATTAAGTGGTGGCACAATCCATTAATGTCGTGTGTTTTCTTTGGTCAAAGCTATCTTTTTTGCTCCTTACTTTGGACCTGGAGCGTACCATGTTACTTGATGTGAAAGACTGGTTCCATGATTTATTTATAACTCACGATCTTCTATATTGACAGGTATTTCTGTGATTTGAGATCCCTCACTGCTTCTTGGGCATTTGAGCTCAATGGTTGCAAGATTAGTCTTTTGCAACTTTTTGTACTCATGTTGAACTTTTTAGCGGCGTAAACTAGCCAGAACCAGGTTAATGGCATCTAGTACAAAGTCAGACTTGTTGTCTGGCAGCCCTGATGGGCATGGATACTTCAATGGATCACGCGGGTCATATTCGTCTGCTTCATTGGAAAGGTCAGGAAGCTTTCGTGAAGGTGGTGATAGTTATGCGACGTTCCCAGTATCAAGCTCAACAAGATCACCAGCAATTGACTCTGCTACCTTGCTTCAATCCCTTGCCATGGAACTAAGGGCAGCAACTTTGGATCAGAAAGCATCTCGATTAGATGTAAAAAAATCAATAAGTTCCATATTTGGAACTTCCCCAGAAGAATCAACATCAGCTCCATGTACAGGAAGGAACTTTCCTAATTCTCTTGAAGAGATCAGACGTTTGAGGCATAACATTAATGAGATGTCAAACAAAGCTAGGTACTACTCTCTATGCTGTATTGTCAGATGAACTAAGAATGTGAAAGACGGCAGCAAATACGGAACTCTAAATTCTGTTAATTAGTTGATTGGCTGATGTGTCCAATTTAGAAACGCATCTTTTATTGGAGATAGGCCTTTCTTCTACAATACTGATTTTGTTGTACTAGGAAACGTTCTATGGGCAGACAATGTGCATATGGATTATTATGTTAACTATGCACTAATTATTCAGTATGTTTTTTTTTTGCAGTTTAAGAGCTAGAGCTTTTGGTGCTGCTGTAGCGAAGATTGATAAATGTTGTCCTAACATTACACGAAAACGTTCCCGCGGAGACAGTTCATCTAATGAACGATCTACTGCATCTTTGTGTGGAGGAGCTATGTCCAGGATTGGCCCGTACGGCCATCTAAATGCAGATGATGCAGAACTTGGGCCTCAAAGAGAAGAGAGGACAAAGAATGCAGTACAAAATAGGAGATTGCGTACATCCATGACGGAGGTTGTAGCTTGCAGTGCTAAATTTTGTTTAACTCTCCGCTTGTCACTTCTTTTCTTCTACATGGTTGTTTAATAACTAGTTGCTAAAGTGTTGGACAAAAAGGAATGATATGACTATGTGTTGCTACTCAGTGTACGGGTTGCTCTCTATCTCTATTAGTTTTCCACACTGTCAAATTAGGCCTTGCTTTAAACTGATTTTCTCTCCATTTATCATGTTGTTTAGCTATATGTTCTACTACATTGACTCTGATATGCTGTTTTGTCATTGTTAACTTGCATGGAATGATATTTCTTGTGCATGGAAATCAGATGACCTGCCAGTTTTATTTAACTTATTATTATGGATTTTTATATATTTGTTTAGTTTACATTTTGATTGTTCTCTTAATTGATAACACAACTTATTTCTGGTTTACTAGATTGACTCAAGGACCACGAGTATCTCAAGGGGGCTGGCACCCGTTGATAGAAGCTCGGATCCTGGGAAAGTTACAAATGGTGGTCCAGCAGTTCCTGAAGAAAAAACGAGAGGCCTGGCAACTAGTATTGATGGTTGGGAGAAGCCAAAGATGAAGAAAAAGCGTTCTGCCATCAAGGCAGATGCTTCATCTGTTAGTACTTCACGAACCATGGATGTAGACCGGGAGCAGAAACAAGGCATGCAACACAAGTTTAGCAGTGATGCCAGGGCAAGAATGGGAAATTCCCCTAGTTTCAGGTGAAAGACTCATTCTTCGGTCCTTGCTTTTCTTTGCACTGATTCTCTATTGTTCAGGCTTCATTTGCTCTGAGAAATTCAACTGTTTCTCTCTGTACATTCTTCAAATTCAGTAATTCCACTAAATTTAATAGGTAGTCCTTCTCATGACCATGCAGCACCTTCTTTCTTCTTCTTCTGGGTATTAATTATGTGAAACTGAATGTGCAGGTCTGGAGCTGTTGCATCTGTCTCTGGCACTGGTAAAGCAGACTTGCTTTCTGGACAAAATGGTCTTGTTGGGCGATCCCTGAATAGGAATGACCAAGACAGTGGTTTCCATCCTACTAACAAAAGGGATCGACAACTCGTTTTAGACAAGGAAATGTCCAATCCCAAAGCTATTAACAAGTAAGATGTTTCTCTACCTTTCACTTTGTATCCTCTTACCCCAATTCATCACTTGCCACATCGAATGGACGTAGTTACCTCCTGCATGTCAAGACTTACTTTTTTCTACCAACAGTTGCTTCTTTCTGCAAGTAAAAATGCATGGCATCTGATGCATTGAATTTTTCAGATTCAATGAAGATGACACTAGTTCTAATATCACAGCAGTATCAAAGGCAAACGGGTCTGCTAGGGGACCCCGATCAAACTCTGGTTCATTATTGAAGTCATCTCCAAACAGGCATCGACTACAAGCTAATCCTGATGACTGGGAACATCCTTCTGCCACAAATAAGTTGAGTTCTGCTAGTGGATCTGGCAATTCTAAACGTACAAAGTCTGCACATTCACTATCCCCTCCCACCCAGTGGGGTGGGCAGAGGCCTCAGAAGATTTCCCGTTCAGCAAGGAAGTCAAATCTCCCCATCATCACAAGCACTGATGGGACATTAGTATCTGGTTCGCTTGAAAGTCCATCTATCAGTGAACAATCTGCTGGGTTACCCAGGCGTGCATCTATAAATGGTTCACAACAAGCCAAACGGGGAGATCATGGGCACTCAACTGGACCTGAAGGAGGCGAGTTTGGATTTGCTGAGAAAAAGTTGAGGGACAAAAGCAAAAGGGCTGGTGAACTGGATGATGGCCACTGTGGTTTTCAAAAGACTGCAATGCTTGGGCATCCTTCCAAAAAGAATAAGTTTTCTGCTGATGAAGATATTGGTGATGCTTCACGAAGACAAGGAAGGATTGGTCGTGGTTTTACTCCAACCAGGCCCAGTACCCCTTCATCACTTGACAAGCTTGAAAATGCTCCGATTACAAAACAAAGAAGTGTAAGGACAGTCTCGGAGAGAAATGAAAGGTGAGACTTTTCCCTCAACCAACCGCAAGTCATTTGAGATACGGCTCAGAGATATTCTTACGGTGAATTTTCCTTGCAGTAAATCTGGAAGACCACTGATAAAGAAGATATCAGAGCGTAAAGGCAATGCACGCCCCAGGCATACAATTAGCAATCTGCAGTCGGACTCTCCTGGTACATGCCCACCACCGAGTGTTCAACTGTTGTTTGTGATTCTAGTGTTCTTTCATTCTGCTGACGTTATTTTATTCACTTGCCAGTGCAATCAGAAGATGATCATGAGGAACTGCTTGCTTCAGCAAATTCTGCTCTAAGTATTTACTATACTCCTTTAAGTCCAGCATTTATCTTTGAGAGAAGTCCATATTACAACCTTGAATTGTCAACAAAGTCTAAGATACAACCCCGAACTTCAAAACTGTCTACTTTACAACCTCAGACTTCCAAAATCTGACAAAAACCAACTCTGAACTGGTTTCAACTTTCAACACAGTTTTGACTGATTTTGGCCATTGACTTCATAGTCAGCATCATCTTTTTATTTGGAAGTTACTGAGTGATGTTTCTGCTTGTTTTAGGGTCTGCTTATGGAAGTGCATTTTGGCGGCAGGTGGATCCTTTCTTTGGTTTTGTGACCACGGAAGACATAGCGTACCTAAGTGAACAGGTATACATGATCTTATTTTCTATCAAAATAATTACTCTTTACTCGGCGGTTTCTTGATTAATACTTCAATTGTTTAGATACATTTGCTAGATGACTCTGCTGCGAGCAGGTCAGTTGAAGGAGACGAAAGTCGGAAATACAAGGTACTATAGTATGCTATGAAGATTACTCCTTTCATTACACTACTGTAAAAATATGTCTGGTTAGCTATGCATTTGTGGGTAGTTACCATATATAGAAGTCGAGAATGCATTCTTAGTTTGATACCCTCTATTTATCATTAATCCCTACCATTTGTTTCTGGTACAGTCAATTTATGCTGAAATTTTTCCATTTTGCAGGGTAGCCTTGAATACATTTCAGAGCCATCAACTCCGGCTGGTAGCAACAAAGATGACCATAGTGCTCTTCCAAATGGGTATGCCCTGAATGGGATGGTGAATGATTCAGGCGCCTGGGGGACAAGCTGCATTGAACCTATCCTGGATCAACTTGTCCAAGGAATTGATGTGCGAGAAGTTGGTTCGGTTGGCCAAAGACTTATTCAAGCTTGGATAGATGAAGACAAGGTTGATGATATTGCCAACGACGTTTACAGAAGCGAAGGATATCCATTCGATACACATGAAATACATTTTGATGAAGGAGGATGGAAATCTCATTCAGAAGGTTATAAGTTGGAGCCTTTGCTGAATTTTGAAGCTGCAGGGAATTGCCCTAATGGTTTCATGTTGGGATCTGATTGGAAATACAATGATGAACCGTCACACAAGAACAGTAATGTCATGGAGAAGGCCAAGGTGTGGCCCGAGTTTCAGTACAGTGAAATGTGCTTCAGTGATAGGATTATCATCGAGCTAAGTGAAGTGGGTGTATCTATTGAACCCGTGGTAGGTATCTTGTCACTATCACAGTAGCATTTTATGCAATTTGTTTTGGTTACATAGGATTTTATTTTGCATTGATTATCTTCCCATGTGCATTTTGAACACGAACATGTATGGTCTACTCTCAGTAACAACTTATTTTCAATCCATTTCTTTTGCATAATCAGATAATAACTTTGGAGATTGCCTTAGCGAGCAGTAAGAGGTTGACAACCATTGAAGTTAGACCGCTCATGAGTGGGTTTGCCTAATCTGCCGAGACTGCTCATATGCCAACATCTTGCCCGTGTTGAAGTTTATATGTGGATTGCCTAGCCCTTTCCATCAGTTCGGACTTTTGGTTGTGTTGGCTAGTGCATGAAACTTAACATGGTATTAGGACCTAAGGTCTTGAGTTCAAGTCCAGGCTTTCCCGCGTCACACGTGAGAGGGGGCTAGTGCATGAAGCTTAACACGTTGCACCATTTTTGGCGGGTTATCGCTAATGAACAGCCATAGTAGACCTAGTTCAGAAGTCACTGCATTAACAGTTTCTTCTATTTTAGTTTAATAATTAGGTGCCTTCTTATTTAGTATGGGCTATGTTTTTCTACTGTTAAGAATGTTGGACATGTGAAGAGTATTTTGTGCTACACATCGAATATACCTGCAGCCCAATAATAATAATAATATGATGATGATGATGAGTATTGGAGGCAAATAGTAGGTAAATTTTATTAGCATTTTAATATGGGTATTTATGTTTAGCTCTATTTATTAATAAAACTATTGATGTTTATATTTATTGATAGAAGCATTTATGTTTACATTTATTAATAAAAGTATTTATGTTTTGGTCTCTTAGTTTTCTGAAATTACAGTGCAGATCGTTTTTCCATGTTTTGACTGTTCTGTTACCATTCCAGCCCGATCTTGCACAGAGTGAGGACGAGGATGTCAATGCTGAAATCTGTAGATTAGAAGGCCAACTTCATAAGGAGGTATTAATAAATCACTATACATGTGTGTGCGTGCGTCGGCTAACCTGTTTCACTATTTTGAGTGTCATTGGCTCATTCCTTCAACATAAGATGTCAAGTTAATTGTAATCCTTTTATGGTGTTGAAGGTTCTTGAGAAGGAAAAGTTACTAGCGAAGTTGGACAGAATGGTTAGAACTGAGAAGGAGTCTCAGCAGAGGTATTGTACATTGTTCCTTATTTGTTACAACACTATTTCATGAGTTTCAAACTTATATTTACACGGTTCGGCCCAATTACCAGGGAATTTTCGCGGCGCGCCATGGAGAGACTTGTGCTGATTGCTTACGAGAAATACATGGTAATAATTTCATTCTAAAAATCTCGAAAATACAACTACGGAAGTACCTCTTAATTTCTTTGGGTCATTGGCTAGGGTGCACTAATGTAGTTTCCTAATTGCTAATATAGTATGAATATAACCCTAATTTTGTTCTACTTGGGTTTTTGAGTCGAATGAAGATATTTGCTAAAATTGAAGGTTTTGTGTTGATGTTATTTTGTTTGAAAATTTCTTAATAATCAAGATTTGTTTTCTCATACCAAGCATTTGCTGTTTATGAGATAATGACCTTGGTTGCTTTGTTTACCTCAATTTCTTTTTGTGAATCCCAAATTCATTGTGTTAGAATACTTTATTAAACGGTTATTATTGTTGCTGCCAAACTACAGGCATTCTGTGGGTCAAATAATTCAAGCAGCAAAAGTGTTAATAGAGCTAGCAAACATGCTGCCCTCAGTTTTGTTAAACGCACGATGGCGCGTTGCCAAATCTACGAAGAGGCAGGAACAAGCTGCTTTGATGAAGCCCCTTTCAAGGATATGTTTATATCAGCAACTTCACACAGAAGGGACCCAGATTCTGCTTCACAAGGTATTGTTTGTACTTTATATTAACTACTATTAAGCATCCATACACAGATTCATAAAGACAAGTAATACTTGGGTTCTTGGTAGTAAGCATTCGTGTATACCGAATACTGTTCTACTTTGTCTTCACTATAACATCGCTTGTGTTCTTACTCGTCTTTTTACAGAAAATAATACACTACCAAAATCGGTCCAAAGGTCTAGTGCATCAGACGCTTCTCGAGCGAGCAGTCACATGTCGGACCTGTCATTTGCTAAGGAGGATCCCTGGACAAATAATGTAAAACAAAGGGAATTGTTGCTTGATGAGGTTGTAGGCAGCATAACTGGAGGAACCCTGAAGAGTTCGGGCCTTGGGGCTTCCCTTGTTAGCAATGCAAAAGGAAAGAGAAGTGAGAGAGATAGGGAAGGTAAAGGGCACAGATCAGGGCGACCGCCATCGTCCAATGCAAAAGGGGAACGGAAGAATAAAACAAAGCCCAAACAGAGGACAGCCAACATATCTGCTCCTGTGGGCAGTGCTCCTCCCCGGGATCCGGATCCACAGCCGCAGACGATAGTAACTCCTTCAGACAACAAGAGCAAGGACGGTGGCACCTTTGCTGCCACTAGACGTGATGAACCGGCAAATCCCGCAAATGATGCTGAAATACCAGACTTATCTAACCTCGAGCTGCCAGGAATCGACGGCGATTTCGGCGGCTGGTTGAATAATATAGACGACGACGATGGGTTCCAGGATCTCGACTTGATGGGCCTCGAGATCCCCATGGACGACATCAACGAGATTAATATGATGATATAGGCCCACATAGAAAGCTTCATATAGTGCACAGGTAACAGGTGGTTCTCTCAAGATAACCACCAAACCCCAGCAGGTTTAACACCAGGCCGGATAGTCTCCAGGTAGCTTTTTGTTCTTTTTTGATAAAAGCTTGTAGAGACCTCACACCCCTCCCCCCTTTGTATCATCGGCGTGCAGCTCGCCTCCCTACCTTGTACAGCACGTCACCTTGTACTGTACATATCTATTTTGGTGCTGTACAAGGCAGGGAGGCCAGTTGCTTGATTGTACTCGAAAGGCTGTACATATGGTATCCCCTTGTGCCAAAATAAAGCGGCGTCGGTTATAGCTTTACTGCTGTTTGCCTGTTGGCGTTTTGTTGGTTGCGGTCTGCCGCAACAGTTGGCGCACGCCTCCGTTGCTACCTGGCAGGCGCATTTCCCTTGCTATTTCGGAGCGTCTTGTGTATCTCGGCCGATGCTTTCTGTCACCTGTTTCAGTGGACCATGTGACACCGTCTCGTTATGCCAGCCAGTTGCGGGACCAAGTGCTATGAACTTCAAATTAAGTTGAAAGAGACACTCCCTCTGTTAAGATCTTATATTTCTTTAGAAAGGGAGTACCAACTAGTCTTGCTATAACAAGGTCCATCCATTTTATTATCGCCAAATGTAGCTTAATTATGCCGCTTTGATTATAAAAGATCAAATACCGAGTAACATACCGAAAAAGGTTCCCCTGCTTTGTATACAAAGCAACAATGCCAACAATGGCAGCTCGACAAAAGCACGGATGAGGATGTTGCCTGGACGTGTCCTAGGATACCGAGTAACATATACTCACTCCCTTCCGGTTTACAGATCCTAATTCAAAAAACTTCCCAACTAAGAATTTATTAAATTTTATAGTTTGCGAAAGAACCTAATCAATACGTTCGTTCTCTTAAAAAAAATTACAACCGTATTAATTGCAATGCATGCATGCATAACCATTAAATAAAAAAAAATACATGCATATAGCGAGTTTTCTTATGATTAATTTAATACGCCTCAAAATCTGAACAGGTGATGGGATAGAAATGGGACTAACAAAGTGAAAAAAAAGAGATATAAACTCCGCCACATCTTGTGCTAATAGATGTAAACTCACATCTAGTACCCCGCAAAAAGAAAAAAAAACTCACATCTAGTAGCAGTAACGGAAACGCCCGTCAAGTGTGAGCCCACTGGTGTACTCACTTGAAACCACCAGCAAAACCGTTACTGGGCGAGGAGCCGAGACGACGTGACGGCGACGTGCGTGCGTGCGGTTGGGTAACGCCGCGCCCACCCAACCAAACTCAACGCACGCACAACACATTCAGTGACAATCGCAACCACACCCGAACGAACTCCCCAGCAGGAAAATAGCACCAATCCGTCGATCCAACCGGCCCAACTAATTCACAGGAAACACAGTGCTCATCCGAAATGCTTCTGTTTCTCTTGAAGATGTAATTTCTAAGGTAAATAAAACAACAAAAAAAAGCTAGCTAGATTCTACTAGCAGGGGACGGAAATGGAGATGGAGACGGACATGGACGAGATCGACGAGTGACAACGAGGAGTTGAGTGAAACTTGCAATGCAGCCGCTTCTTGACGCGTCTCGTACGTCTATCCGTCCGTCCGTTGGTCTCGACCGCCTGCCGGGTGCGTTTCTGATCGGTCGACCCTGGCCGTCGGCAGGGTGGCCGCCGCCGCGCCGGCCCTGCCCAGGGACGCCATGATGGAGCACACGCTGCCCATTTGCCGCCGCACCTCGTCTTCGACCATCCGCTTCATCGCCTCCATGAACCACGGGTTCTGCTCCAGCATCGCCCTCGCGCTCTCCATCCAGGGCTCCTTCGCCGGCGCTGGCGCTGGCACCGGCGCCGGGGGAGTCGGCGGGGTGACGGCGCCGACCCCGGTTCCCGGCAGGCTGAGCGACAGCGACGTGGGCGGGTCGGGCGGCGGCGCCCGGTCGTCCACCTTCACCGCGGGAGGGACGACGTCCACGCGGGGCCGCTTGGCGCTGGCGGGCGGTTCCACCGAGCCGTCGCTGTCGCCGTCGTCGTCGTCGTCGTAGTCGTCCTCCCCGCCCTTGGTGAGATCCACAGATTGGAACGACATGGCAGAGGCGGGCGCGAAGGCGGGCCCGCCCGCCGCGTTGCCGGCGGTGGCGGCGGCCGCGGCCGCCCTGCGGCGCTTCCGGAGCGTGGAGTTCCAGTGGTTCTTGACGGAGTTGTCGGTGCGGCCGACGAGCTTGCGCGCGATGGTGGCCCACTTGTTGCCGTGCTTGCTGTGGAGGTCGAAGATGAGGCGGTCCTCGTCGGGGGTGAAGGCGCGGCGGTGCACCCCGGGGCTGAGTTGGTTGCACCAGCGCAGGCGGCAGGACTTGCCCGTCCGGCCGGGGATCTCGGCGCTGATGACGGTCCAGTTCCGGGCCCCGTGGCGCGCCACGGCGTCGCGCAGCAGCTCGTCCTCCTCGGGGCTCCACGACCCCTTGATCCTCCCCGCCCCCGCGCCCGCGCCGTCCGACCCGCCCCCGCCGTCCGGCATGCCTCCTCTCCCCTCTCTAGCCGCGTCGGTCTCGGTCTCTCGGCTGCGGCTGCCGCGGGGGTTGTGCATATAAGGAGGTACGTGGACGTGGGCGTGCGGTTGGGCCGGGGGACGGGATGCGGGGCGTTGGTTGGTTCGTGTGCTGCTGCGGGCGTGTTAGGTGGGCGGGCGCGCTTTACAGTTTCGCGTTTCGGGCGTTTTCCGTGGGGTTTTTGGGCGTTTTCGGTGGTTTCCGGTGGGCGGTGCGTGGGACGGATGGTTGCCCCTGGCCGGCGTCACCCGCGAACCGCCGGCGATGGACGCATTTGCATGCCCGGCTGGCTACACGGCGTGCGCGCGCGATGTGCCGGGCCAGGCCAGGCCAGGCCAGGCGGGGCTGGACGTCACGCGTCGCGACCTGCTGCCGTTTCTCTCGAGTGCTGTGGGCGGAAGGTGGCCCGCGAGACGTCCGTTTCCTGTTATCTCCAGCCCCAGGGTGCGACGTGCCGTGGGGGAGGGAGGGAGGGTCGGTCGCAATCCGCCGAATACTGGTGCCGTCGGGTCATATCTTATTTGCTGCCTTGGAAGGCCGTTTTGAGTTTTTATTTTTTTGGTTGATGAGTCGATGAGTTGTAGTACCAATCTGAAGCTTGTCGCCGTCACGATGCTTCTTGTGTTTATCTGAAAAAAGGTTTCTGATACTGGTTTTATGTTTGCGTGCTGCAAAAAACTACTTCTAAATCGATCAATTTACGACTACAACTTTACAAGTAAGTATTATCACAATCTTCCCTAAAAAAAGTATTATCACAATCTTTTGAGTAATTTATTTAAATACTAATTAGATTGCACACCATCTTAAAGATTAAAGGTTTGGCGTCATGGAGTCTCTTTCCATGTACTACAGGCTGCAGTCTCATGGCTGGTAGTGGTATACGTGTAGGTGTAGCGAGAAGGGCTCTGCATGCTCCTGTAGGAGTACGCCCACGCGTGAGCATGCGCGTAGAAAAAAAAAGATGGCTGCATGCGTGCGAGGGAAGATCGCAACCTTCGTACCAGAAGCTGGCGCTATCTTGTTGCCTTCGAACTACACACACTTGCATTTGGCCGATAGTGCACATGATAAACCGCCTCTCGCTTATTATTTATTTATTTTTTAGCAAAATATTAGCCAGGTCACTTAAACCGTTTAGCCCTCTCCTAGCCATGATGGCCTCTCCCCCAAAAAGAATGTACTCCGTATAAGGTTAAATGGCGTTCAGCTCACCCTGTTCTCATGGCAACGGAAAAAGGTTCGTAGCCACGTCAGCAGCCGGGAGCGAGAAGCCCCGAACTCACGTAGTACTACTACGTTTCTCTCCCTACCGGAGTTGGGGACCATCGAGGATAGCTTTTCTTGCTGCGGTCTGCAGATATCACAAGACGCATGACCCATCAACTGTCAGGTTAGTTTGGCATATGGTGACCTGCGGCATGCTTCCCCGTCAAATCGGTTTAGTACTACCGATGATTTGTGCCAAGTGCATCCAATTATGTTTGTACCCAATGCTATGCTCTTGTCCCCATTGGCGTACTCACAGATTTTTTTTAAAAAAATATAGAATTATGGATACAACAGTATTAGTACTAGTTAAATCGGTATGTTTTTACTGTACTAACTAAATTTTGGTCAAGGTTAGACCCCAAATTCGAGACGGCCTTACCTTTTTTTTTTGCGTGGGAGCTTTACATGTTCTAAAGAAGAGACTGTTAACTTGTCAGGCAGAAGTCACAAGGCTGTTCCCAACACACGCGCATGCATTCCTCATTGCGTCTCCGATTCACAATTCGTATAGCTAGCATGAGAGAAAGAAACCACACAAACGAAAACAACAAGGGAACAGCAGAAGAGAAAGGGAAAGGCAAAGGGAGAAAAGCGGCGAGGGCTAGCCATGCATGGAGTCATGTCTCTGCTGGTGCCAAGCGTGCGTTGGGTTGTCACCAATTTTTTGGTTACCCAATCAACCGCTACTAATTCGTCGGCTAGGCTGCAGGTACTGTATGTGGTTGTGTTGCTTTGTGCTGAAAACATTTGACACTGCATGCATGCAGATCAGTCCGTCGGCCGTGTGATTGGTACGCACCTGCGCAGCGCAGGGCGCCTAACCGAAATGCTAGCGGGCGGGTAGCCGGCCGGTGAGACATGGACGGGCTAGCCGGCCGCGCTCGACGGCTCATCTAACCCCGACGGGGGCTCGCGTAACGACCTGCGGACCTGGCACCAAACCGGCCGGTGAGCCATGCATGCAGCCAGAAAAGAGCAACCCCAACAACACACACTATATAAATATATCGGATTTGCTAGTTGCTAAGAAACCAAATATTGCCTTTTGAGTCCGAGCACCATGGAGGCCTCCATTTGCAAAAACAGAATTCATATTTTTACATTTTAAAAAGTTCTGAAAAAAATACAGATATGCATGGAGGCATAATGTACACGTGCCTAAATTCTCGGGACGAAATACATTGAAACGAGGTCTGTGCAAAAATAAAAAACTGAGGCTTTTCCGCACATGATACTATTCATCCTCTCTTCAAATAGGCTTTCGTCCCGCTTTATAAATAAAGCAGCACCGAAGAAAAGTACACGGCCGAACGATACAAGATGGTGAGGTTGCCATCTTACACGGTTGATCTCAGGATAATCGGATCACGCAGAGCGCACGCGCCTACGCTACCAACACAGAACATAGGAAGAAATGAACATAATGCCACACTATGACCTAGTGCACCTAAGCTCCACGACAACACCCTCAAGAGGGAAGACGACGCCAAGCGTCGCCGCTGTCGAGTCCACAGCGGACAAAGGTCTTCGCCCAGGGCCCTGACACGGAGAGAAGAACCACGACGACGTCTTCATGAAGAGTGCGACACCCACGGGCATCGCCGTCGTCGGTGCCAGGTGCGGAGCTTTCGCTCGGCATCTCACACGTGCCACCATGAGGTCGCTAGGACGAGTGCGACGAGGTCAGGTCCCCATAGCCGGATCAGGGCAATGCCCCTGTGGGGACAGAGGGCATGCCCGAGCCACCCGTCGCTACACCTCCCGTCGCCCGCACAACCAGGAAGGAGAGCCACCACCGCCGCGATGGTGCCCGCCGACGACCAAACCATGCGGACCGCCATCCGGGGCCGCTGTCCCGGCCTCCATGTCGCCAGATACCGAACGCCGCTCACTTCACATCGCGCTCAGCCACGATAGAAGGAACAGAGGCACGCCCCCTACTCCTAGCCCGGCATCAGTCACCGAGTCTGGGTAGGCGCTTCCACAGTAGGGGGCACCCACGCCTGCATCCCCAGCCAATTCCTAGTGGATTGGGGGGGGGGGGAGACGACCCTATGACTGCCGACGGTCGTCGGCGAGCCAGCCCCGAGCCCTGGTCCAAGCTAGCCAACACAACGCCATGTCCGTGGCCACTGTCGCCGTTCCGGTCCCCAACGTCCTGGAATCATGACCACCGCCGCCGACCACCGTACCCGCGAGGAGATGAAGAACATCACCCGCGAGCATAACCCAGACCAAACCCCACTTCACCTACCCGGAGCAAGAACTCCGATCTGCCTCGGGCCTAGATCCGGTCCGCCCGAGAACAAACCCTAGGTCATAGCATCCACCTGCCCGTACCCAGGAGAAGGAAAGTGGTCACCGCCACCCGCTCCCCGCCGCCAAGCACCAAACGCCATGCCATGCCGACACCAACGTCCGGAGGACCCCCGAGCCACCACCAGCCCACCACCCCGAAGCACCGGGAGCCCCCAACCATGGCCAACCAAGGCCAGCACAAGCCATCGGAGGAGAGACCCTTGCCCAGGCCGGCAACCGCCGCCGATGGATGGCCCCGCACCACCCAAGGTGCCGGCGGCCAGATCTGGACCAGATCGACCCCCCGGCCACCATAGGTGCTTCCCGAACGGCCTTCCACGCGACCACCAGGGGACTCCACGAGCACGCGACATGCACTGCTCCTGCCATCGCCCCCGGAACCGCGCCGGTGTGCCCTGCCGCCAACGCGCCACCATCCGCTGCAAAACGCTGCCCGCGCCAAATCCCGACAACCGAGGGGAAAAAGGGGTCCCGCCGCCACCGCCGCCGACCGGGCTTTGCCCGACGGCAGCGAGGAGGAGAGGTGAGGGAAGGGTCGCGGACGCGGCGGCTCTAGGGTTTCCCTCCGGTCGCCGCGCGGGGGCGACACGGGAGGGGTGGGAGGTAAGTCTGAGAGATTGCAAATAAAAACCATACTATTCATCCTCAAAGTCTGTGAATTTGTCTTTTGTATACATGTTGCATTTCAAGTTATTTCATCTTGAATTTTTACACACATATACATTTCATACTTGTATACTTGCATTTTTTTCAGATTTTTTTGAAACCCCAAAATTTGAATTTTGAAAATTTCAAAAGTAAAGGGTTTGTTGGAGCCCGGTCACCAAAACCCGCCACTCCTAAGTGTTAGAAGGGAGAGAGGGATTTGGTGGAATTGTGCATTCGTTGTATTGCTTGAGCCTCGTAGGCATATATATATAGGAGTGCATGATCTACTTGGAGTACAAGGCAAGCCAGAATATTTCCTAGTCTAACCTATGTTTCCTAATACAATCACATTACTCAACATCCCCCCGCAGTCACAACGGTAGCGACGCAGATGGTGAGACTGGAGAAGAATCCGAAGGCAAGCCGACGGACAACCCCCCACAGTCGTAATGGTCGACGCATCGCGGAGTCGTGGCTGGAGTGGAAACCAACGAGGTTGCTCAAGCAGGCGGTAGGCCTTTGTGCCGTTTGTCGATGTAGCCGAGAGCGTGGGTGGTGGAGCCGTGGTCGAGGTAGCCATGCGAAGAATGCCGTGGTCGATGTTGAGTCAGGGTGGCCGGTGTCGAGGAAGTCGCCGTGGAGCCACGAGCGCAAGGGGGCGCCGAGTTAGCATGGGCGCAATGGTGTTGATGTAGTGGTGCGCCGGGGAGAAGATGTTGTTGATGACATCATGGACGAAGGCACGCATCGATGTTGCCAGCACCGGGCATGCGTAGATGGACGAAGATGAAGTTGACGAAGCGCCGACCAGGCTTGCCAGGCCCGGGGACACGTTGTGGATGAAGGCACGCATCGGTGTTGCCAGCACCAGGCATGCGTAGACTAGGGACCTGCACGAGCTGTATGCCATGTCGGAGAAGTCGGAGGGGCCAGCAGAGAAGAACTCGACGACGATTGCGGCGTCCATCGGCATGGGGCCGATGTCACCAACGGTGGTTGGAGTAGACGAAGTGGCCGGGGTAGATGATGGCGACGCTGGCGACGAGCCGGTGCTTGGACGAAGACGAAGGGGGTGGACGGGGCGCGGCGGCAACTACGGAGGTAGCCGCGACAGCGGCCAAAGAAGAGCGGCGGCATCGGCCCGACGGCGGCGGCGGCTAGGTTAGAAGTGCGGCGGCGGTGCTCGAAGTAGGCGAAGAACCCTGACAGCGTGACGAAGACCGGCGCGGACGGTGGCGTTCCCGCGCCAAGGAAGACGGCGCGGCGCATACCACGGGGGGTTGACGCGCGGTGACGACGGAGCTAACCACGGGCCGCGACGCTACGGCCCGAAGGGGCGACGCAGCGACGGCAGGCGAGTCGGGGTGGCGGCGGGAAGACCTCAGGGCGGCGGCGGGGACCGCGTATCGCGGCACTACGGCCCGAAGGGGCGACGCAGCGGCGACGCATGAGTCGATGCAGTCGCGAGGAGAACCACGGGGCGGCGGCGCTGCAGCCCGACGGGGCGACGCAGCGGCAGCCCGATGCTCGATCGGTGGAGAGGGACGCTGAACTCGGGGATGATCTTCATGGGGGCTGCGGAGGTGCCCATAGCCGACGGGCCAGGTCGGTCGAGCGGCATAGATGAGGCGGTGAGCGGCGGTGAGCGGGTGATCAAGCCGATCGCGCGCGAGGTCGGAGACGCCGCTCGATGGAGGCGTGGTGGTGGCAGAGTCCGAGATGAAGCCGGCGACGACGAACGCCGTGGGACGTCACGGACGAGCTTGTCAGCACCGGCACCCGGGCAGCGAGGCCCGAGCGACCAACGGAGCATCGGCGTCCGAGTTGAGGCAGCCGACGAGCCTGACGTAGCCGTCCCGACGCAGCCGAGAACGAGGCCGGCGAGGTAGACCGCCGGGCCACTGTGCACACGTGACAGAGGCAGGTGACGTGGATCGATGGGCGGGCCGGCGCGCGAGCGACAACTATGATTGGCCGTCGCATGGCGCGAGGCCGCCGGGTCGGGACGATGAAGGTGTCTCGGTCGGAGAAAGGCGGTGACGGCCGACGCAGGGCGACGGGCGGACCGACGCGCGGACGGTGGCTGGCCGTGACGGGCCGCCTCGGCGCGCGCGGCCGCCGGGTCGGAGGAGAGGCCGGCTGGTCATGCCGGGGTCAGAGTAGAGGCGCTCGGGGTCAACGGCGGCGGTGGGCGACGCTAACCGATCAAGAATAGATCGGAAGACCAAAAAGAAACCACCGATCAAGTTGACCGGCGGGAGAGAGAAAACCCCGGAGCAAGGGCTTGGGGAAAAGACTTTTTAGGGCAGCCGGCCAACGCGGCCAGCGGACAAACCCTAGGTACGGGCGACGCGGCCCCCGGCGGCGGTCATGGAGGCCGACCGCCCCGAGGACGGCGCGCGGATGCGGAAGCGGCGGCGGCTAGGGTTTAGAACTCGGAAACTGATACCAAGTTAGAAGGGAGAGAGAAATTTGATGGAATTGTTTATTTGTTGTATTGCTTGAGCCTCGTGGGCATATATATAGAAGTATATAATCTATTTGAAGTACAAGACAAGCCAGAATATTTCCTAGTCTAACATATATTTTCTAATACAATCACATTACTCAACACTAAGAAACGACCTATCAAACATTATGACAGTACAGACATCATCAAAAATAATAAAGAATATATTTAATTTCATTTTCTACCCTCAAGTTTCATGTTTGTGACACATATTATCCCATCTTAGCGATTTTATTTATTTATGCCCACTCCAGCAAACTTGTGCCGCTTTTTGCCCCATTTTTTGGTGTTGACTGGGCGTGCCATGTAGGCAAGGTTTTATCATTTTATCTAGTTTGTCATATGTTTTTTTCAACATCTAGCCCGTATTTTCGGTGGTTTATTTTGTACGACAGCGACGATGCCGTAGCATCGATGTTGAGGCCATCCGTGCCACAGTCGGCATGAAACTCATCATGTATCAGGAGAGAGGCGAGAGGTGGGAGATGACTGTGGCGCGGGGTGGGCCAAGTTGGGCCCCACGGCTGGGTATGGGTTTGCTATTTGCTGCCTACTGCTAGCTGGCTAGCCTGTGTGAGGAGAGAGAGAGACACACACAGACAAAGAGAGAAAGATATATGTCTCTATTTTATTATTTCTGTTTTTATTAATGTGCTCTTGTTTTTATTTGATAGAGGGTTCAAAATACCTCTAAAATTTGTGACTTTTGTAGCATCTCGCGTATATTAAAAAGCAACATAAATTATATCAGCACTTTGAGTTTGTACTTTTATTTCTAGAAATATAAAGTCCATTTTTTAATATGTAGGGTTGAACTACAATTGCATGATTTAGGCTTCTAGTATTCCTGAAATAATTCCGGTAGCTTCCTGTGAGCAAGTTTTTAAGAGAAATCACCATGTGAAATCCCTCCATTTAAATAGGTCAAGATCTATGCCTTTCATTAAAAATGGAGTCAATTAGAGTTTGCCCTTTTAGGAAAATTTGAGGGTTGAATTATCCTAATTTTCAATTACCAGTAACTAAACATGATGCTTGTGATGCACAATCAATTTCTAATTAGTAAGTACTACTATAAATCTGGGCTGTTACAATTTTGGCATGGTCAAACAATACTTTTAGTAGGCACTATTCCACTTTTTTCACTATTCCTATCTTAGTGTATTAATTTTCCTTTTTAAACCTAATTTTTGATTGTTTTTCGTGTAACTTTGATTCAATTTTCTTATCTTTGGTGATGCTCTAGATGGTTTATGTGTAGTTTTTTATTTATCGTAAAGTCCTTATTTTTTTCTATCACCACGGATTTGCCAATTCTCTAACCCGAGAATTAGCTAAATCCCAATCAATGATACAACGATCACATCTAGGTGAAATTATTCACGTGAGTTTATCGTTTCATGTCATAAAATGTCACTATACGCGACATTGCAGTTATTGTGAAGGTACTTTTGGAGTGCGTGCGCCTCCTAGAGGTGTGCTTGGGAGCTTTCAAAGGTATGAATGAACTAATAAGTTTGTAAGGGCAAAGAGATCACCTACTTCATAAATATCTATCCCAATGAGGCTAGAGCTTCATGGTTTAAGCCATGGTGCAATTGGTTGGTTCCTCTTCGTGAGCCCAACCCTCCATGGGCATAGTCCTTCGTGGACTTAGGAACCGTGATCTTAGAGCTTCAGGGTTCTAAGGCTCCATCAACATGAAGTTGAAGGAAATATGCCCTAGAGGCAATAATAAAGTTGTTATTTATATTTCCTTATATTATGTTAAATGTTTATTATTCATGCTAGAATTATATTAACCAGAAACTTAGTACATGTGTGAATACATATACAGACAAAGTGTTACTAGTTTGCCTCTACTTAACTAGCTCGTTGAATCAATGATGGTTATGTTTCCTAACCATAGACATGAGTTGTCATTTGATTAATGGGATCACATCATTAGATAATGATGTGATTGACTTGACCCATCCGTTAGCTTAGCACGATGATCGTTTAGTTTGTTGCCATTGCTTTCTCCATAACTTATACATGTTCCTATGACTATGAGATCATGCAACCCCCGAATATCGGAGGAACACTTTTTGTGCTACCAAACGTCACAACGTAACTGGGTGATTATAAAGGTGCTTTACAGGTGTCTCCGATGGTGTTTGTTGAGTTGGCATAGATCGAGATTAGGATTTGTCACTCAGATTGTTGGAGAGGTATCTCTGGGCCCTCTCGGTAATGCACACCACTATAAGCCTTGCAAGCAATGTGACTAATGAGTTAGTTGTGGGATGATGCATTACGGAACGAATAAAGAGATTTGCCGGTAACGAGATTGAACTAGGTATTGAGATACCGATGATCGAATCTTGGGCAAGTAACATAAAGATGACAAAGGGAACAACATATGTTGTTGTGCGGTTTGACCGATAAAGATCTTCGTATAATATGTAGGAGCCAATATGAGCATCCAGGTTCCGCTATTGGTTATTGGCTGGAGACATGTCTCGGTCATGTCTATATAGTTCTCAAACCTGTAGGGTCCGCACGCTTAACGTTCGATGACGATCGGTATTACGAGTTTATGTGTTTTGATGTGCCGAAGATAGTTCGGAGTCCCGGATGTGATCACGGACATGACGAGGAGTCTAGAAATGGTCGAGAAATAAAGATTGATATATTGGACGGCTATTACCGGAACCCCCCAGGGAAGTATTGGGCCTTAGTGGGCCTTAGGGAAGAGAGAGGGCAGCAGCCCAGGAGGTGGCGCCCCCCAAGGGGAGTCCGAATAGGACTAGGGGAGGGGGGGCGCGGCCCCTCTTTCCCTCTCCCTCTACCTCTCTTTCCTTCCCCTTCCCCTTCCTAGTAGGACTAGGAAAGGATGAATCCTACTCCTACTAGAAGGAAGATTCCTCCTCTCCTTTGGCGCCACTAGGGCCGGCTGGCCTCCCCCTTGCTCCTTTATATACAGGGGCACGGGGCACCCTAGGACACACAAGTTGATTGTTCCAAGCCGTGTGCGGTGCCCCCCTTCATCATATTCCACCTCGGTCATATCGTTGCAGTGTTTAGACGAAACCCTGCACCGGTAACTTCATCATCACCATCATCACGCTGTTGTGCTGACGAAGCTCTCCCTTGAAGCTCTACCGGATCGTGAGTTCGTGGGACGTCACCGAGCCGAACGTGTGCAGATCGCGGAGGTGCCGTACGTTCGGTACTAGGATCAGTCGATCGTGAAGACGTACGACTATATCAACCGCGTTGTCATAACGCTTCCGCTTATGGTCTACGAGGGTACATGGACAACACTCTCCCCTCTTGTTGCTTTGCATCACCATGATCTTGCATGTGCGTAGGATTTTTTTTGAAATTGCTACGTTTCCCAACAGTGGTATCCGAGCTAGGTTTATGCGTAGATATTATATGCACGAGTAGAACACAAAGGAGTTGTGGGCGTGGGTATATACATATTGCTTGCCGTCACTAATTGATTCTTAATTCAGCGGTATTGTTGGATGAAGCGGCCCAGACCGACATTACGCGTACGCTTACGCGAGACTGATTCTACTGATGTGCTTCGCACACAGGTGGCTGGTGGGTGTCAGTTTCTCCAACTTTAGTTGAATCGGATTCAATGAACAGGGTTCTTTATGAAGATCAAAAAGCAATCACTATATCGCGTTGTGGTTTTTGATGCGTAGGTAAGAACGGCTCTCGCTCAGCCCGTAGCAGCCACGTAAAACTTGCAACAACAAAGTAGAGGACGTCTAACTTGTTTTTGCATGGCATGTTGTGATGTGATATGGTCAAGACATGATGCTAAATTTTATTGTATGAGATGATCATATTTTGTAACAGAATTATCGGCAACTGGCAGGAGCCATATGGTTGTTGCTTTATTGTATGAAATGCAATCGCCATGTAATTGCTTTACTTTATCACTAAGCGGTAGCGATAGTCGTAGAAGCAATAGTTGGCGAGACGACAACGATGCTACGATGGAGATTAAGGTGTCGCGCCGGTGACTATGGTGATCATGACGGTGCTTTGGAGATGGAGATCAAAGGCACAAGATGATGATGGCCATATCATATCACTTATATTGATTGCATGTGATGTTTATCCTTTATGCATCTTATTTTGCTTAGATCGACGGTAGCATTATAAGATGATATCTCTCACTAAATTTCAAGGTACAAGTGTTCTCCCTGAGTATGCACCATTGCAAAGTTCGTCGTGCCGAGACACCACGTGATGATCGGGTGTGATAAGCTCTATGTACACATACAACGGATGCAAGCCAGTTTTGCACATGCAGAATACTCGGGTTAAACTTGACAAACCTATCATATGCAAATATGGCCTCGGAACACTGAGATCGAAAGGTCGAGCGTGAATCATATAGTAGATATGATCAACATTGTGATGTTCGCCATTGAAAACTACTCCATCTCACGTGATGATCGAACATGGTTTAGTAGATATGGATCACGTGATCACTTAGATGATTAGAGGGATGTCTATCTAAGTGGGAGTTCTTAAGTAATTTGATTAATTGAACTTTAATTTATCATGAACTTAGTACCTGATAGTATTTTGCATGTCTATGTTGTTGTAGATAGATGGCCCATGCTGTTGTTCCGTTGAATTTTAATGTGTTCCTAGAGAAAGCTAAGTTGAAAGATGATGATAGCAACTACACGGACTGGGTCCGTAACTTGAGGATTATCCTCATTGCTGCACAGAAGAAATACGTCCTGGAAGCACCGCTAGGTGCCAAACCTGCTCTAGGAGTAACGCCAGATGTTATGAATGTCTGGCAGAGCAAAGCTGATGACTACTCGATAGTTGAGTGTGCCATGCTTTATGGCTTAGAACTGGGACTTCAACGACGTTTTAAACGTCATCGATCATATGAGATGTTCCAGGAGTTGAAGTTAATATTTCAAGCAAATGCCCGGATTGAGAGATATGAAGTCTCCAATAAGTTCTATAGCTGCAAGATGAAGGAGAATAGTTCTGTCAGTGAACATATACTCAAAATGTCTGGGTATAACAATCACTTGATTCAACTGGGAGTTAATCTTCCGGATGATAGTGTCATTGACAGAATTCTTCAATCACTGCCACCAAGCTACAAAAGCTTCATGATGAACTATAACATGCAAGGGATGGATAAGTCAATTCCTGAGCTCTTCGCAATGCTAAAGGCTACGGAGGTAGAAATCAAGAAGGAGCATCAAGTGTTGATGGTCAACAAGACCACCAGTTTCAAGAAAAAGGGTAAAGGGAAGAAGGGGAACTTCAAGAAGAACGGCAAACAAGTTGCTGCTCAAGTGAAGAAACCCAAGTCTGGACCTAAGCCTGAAATTGAGTGCTTCTACTGCAAAGGGACTGGTCACTGGAAGCGGAACTGCCCCAAGTATTTGGTAGATAAGAAGGATGGCAAGGTGAACAAAGGTATATGTGATATACATGTTATTGATGTGTACCTTACTAATGCTCGCAGTAGTGCCGGGGTATTTGATACTGATTTTGTTGCTAATATTTGCAACTCGAAACAGGGGCTACTGATTAAGCGAAGATTAGCTAAGGACGAGGTGACGATGCGCGTGGGAAATGGTTCCAAAGTCGATGTGATCGCAGTCGGCACGCTACCTCTACATCTACCTTCGGGATTAGTATTAGACCTGAATAATTGTTATTTGGTGCCAGCGTTGAGCATGAACATTATATCTGGATCTTGTTTGATGCGAGACGGTTATTTATTTAAATCAGAGAATAATGGTTGTTCTATTTATATGAGTAATATCTTTTATGGTCATGCACCCTTGAAGAGTGGTCTGTTTATATTAAATCTCGATAGTAGTGATACACATATTCATAATATTGAAGCCAAAAGATGCATAGTTGATAATGATAGTGCAACTTATTTGTGACACTACCGTTTGGGTCATATTGGTGTAAAGCGCATGAAGAAATTCCATTCTGATGGACTTCTGGAATCACTTGTTTATGAATCACTTGGTACTTGCGAACCATGCCTAATGGGCAAGATGACTAAAACTCCGTTCTCCGGAACAATGGAGCGAGCAACAGATTTGTTGGAAATCATACATACTGATGTATGTGGTCCAATGAATGTTGAGGCTCGCGGCGGGTATCATTATTTTCTCACCTTCACAGATGATTTGAGCAGATATGTGTATATCTACTTAATGAAACATAAGTCTGAAACATTTGAAAAGTTCAAAGAATTTCAGAGTGAAGTGGAAAATCATCGCAACAAGAAAATAAAGTTTCTATGATCTGATCATGGAGGAGAATATTTGAGTTACGAGTTTGGTCTTCATTTGAAACAATGTGGAATAGTTTCAAAACTCACGCCACCCGAAACACCACAGCGTAATGGTGTGTCCGAACGTCGTAATCATACTTTACTAGATATGGTGCGATCTATGATGTCTCTTACTGATTTACCGCTATCGTTTTGGGGTTATGCTTTAGAGACGGCTACATTCACGTTAAATAGGGCACCATCTAAATCCGTTGAGACGACTCCTTATGAACTGTGGTTTGACAAGAAACCAAAGTTGTCATTTCTTAAAGTTTGGGGTGGCGATGTGATAACCCACAAGTATAGGGGATCGCAACAGCTTTCGAGGGTAGAGTATTCAACCCAAATTTATTGATTCGACACAAGGGGAGCCAAAGAATATTCTCAAGTATTAGCAGCTGAGTTGTCAATTCAACCACACCTGGAAACTTAGTATCTGCAGCAAAGTGTTTCGTAGCAAAGTAATATGATAATGGTGGTAGCGGTAACAAAAGTAAAGACAGCAAAAGTAATATTTTTGGTATTTTGTAGTGATTGTAACAGTAGCAACGGAAAAGTAAATAAGCGTAAACCAGTATATGGAAAACTCGTAGGCACCGGATCAGTGATGGATAATTATGCCGGATGTGGTTCATCATGTAATAGTCATAACATAGGGTGACATAGAACTAGCTCCAGTTCATCAATGTAATGTAGGCATGTATTCCGTATATAGTCATACGTGCTTATGGAAAAGAACTTGCATGACATCTTTTGTCCTACCCTCCCGTGGTAGCGGGGTCCTATTGGAAACTAAGGGATATTAAGGCCTCCTTTTAATAGAGAACCGGAACAAAGCATTATCACATAGTGAATACATGAACTCCTAAAACTACGGTCATCACCGGGAGTGGTCCCGATTATTGTCACTTCGGGGTTGCCGGATCATAACACATAGTAGGTGACTATAGACTTGCAAGATAGGATCTAGAACTCTCATATATTGATGAAAACATAATAGGTTCAGATCTGAAATCATGGCACTCGGGCCCTAGTGACAAGCATTAAGCATAGCAAAGTCATAGCAACATCAATCTCAAAACATAATGGATACTAGGGATCAAACCCTAACAAAACTAACTCGATTACATGATAAATCTCATCCAACCCATCACCGTCCAGCAAGCCTACAATGCAATTACTCACGCACGGTGGTGAGCATCATGAAATTGGTGATGGAGGATGGTTGATGATGACGGCGGCGACGAATCCCCCTCTCCGGAGCCCCGAACGGACTCCAGATCAGCCCCCGAGAGGTTTTAGGGCTTGGCGGTGGCTCCGTATCGTAAAACGCGATGATTTCTTCTCTCTGATTTTTCTCATCGAAACTCAATATATGGAGGTGGAGTTGGAGTCGGAGACGCAACAGGGGGCCCACGAGGTAGGGGGGCGCGCCCTAGGGGGGGGGGGCGCCCCCCACCCTTGTGAGAAGAGTGTGGGCCCCCTGGTCTTCATATTTGGCGAGGATTTTTTATTATTTTTTCTAAGACCTCCTGTGGAGTTTCAGGTCATTCCGAGAATATTTGTTTTCTGCACATAAAACAACACCATGGTAATTCTGCTGAAAACAACGTCAGTCCGGGTTAGTTCCATTCAAATCATACAAGTTAGAGTCCAAAACAAGGGCAAAAGTGTTTGGAAAAGTATATACGACGGAGACGTATCAACTTCCCCAAGCTTAAACCCTTGCTTGTCCTCAAGCAATTCAGTTGACAAACTGAAAGAAAGAAAGAAAAACTTTTACAAACTCTGTTTGCTCTTGTTGTTGTAACTATTTCAAGCCAGCATTCAAGTTTTCAGCATAGATCATAACTAACCACATTTGCAATAATTCTCAGGTCTCATCATTACTCATATCAATAGCATAATCAACTAGCAAGTCATAATAATAAATCTCGGATGACAACACTTTCTCAAAACAATCATAATATGATATAACAAGATGGTATCTCGCTAGCCCTTTCTGAGACCGCAAAACATAAATGCAGAGCACCTTTAAAGATCAAAGACTGACTAGACATTGTAATTCATGGTAAAAGAGATCCAATCATAGTCATACCCAACATAGATTAATAGTGATGAATGCAAATGACGGCTGTGCTCTCCAGCTAGTGCTTTTTAATAAGAGGGTGATGACTCAGCATGAAAGTAAATGGATAGGCCCTTCGCAGAGGGAAGCAGGGATTTGTAGAGGTGCCAAGCTCGATTTTAAAATAGAGATAAATTGTATTTTGAGCGGTATACTTTCATTGTCAACGTAACAACTAAGAGATGGCGATATCTTCCATGCTAAACACATTATAGGCGGTTCCCAAACAGAATGGTAAAGTTTATTCTCCCCCTTCACCAACAAGCATCAATCCATGACTTGCTCGAAACAACGAGTGCCTCCAACATACATCAGGTCCCAGGGGGAGTTTTGTTTACAATTAATTTTGATTTAGTTTGCATAAAGCATGGGACTGGGCATCCTGATGACCAGCCATTTTCTCGTGAGTGAGGAGCGGAGTCCACTCCTCTTTAGAATAACCCGCCTAACACGAAAGATAAGGACAACCTTTGTTGATACATGAGCTACTCGAGCATACAAAACAGAATGTTTATTTGAAGATTTAGAGTTTGGCACATACAAATTTACTTGGAACGACAGGTAGATACCGCATATAGGAAGGTATAGTGGACTCATCTGGAATAACTTTGGGGTTTAAGGGATTGGATGCACAAGCAGTATTCCCGCTTAGTACAGGTGAAGGCTAGCAAAAGACTGGGAAGCGACCAACTAGAGAGCGACAACAGCCATGTACATGCATTAAAATTAATAAACATTGGATGCAAGCATGAGTAGGATATAATCCACCATGAACATAAATATCGTGAAGGCTATGTTGATTTGTTTCAACTACATGCGTGAACATGTGCCAAGTCAAGTCACTTAAATCATTCAAAGGAGGATACCACCCCATCATACCGCATCATAATCATCTCAATAGCATGTTGGCACACAAGGTAAACCATTATAACTCATAGCTAATCAAGCATGGCACAAGCAACTATGATCTCTAATTGTCATTGCAAACATGTTTATTCATAATAAGCTGAATCAAGAACGACGGGCTCATCATATTTACAAAAACAAAAGAGGTCGAGTTCATACCAGCTTTTCTCATCTCAGTCAGTCCATCATATATCATCATAATTGCCTTTCACTTGCACGACCGAACGGTGTGAATAATAATAAGAGTGCACGTGCATTGAACTAAGCTGGAATCTGCGAGCATTCAATAAACAGGAGAAGACAAGGCAATATGGGCTCTTTGGTTAATTCAATAATAATGCATATAAGAGCCACTTCAACAATTTAATTATGGTCTTCTCCTACTTACCCCCAAAGAAAAGAAAAGAACTAAAACTATTTACACGGGAAAGCTCCCAACAAGCAAAAGAAGAACGAGAAATATTTTTGGGTTTTCTTTTTAATTATTACTACTACAGTAGAAAAATAAACTACTACTAATTTTTTGGTTTTTCTTAAGGTTTACTAAACACACAAGAAGAAAGCAGGAAAAAGAAAATAAACTAGCATGGATATTACAGTGAAACAGTATGAGCACCGACATCTAGTAATGAGTGTGTGTGGACATAAATGTAATGCCGGTGAGAAATACGTACTCCCCCAAGCTTAGGCTTTTGGCCTAAGTTGGTCTGTGGCCACGGCTGGCCTGGCGGATATCCATAATAATAGTTGTTGGGGTCGTACTGTGATGAAGAGGAATAGTTAGGATCATACTGTGATGAAGAAGAAGACTCTGACTGCCACTGGCTGACAGTCATCTCTGGATCCCAAGAATAAACAGATTGTCGCGAAGGCTCATCTTGTGGTTCCTGTTTTGGCTCCTCGACTGGTGCAGGGTTCCGGTAGGCGTGAATAGCCGTCAACGGAACAAGGTACGTGCCTACAGTCAAATCAAACAAAGAAGGAGCAGGCAAGGTAATAGTCTCAGGATGATGTTTATTAAAGAAAAATTGATATCTAAGCTCCCCTGCCCTATTTTAACAATAAAATCATGTGCCACCATACTTTTATGATCTAGATAAACACGGGGTAGCACTTTTTCTTTCTTCTCGGCATGCCTAATAGGTATGTTAAAATGTGCTGCTAGGCGTGTGGCATAAATGCCTCCAAAGATGGGGCCCTTAGTACGGTTCATATTTAACCGTCTAGCAATAATACCGCCCAAACTAAAAGTGTTATCACTATATAAACCTTGGAGCAGAATAATTAAATCAGGGATACCAAGGTTTCCAGAATTTCCGCGTCCAATTAAACAACGACTAGCAAATAATGCAAAGTAACGCAAAACAGGAAAATGTATGCTAGTGATTCGTGCATCAGAAACCTTCCTGGTTTCTCCTACAGTGATATTATCAATAAACCCAGCCACATCATCATGATGTGGTTCTTCTGTCTTTCCCTCAAAAGGGACTAAACAAATCCGACAGAAATCATAAAGTGACATCTCCTTAGGCTCATCATATGAATGAAATTCCACCGTAGGTGGTGAGTTCCTATGATGAAAATAAAAGTTTTGCACAAAGGTATTTGTGAGTAAGAGATACCGATCGCATTGGTCGTGGAGGAAAGCGGTGAGGCCTGCATTGTGAGCCAATTCATGAAAATCTTCATAGATACCAGCTGCTCTCAAGAAATCATCAGAAGGCCATTCACACGCCCGAATCTCCGCGGTGCGTGGCAAATTATACTTAGGCTTAGGTGCCTTTTCCTTTGAGCTTTGGCTTGATGAGCCCCTCAATAATCTCCTCATCATTTTTCCGAAATAATCTGAAATTTTTAGTAACTTCAAATAAAAATTAACCAACTTCAATAAAACTGATAGTAACTACTCCTACAAGTGCCTAGAGCCTATATCAAGCATTAGAACTACTTGGAACCATATAAATTTGACATGCAAGCTCAAGAACATGGTCACCAATTGTAACGCCCTCGATGTGGCTATATCTCCCATGTGTCGAAGCACAACTTAGAGGCATAACCGCATTGAAAGCAATGTCGCAAGTGAGGTAATCTTCACACAACCCATGTAATACATAAGGGAAAGAGATACATAGTTGGCTTACAATCGCCACTTCACACAATACATGAATAAAGCATTACAACATCCAAATACAATCAAGGTTCGACCACGAAATCAAAATAAAGAGCAACCCCAAATGTGACAAGGTCCCCGATCGACCCCAACTGGGCTCCACTAATGATCAACTAGAACAAAACAACATAAAGGACACGATCTTCATCGAGCTCCTCCTTGAGCTTGGTTGCATCATCTGCTCGGTAACATCGGCACCTGCAAACTGGTTTTGGAAGTATCTGTGAGTCACAGGGACTCAACAATCTCACACCCTCGTGATCAAGACTATTTAAGCTTATGGGTAAGGTAAAAGGTATGAGGTGGAGCTGCAGCAAGCGACTAGCATATATGGTGGCTAACCTATTCGCAAAAGAGAGCGAGAAGAGAAGGCAAAAGCACGGTCGAACAACTATGATCAAGAAGTGATCCTAGAACAACCTATGTCAAGCATTACTCCAACACCGTGTTCACTTCCCGGACCCCACCGAGAAGAGACCATCACGGTTACGCACGCGGTTGATGTATTTTAATTAAGGTCAACTTCAGGTTTTCTACAACCGGACATTAACAAATTCCCATCTACCCATAACCGCGGGCACGGCTTTCGAAAGTTCATATCCCTGCAGGGGTGTCCCAACTTAGCCCATCACAAGCTCTCACGATCAACGAAGGATATTCCTTCTAGCGGGAAGACCCGATCAGACTCGGAATCCCGGTTACAAGACATCCTCGACAATGGTAAAACAACTCCAGCAACACCGCCCGAATGTGCCGACAAATCCCGATAGGAGCTGCACATATCTCGTTCTCAGGGCACACTCAGATGAGACATCCTACGAGTAAAACCAACCCTTAACTTGCCCCGAGGTGGCCCCGTAGTCTACTCGGTCGGACCAACACTCAGAGGAGCACTGGCCCCGGGGGGGGGGGGGGTTAAATAATGACGACCCTCGGGAGAGCGACTCCCAAGGGAAAAAGAGGCTAGGTGGCGAATGGTAAAATCAATGTTGGGCATTGCTGGAGGAGTTTTATTCAAGGCAAACTGTCAAGGGGTTCCCATTATAACCCAACCGCGTAAGGAACACAAAATCCGGGAACATAACACCGATATGACGGAAACTAGGGCGGCAAGAGTGGAACAAAACACCAGGCATAAGGCCGAGCCTTCCACCCTTTACCAAGTATATAGATGCATTAATTAAATAAGAGATATTGTGATATCCCAACAAAATATCCATGTTCCAAACATGGAACAAGCTTCAATCTTCACCTGCAACTAACAATGCTATAAGAGGGGCTGAGCAAAGCGGTAACATAGCCAAACAACGGTTTGCTAGGACAAGGTGGGTTAGAGGCCTGGTTCAACAATATGGGAGGCATGATAAGCAAGTGGTAGGTATCGCAGCATAGGCATAGCAAAAGAGCGAGCAACTAGCAAGCAAAGATAGAAGTGATTTCGAGGGTATGGTCATCTTGCCTGAAATTCCGCAAGGAAGAAGAACGAGTCCATGAAGAAGACAAACGGACGTAGCCAAACGGGTCCTCACAAATGCGACGTTAACATAACCAACCCGAAGAAGCAACACCGGAAAGAAGCACACAACATAGTAAACAAACCGCTCATGAACATGGTATGATATGCGGGATGCGGGATGCGATGCATATGCATGATTTGGAAAGGAATGATTGAACCTGGCCTCAACTTGTAAATCCAAGAGTGCCACTGGAAAGGTGAGGTGATTTCGGTTGAAATCGATATAAAGATCACCGGAATCGGATGCACGGTTTGGAAATGGCAAGCAAAACAAATATGGCACCGGTCTGCGATGATCAGCAAGTGACCAACTAAATGCATCAAGATAACTATGCTACAGCACTCAAACATGACAAAAAAAATACATGGCAGGGATCCACTCATGATGCTTGACAAAAGATGAACACTGAGCTATGACTAATTCATCCATTAACAGGTTCAAACAAGCATGGCAAAAGTGCAAATGATAACAGGTTTCAGACTTAGTGAAATTAACACAAGTCTGGAATTTATCATCAGGAAGCACACTTTAGAGCATGAAAACTACATGCTACTGGAACTTAACATGGCAAAGCAAGGCATGAAATGAAGCTACTCAAAGCACTTAATAAAAATCCCTTAGTGACCTTGAGCCAAAAGGGATCAGAAAATACAATTGCAAGCATGTGAACATGGCAAAAACATAAACAGATTCAGACTTGGTGAAAAACTGGAGCATAGCAAAACAGTTAACGCGTAGGCATGTTTACGAGCTCGATGCACCCACTACAAAGCATGGCATGACAATCTAAGCATACACACATCAAGAAGACATGGCATAGGAGCTAGAAATGGCAAGAACAACATCATAGCATGCACGGATCAATAGCAACATCCTCGGCAAAATCGCTAAACAAGTCAACAATCTGCCAGGATCATAGTTTAGCAAAAGTAGAGCTCGATTGACTCAAGCTAGGGTGCTCCATAAATGCAAACAAAGACACGGATGGATAGAGCACCACAATGTTAACAAAACATCCTTACTGATCATCCTCAAAAGAGGCACGGATCACTAGGAAACAACATGAACATATGGCATACCGACAAAATCAGGACAAGGACTTAGAGAAATTCTAAGTCCCTGAAATCAGCATTACCGATTACGCTACTTTGCAAGCTTGTGCTAGTCACCACAAATATCACAAAAATACATGGCAAGCACCACTGTAAAGATGGCATGGCATATAACAAAACACATGTAGAGCTCAGGATGATATCATGCACACATTAATCATGGCAAAAATGACAAAATGCCATTTGCTGAAACAGATCTGACAAAATACTCATATAGCCCTCTTCCAACAACATTTCGGGTATCAAGATGAGCTCAAATGAAAATGATGCAATGAGATGAAATGATGTACTCATCGAGTCGAACAATTTGATATGCTACACGCACAAATTGGAGTCACGGATGATGAGTTATGATGCGATGAAAATGGGCATATGAATCTGGAAACTTCGGGGACTTAGTGGATATTTTACCTCCGTGAAAAGTCAACGCGGGATGAGGATATCCGGGACGTGGGGAAGGAGCCCTTTGGTTGGAGGGACCGGTGGATCTGGTCCCGCTTCTTCTCCGGCGAGGCACGGTTCTCCGGCGAGCTCGAGGAGGTCCAGCGAAGACGACGCTGGCCGGAGTTGATGGATCCGGACCGGATCTGTCCGGATCCGGCCGGATCTCGACGAGGGCGGCGCGGTGAGGTAGCAACCGGCTGTGGGCCAGGAGGCCGGTGGCGGACCTCGGGAGACGAGGCAGCGGCGCCATGGCTTCAGGCGGTGGGGTGCGGGCTTCGCGGCGGAGCGGCGGCGCACGTGGGCCTCGACGGCGCTCGGGAGTTGCCAGGGCGAGGCGCGAAGGCGGCGTGCAAGCAAGGTGGCGGGATGCGGTGGCCGGCGGCGAGCAACTCCGGCGAAGACGGCGGAGACGGCGGAGTCCGGTGATGCTCCGGCGGTGGAGTCGGCGGCTGACGGGCGGCGCGGCGTCTCGGGCACCCGGGCGGTGCGGGCGGCGAGATCCGGGCCGGGCGGGCTGTGCCTGGGCCCGCAGGGCCGCGACGGCGGAGGAGAGAGAGAGGAGCCGGCAGGATGAGGTGGCGAGGCGTGATTGGAGGTGGGAGGCGGCGGTGATGACGTGTCCTGACGTGGTACGCCGGAGTGAGGTGGCGGCTGGACGCGTCCGTCGGGCGCGGACATGTCCGGCGGCGTGCGGGGAAATCTTTAGGGTTTCATCTACGCAAAAATTTTGGGGGAGGCCACATATTTATAGGTAGAGTGAGCTAGCAGAGTCCAAATGAGGTGCAGTTTTCGGCCACACGATCGTGATCGAACGACCGAGATGATGGAGGAGGTTTATGTGGGTTTTGGGCCAAATTGGAAGGGTGTTGGGCTGCAACACTCACGAGGCCTTTTCGGTCCCTCGGTTAACCGTTGGAGTATCAAACGAAGTCCAAATGGCACGAAACTTGACAGACGGTCTACCGGTAGTAAACCAAGGCCGCATGGCAAGTCTCGGTCCAATCCGGAAATGTTTAACGCCCGCACACGAAAAGAGGTAGAAAGGGGCACCGGGTGACATAGAAGCGCCGGATTTCAAAACGGACAACGGGGAAAATGCTCGGATGCATGAGACGAACATGTATGCAAATGAAATGCACATGATGACATGATATGCAATGCATGACACGCAAACAATGATAAGGCAGCAACATCGAATAACTGGAGGACACCTGGCACATCAGTCTCGGGGCGTTACAACACTCCACCACTATGAGAGGATCTCGTCCCGAGATCTAGAATGACACCGGAGGGAAAAACAGAAGAGAAAGAGAAGAGGTAAAACTAAGTTGCTTCTTTGACAAACGAGTGAAACCAAAGAACCTTGAAAAGGTTGAGCAAAAAGAAAGAAAGAAAGCCATGGAGAAGAACAAAGTTGAAAGCACTCCGTTAAGAAAGAGGAACAAGGAAGAACAAATTCGAACAGCACTCCGGTTGAGAAGGGATGCAAGACTTGATAAAATGAAAGAACTTGAGCAGCGGGCACACACTCCGGTTAAATGGATAAGCACGAAAAGAACATGATCTTCACAATTCGAGATGATGATTGAAAAGAGCAACATCACAAGGCCTCCGGAATGAAAGAATAGAATATAGATAATTGAAATAAAAGAATGGAGAAGAAAATGCCAACTTCTTCACAAAAGAGTTTGAGAAGGCATCCTTAGGAGAAGGGTCGAACGGAGTTGTTGGAACACCAACAACGAAAAAGAATAAGCTTAATATGGTCTTATGGAATACATCTCAAATTATGAGGTGAAATTCTGCCACTGACGAAAAATAATAGATTGGATTGATATCAACAAGGAGACGAGAAACTTATTTCCCCGGGAGGATAAATGAAGAAATTGGATCATTTATAAGCACCATAATTAGCAACAATCCTTACGGAAAGTTTTAGGTGAAATATAACCCAAGATAATTCCAATGAAGAGATTGATGGATTTAAAATACCTCATTCTTAACAATGTGTGAATCATGAAACATGAACTCAAATTATCAAGAATGACATAATACCACCTCCAATGATACGGAAGAAAGAATTGCACTCCGGATAGCAAGATGAAGAAAACTTGAGCTTCTTAGCAAAGAATGTCGATGAACACTTCGAGAAGGAATTAAATCCTTGATGAATCCATCATGTAGAACCTTCATGAAGAACTCCGGTAATAAAAGAATGATCCAAAATAATTGAATGATGAAAAGAATAAGATTGAAGCCTTGCAATGATTTAAATAAAGAACTCCGTGATAATATAATTGAAAGAGGTTGGAACTCCGGGAAAAAGAGAAAATGAAACAAATGAAACCGAGAATTTGAAGGGCCTCCGGAATAAAGAATTAATCATTAGGATGAAACAAGAATAAGAATTACATTATGCTTGTCCTTCATCAATTAAATTGATGATAAACAATGGATTTGGCACACTACTTATTCCCATAGAAAAGATTAAGAAAGATATAACATAAACTTGAGAATGTCTTCAACGAACTGCCGGTAGAATCAAAACAACGAATGAATAGATATGATAACGTATAAAGAGGGATCTTGAATGAACCACCGTAAGAATTGGAAATGAACGAAGTAAAGATAAAGAAACACCGGGAAGAATTATAAAAAGAACGAAGATACTTGAGACAATCTAGATACATGACAACGAAGGGATCACGAGCCGATTAGAGAGTCCTTGATTTAAACACCGGTATGATTTAGAGTATGAGAGCTGAAAGCTGGAATGAATAAACTTGAATTTATGGACTCCAGATAATCCAACTGAGAAGGCTCTTGAATTGCTCCAGATAGGTGAAAAGAATTCTCACAATCCAAAAACAACTATGAGAGGATGGCAACAAGCTAGAATGACGAATCTTTGAGAGAACAGATAAGATATGGAGGAAAAACTCTTCTTCGGTCTTCAAAATCTGAGAATGACGATGAGAAACACCACCATGGATTGTAGAGGCACTCCGGAATAAAGAAGAATGGAAAAGTTGAACCAACGATGAAAAGAATTTGAAAGATCTTGGAGAAATACATATGACTGATGCTGAATCATTCTTACGTCAAACTTTGAAAAAGAATTTTGAGAATAACTCCGGAAAATTAGAAGAGTCAGGTAAGATCCAGGGAAAAGACCTGTGGGTTAGGGCCCACTCAAAAGAAACACTGTTGACATGATTTAAAACAGAGGTTGCACCGGTTGAATTAAATGACTTGAATGAGATAACAACCTCGAACAATCTTGAATGAATGCAGAGTGAAAAACACGAATCTTCGAGATATCTTGAGCACTCCGGAACAATTGAATAGCGAGAGGTGAATGATTAAGAATTGCACCGGCATGAGAAAACCTTGAAATGAGGAAAAGGATATGATCCACAAAGCTTGAATTGAAACCCCCGAAGAAGAAAACAAGTGAAGAGTGACGAACTAGAAGCTCCGTTAGTATCTTCTTTGAGAATCACCGGGTAAGAACATTTACGGAAAAGAATGGAGAGATTTCGCATCAATAAGATGGATACTTGATAAAGAAAACTTAGTCCTTGAAGAAAAAAGGGTGGGTGGGCGGGAAAAACAAAGGAAACTTGGAACGGATGAAGCAAACACCGTTGAGAAGAACTGTAATAGATCTTGCTGATATTGAAATGATCGGATCCACTTGAAGAGAAGCACACCGGTTGAAAAGGATTGACATGACATTCTCGATTATCATGAAGGTTTGGTATTCACATAGGAGTATGAGAACACCATTTGGGGAAGGTATGGGATCAACACTTGACATTGAAGCAACTCGAATACCACCACTGAAAACAAAACCAAAGGATTGGCTTGCAAAATAAGCCGGAACAAACATATGATAGAGATTTCGACCGAAGTTTTCGTGGTGGGGCCTACACGGGCTCGATCGCACAACACCATCATGTACAAGGCAGTGCACATGACATACGAAGCGTCCCCGAGTCGGCATAGCCAAGGACTCTTTAAGACACAACGAGACCACTGTAAAACCAACCGTGGATAGGCAGACCACTAGACGTCGAACCCCAATTTCATATCATACATCTGTTGGAAAGATATCCTAATAGCTACTTGAATTCCCACTTATAAACTCCCAAAATTTTCCGGTCATGCAATCAGGTGTTGGGGATACAGGGGAAGCATAAAATCTCACCCAAAACTAGCAAATCCTACATCCAGTTGTATCCATCCTTCAACACATAACCAAGAAACCTTTAGAAATCGTCTACCTCAACCTTTGAAAAGCATCCGTTATACAAGTTATGGCAATACTCCCGAACTCCCGCCCCAGTACTGGGTGGCGTCGAGGTTATCTCACCAACAACTGCATAAAAGAGATTTTCGATGTCGGCAAAACTAAACTCAGGTATTCCAGAACTGCAACGATAAAATTGTGACGACAACACCACGGAGCTCAACTCCCCGGGACACTGCCACAACCCCTAAATGACAGGAGGCACCAAGAACAATGTTCTCGTCACAAAACCATCGGAACGATTCCAAGATACCCGCGTGATCCTAATTTTTTTTAGTGAAATTTGAAAAGAGAAGAGTTAAAACTCTACGTCAGGATGCCTCACCAGAGCGACGAAGGGACTGAGGAGTAAAAAGAAGTCCTAACTCTCCGATATATATAATTCCTAAATGACTCAAAACATTTTTCTAGACTCAATAACGCCAGCGATTCGATCAAGCAGGGGGCTCCTAAGGTCGGGGAAGGCTCTGATTACCAACTTGTAACGCCCTCGATGCGGCTATATCTCCCACGTGTCGAAGCACGACCTAGAGGCATAACCGCATTGAAAGCAATGTCGCAAGTGAGGTAATCTTCACACAACCCATGTAATACATAAGGGAAAGAGATACATAGTTGGCTTACAATCTCCACTTCACACAATACATGAATAAAGAATTACAACATCCAAATACAATCATGGCCCGACTACGGAACCAAAATAAAGAGCAACCCCAAATGCGAAAAGGTCCCCGATCGACCCCAACTGGGCTCCACTACTGATCAACTAGAACGAAACAACACAAAGGACACGATCTTCATCGAGCTCCTCCTTGAGCTTGGTTGCGTCATCTTCTCGGTAACATCGACACCTGCAAACTGGTTTTGGAAGTATCTATGAGTCACGGGGACTCAGCAATCGCACACCCTCGCGATCAAGACTATTTAAGCTTATGGGTAAGGTAAAAGGTATGAGGTGGAGCTGCAGCAAGCGACTAGCATATATGGTGGCTAACCTATTCGCAAAAGAGAGCGAGAAGAGAAGGCAAAAGCATGGTCGAACAACTATGATCAAGAAGTGATCCTAGAACAACCTACGTCAAGCATTACTCCAACACCGTGTTCACTTCCCGGACCCCACCGAGAAGAGACCATCACGGTTACGCACGCGGTTGATGTATTTTAATTAAGGTCAACTTCAGGTTTTCTACAACCGGACATTAACAAATTCCCATCTACCCATAACCGCGGGCACGGCTTTCAAAAGTTCATATCCCTGCAGGGGTGTCCCAACTTAGCCCATCACAAGCTCTCACGATCAACGAAGGATATTCCTTATAGAGAGAAGACCCGATCAGACTCGGTATCCCGGTTACAAGACATCCTCGACAATGGTAAAACAAGTCCAGCAACACTGCCCGAATGTGCCGACAAATCCCGATAGGAGCTGCACATATCTCGTTCTCAGGGCACACTCAGATGAGACATCCTACGAGTAAAACCAACCCTTAACTTGCCCCGAGGTGGCCCCGCAGTCTACTCGGTCGGACCAACACTCAGAGGAGCACTGGCCCGGGGGGGGGGTAAATAATGATGACCCTCGGGAGCGCGACTCCCAAGGGAAGAAGAGGCTAGGTGGCGAATGGTAAAATCAATGTTGGGCATTGCTGGAGGAGTTTTATTCAAGGCAAACTGTCAAGGGGTTCCCATTATAACCCAACCGCGTAAGGAACACAAAATCCGGGAACATAACACCGATATGACGGAAACTAGGGCGGCAAGAGTGGAACAAAACACCAGGCATAAGGCCGAGCCTTCCACCCTTTACCAAGTATATAGATGCATTAATTAAATAAGAGATATTGTGATATCCCAACAAAATATCCATGTTCCAAACATGGAACAAGCTTCAATCTTCACCTGCAACTAACAATGCTATAAGAGGGGCTGAGCAAAGCGGTAACATAGCCAAACAACGGTTTGCTAGGACAAGGTGGGTTAGAGGCTTGGTTCAACAATATGGGAGGCATGATAAGCAAGTGGTAGGTATCGCAGCATAGGCATAGCAAAAGAGCGAGCAACTAGCAAGCAAAGATAGAAGTGATTTCGAGGGTATGGTCATCTTGCCTGAAATTCCGCAAGGAAGAAGAACGAGTCCATGAAGACGAAAAACGGACGTAGCCAAACGGGTCCTCACAAATGCGACATTAACGTAACCAACCCGAAGAAGCAACACAGGGAAGAAGCACACAACATAGTAAACAAACCGCTCATGAACATGGTATGATATGCGGGATGCGGGATGCGATGCATATGCATGATTTGGAAAGGAATGATTGAACCTGGCCTCAACTTGGAAATCCAACAGTGCCACTAGAAAGGTGAGGTTATTTCGGTTGAAATCGATATAAAGATCGCCGGAATCGGATGCACGGTTTGGAAATGGCAAGCAAAACAAATATGGCACCGGTCTGCGATGATCAGCAAGTGACCAACTAAATGCATCAAGATAACTATGCTACAACACTCAAACATGACAAAAAAATACATGGCAGGGATCCACTCATGATGCTTGACAAAAGATGAACACTGAGCTACGACTAATTCATCCATTAATAGGTTCAAACAAGCATGGCGAAGACGACGCTGGCCGGAGTTGATGGATCTAGACCGGATCTGTCCGGATCCGGCCGGATCTCGACGAGGGCGGCGTGGTGAGGTAGCAACCGGCTGCGGGCCAGGAGGCCGGTGGCGGACCTCAGGAGACGAGGCAGCGGTGCCATGGCTTCAGGCGGCGGAGTGCGGGCTTCGCGGCGGAGCGGCGACGCGCGTGGGCCTCGGCGGCGCTCGGGAGTTGCCGGGGCGAGGTGCGAAGGCGGCGTGCGAGCAAGGCAGCGGGATGCGGTGTCCGGCGGCGAGCAACTCCGGCAAAGACGGCGGAGAAAGCGGATTCCAGCGATGCTCCGGCGGCGGAGTCGGCGGCTAACGGGCGGCGCGGCGTCTCGGGCACCTGGGCGGTGCGGGCGGCGAGATCCGGGCCGGGCGGGCCGCGCCTGGGCCCGCAGGGCCGCGGCGGCGGAGGAGAGAGAGAGGAGCCGGCAGGATGAGGTGGCGAGGCGTGAATGGAGGTGGGAGGCGGCGGTGATGACGTGTCGCGACGTGATTCGCCGGAGTGAGGTGGCGGCTGGACGCGTCCGGCGGGCGCGGACATGTCCGGTGGTGCGGGGAAATCTTTAGGGTTTCATCTGCGCAAAAATTTCGGGGGAGGCCACATATTTATAGGTAGAGGGAGCTAGGAGAGTCCCAATGAGGTGCGGTTTTCGGCCACGCGATCGTGATCGAACGACCGAGATGATGGAGGAGGTTTAGGTGGGTTTTGGGCCAAATTCGAAGGGTGTTGGGCTGCAACACTCACGAGGCCTTTTCGGTCCCTCAGTTAACCGTTGGAGTATCAAACGAAGTACAAATGGCACGAAACTTGACAGGCGGTCTACCGGTAGTAAACCAAGGCCGCATGGTAAGTCTCGGTCCAATCCGGAAATGTTTAACGCCCACACACGAACAGAGGTAAAAAGGGGCACCGGGTGACATAGAAGCGCTGGATTGCAAAACGGACAACGGGGAAAATGCTCGGATGCATGAGACGAACATGTATGCAAATGAAATGCACATGATGACATGACATGCAATGCATGACACACAAGCAATGACAAGGCAACAACAGCGAATAACTGGAGGACACCTGGCACATCGGTCTTGGGGCATTACACCTATGCAGCACAAATTTGAAATGAATAAAGCACTAGAACAAAAACTAATTGGACCAATGGAGGAGTCACATACCAAGGAACAATCTCCCCAAGCAGTTTTGCAAGAGGTGCTTTGAGCAAGGAGATCGAAAATCACAGCAGAAGTGGTTGGAACTCGTGCTTGAGTTGGTTTTTCGGGTTTGTGTGAGACAGAGGAAGAAGATGGGTGCTGGGATAAGTGGAGGAGGGCCACCATGGGCCCACGAGGCAGGGGGGCGCGCCCTATAGGGGGGAGGGCGCCCACCACCCTTGTGGCCAGGTGGCAGCTCCTCCCGCGGTAATTTTTGCACAGTAAATCCTCAAATATTCCCGAAAAAATCATATTAAATTGGCATGGCATTCTGAGGACTTTTATTTTCGGGATATTTTTATATTGCACGGATAGGTCAGGAAACAGACAGAAAAATACTATTTTTACTTTCTTTAATATAAATAACAGAAAATATAGAGAGGGTACAGAAGTTTGTACTTCTAGTTTCATCCATCTCATGCTCATCAAAAAGAATCCACTAACAAAGTTGATCAAGTCTTGTTAACAAACTCATTCCGATAATCATGGAACTGGAGAAATTTAGAAAAACACTAAGTTACCTCAACGGGGATATGCACATCCCCAATAGTAATAATATCATATTTCTTCTTGACAGTAGGAAGAGGAAATTCAAAACCTCCAAATATAATTGATGGAATTTTCCCAATAGAATTGATACTATGAACTTGAGGTTGTTTCCTCGGAAAGTGTACCGTATGCTCATTACCATTAACATGAAAAGTGAGATTGCCTTTGTTGCAATCAATAACAGCCCCTGCAGTATTAAGAAAAGGTCTTCCAAGAATAATAGACATACTATCATCCTCAGGAATACCAAGAATAACAAAGTCCGTTAAAATAGTAATGTTTGCAACCACAACAGGCACATCCTCACAGATACCGACAGGTATAGCAGTTGATTTATCAGCCATTTGCAAAGATATTTCCGTAGGTGTCAGCTTATTCAAGTCAAGTCTACGATATAAAGAGAGAGGCATAACACTAACACCGGCTCCAAGATCACATAAAGCAGTTTTAATATAATTTCTTTTAATGGAGCAAGGTATAGTAGGTACTCCGAGGTCTCCAAGTTTCTTTGGTATTCCACCCTTAAAAGTATAATTAGCAAGCATGGTGGAAATCTCAGCTTCCGGTATCTTTCTTTTATTAGTAATGATATCTTTCATATATTTAGCATAATGATTTGTTTTGAGCACATCAGTTAATCTCATACGCAAAAAGATAGGCCTAATCATTTCAGAAAAGCGCTCAAAATCCTCATCATCCTTTTTCTTGGATGGTTTCGGAGGAAACGGCATGGGTCTCTGAACCCAAGGTTCCCTTTCTTTACCATGTTTCCTGGCAACAAAGTCTCTTTTATCATAACGTTGATTCTTTGATTGTGGGTTATCAAGATCAACAGCAGGTTCAATTTCTACATCATTGTCATTACTAGGTTGAGCATCATCATGAACATTATCATTAATATTTTTACTAGGTTCATGTTCATTACCAGATTGTGTTTCAGCATCAGACATAGATATATCATTTGGATTATCAGGTGGTTCAGCAATAGGCTCACTAGAAGTTTGCACAGTTCTATCATTTTTCTTTTTCTTCTTCTTAGAAGAACTAGGAACATCAATATTATTTCTCTGAGAATCTTGCCCGATTCTCTTAGGGTGGCCTTTAGGATACAAAGGTTCCTGAGTCATTCTACCAGTTCTAGTAGCCACTCTAACAGCATAATCATTTTTCTGCCTATTCATTTTGTCAAGCACTTCTTTTTGAGCTTTAAGTACTTGTTCTACTTGAGTGGTAACCATAGAAGCATGTTTGCTAATAAGTTTAAGTTCACCTTTAATATCATCCATATAATCACCCAAGCATCTAATCATATAAGCATTTTATTTTAGTTGTCTACCAAAATAAGCATTGAAGTCGTCTTGCTTAAACATAAAGTTATCAAACTCATCCAAGCACTGACTAGCAATTTTAGTAAGAGGGACTTCAGCTTTATCATATCTATAGAGAGAATTTACCTTTACTACCTGTGTCGGGATATCGGTATCAAGAGGTTCTTCAGTAAATAAATAATTGAGATCATATGTTTCTTCAACAGGCGGTATATTAAGACCATGTATTTCTTCAATAGGAGGTAAATTCTTAACGTCTTCAGCTTTAATACCTTTCTCTTTCATAGATTTCTTTGCCTCTTGCATATCTTCGGGACTGAGAAATAGAATACCTCTCTTCTTCAGAGTTGGTTTAGGGATAGGCTCAGTAATTGGAGCATGAGCTGGCTCAGGAGGTGCCCAATTATTTTCATTTGTCAACATATTATTCAATAGAATTTCAGCTTCATCCGGTGTTATTTCCCTGAAAAGAGAACCAACACAACTATCCAGGTAATCTCTGGAAGCATAGGTTAGTCCATTATAAAAGATATCAAGTATTTCAGGTTTCTTAAGAGGATGATCAGGCAAAGCATTAAGTAACTTGAGAAGCCTCCCCCAAGCTTGTGGGAGACTCTCTTCTTTAATTTGCACAAAGTTGTATATTTCCCTCAAAGCAGCTTGTTTCTTATGAGCAGGGAAATATTTAGTAGAGAAGTAATATATCATATCCTGGGGACTACGCACACAACCAGGATCAAGAGAATTAAACCATATCTTAGCATCACCCTTTAATGAGAACGGAAATATTTTGAGTAAATAGAGGTAACGTGATCTCTCATTATTAGTGAACAGGGCAGCTATATCATTTAACTTAGTAAGATGTGCCATAACATTTTCAGATTCATAGCCATAAAACGGATCAGATTCAACCAAAGTAATTATATGTGGATCAACAGAGAATTCATAACCCTTATCAAGAACACATATAGGTGAAGTAGAAAAAGCAGGATCGGGTTTCATTTTATCTCTAAGTGATTCTTTGTTACATTTAATTAATAACCTCTTAAGCTCATATCTATCTCTGCAAGCTAAAATAGCTAAAGAAGCATCTTGATCAAATAAATAACCCTCAGGAATAATAGGCATATTTTCATCATCACTATCATCATCGTATTCAGATTCAATAATTTCTATTTCTCTAGCCCTAGCAATTTGTTCATCAAGAAATTCACTAAGGGGCACAATAGTATCAGGCATAGAAGCAGTTTCATCATAAGTATCATGCATAGCAGAAGTGGCATCATCAATAACATGCGGCATATCGGAACGAATAGCAGAAGCAGGTGTAGGTGTCGCAAACTTACTCATAACAGAAGGTGAATCAAGTGTAGAGCTAGATGGCAGTTCCTTACCTCCCCTCGTAGTTGAGGGATAGATCTTGGTTTTTGGATCTCTCAAGTTCTTCATAGTGTCCAGCAGATATAAATCCCAAGTGACTCAAAGAATAGAGCTATGCTCCCCGGCAACGGCGCCAGAAAAAGGTCTTGATAACCCACAAGTATAGGGGATCGCAACAGCTTTCGGGGGTAGAGTATTCAACCCAAATTTATTGATTCGACACAAGGGGAGCCAAAGAATATTCTCAAGTATTAGCAGCTGAGTTGTCAATTCAACCACACCTGGAAACTTAGTATCTGCAGCAAAGTGTTTAGTAGCAAAGTAATATGATAATGGTGGTAGCGGTAACAAAAGTAAAGACAGCAAAAGTAATATTTTTGGTATTTTGTAGTGATTGTAACAGTAGCAACGGAAAAGTAAATAAGCGTAAACCAGTATATGGAAAACTCGTAGGCACCGGATCAGTGATGGATAATTATGCCGGATGTGGTTCATCATGTAATAGTCATAACATAGGGTGACACAGAACTAGCTCCAGTTCATCAATGTAATGTAGGCATGTATTCCGTATATAGTCATACGTGCTTATGGAAAAGAACTTGCATGACATCTTTTGTCCTACCCTCCCGTGGCAGCAGGGTCCTATTGGAAACTAAGGGATATTAAGGCCTCCTTTTAATAGAGAACCGGAACAAAGCATTAGCACATAGTGAATACATGAACTCCTCAAACTACGGTCATCCCCGGGAGTGGTCCCGATTATTGTCACTTCGGGGTTGCCAGATCATAACACATAGTAGGTGACTATAGACTTGCAAGATAGGATCTAGAACTCTCATATATTGATGAAAACATAATAGGTTCAGATCTCAAATCATGGCACTCGGGCCCTAGTGACAAGCATTAAGCATAGCAAAGTCATAGCAACATCAATCTCAGAACATAATGGATACTAGGGATCAAACCCTAACAAAACTAACTCGATTACATGATAAATCTCATCCAACCCATCACCGTCCAGCAAGACTACGATGCAATTACTGACGCACGGCGGTAAGCATCATGAAATTGGTGATGGAGGATGGTTGATGATGACGACGGCGACGAATCCCCCTCTCCGGAGCCCCGAACGGACTCCAGATCAGCCCCCCGAGACGTTTTAGGGCTTGGCGGCGGCTCCGTATCATAAAACGCAATGATTTCTTCTCTCTGATTTTTTTCTCATCGAAACTCAATATATGGAGGTGGAGTTGGAGTCAGAGACGCAACAGGGGGCCCACGAGGTAGGGGGGCGCGCCCTAGGGGGGGTGGGGGGCGCCCCCCACCCTCGTGAGAAGGGTGTGGGCCCCCTGGTCTTCATATTTGGTGAGGATTTTTTATTATTTTTTCTAAGACCTCCCGAGGAGTATCAGGTCATTCCGAGAATATTTGTTTTCTGCACATAAAACAACACCATGGTAATTCTGCTGAATACAGAGTCAGTCTGGGTTAGTTCCATTCAAATCATACAAGTTAGAGTCCAAAATAAGGGCAAAAGTGTTTGGAAAAGTAGATACGACGGAGACGTATCACGATGCTTATGTGAAGAAACTTCAACCTGATAAGCTCGAACCCAAATCGGAGAAATGTGTCTTCATAGGATACCCAAAGGAGACTATTGGGTACACCTTCTATCACAGATCCGAAGGCAAGATATTCATTGCTAAGAATGGATCCTTTCTAGAGAAGGAATTTCTCTCGAAAGAAGTGAGTGGGAGGAAAGTAGAACTTGATGAGGTAACTGTACCCGTTCGCTTATTGGAAAGTAGTTCGTCACAGAAATCTGTTCCTGTGACTCCTACAACAATTAGTGAGGAAGCTAATGATGATGATCATGTAACTTCACATCAAGTTACTACTGAACCTCGTAGGTCAACCAGAGTTAGATCCGCACCAGAGTGGTACGGTAGTCCTGTTCTGGAGGTCATGTTACTTGACCATGACGAACCTACGAACTATGAGGAAGCGATGATGAGCCCAGATTCCGCAAAATGGCTTGAGGCCATGAAATCTTAGATGGGATCCATGTATGAGAACAAAGTGTGGACTTTGGTTGACTTGCCCGATGATCGGCAAGCCATCGAGAATAAATGGATCTTCAAGAAGAAGACAGACACTGACGGTAATGTTGCTGTCTACAAAGCTCGACTTGTTGCGAAAGGTTCTCGACAATTTCAAGGAGTTGACTACGATGAGACTTTCTCACCCGTAGCGATGCTTAATCTGTCCGAATCATGTTAGCAATTGCTGCATTTTATGATTATGAAATTTGGCAAATGGATGTTGAGACTGCATTCCTGAATGGATTTCTGGAAGAACAGTTGTATATGATGCAACTTGAATGTTTTATCAATCCAAAGAATGCTAACAAAGTGTGCAAACTCCAGCGATCCATTTATGGACTGGTGCAAGCATCTCGGAGTTGGAATAAACGTTTTGATAGTGTGATCAAAGCATATGGTTTTATACAGACTTGTGGAGAAGCCTGTATTTACAAGAAAGTGTGTGGGAGCTCTGTAGCATTTCTAATATTATATGTGGATGACATATTGTTGATTGGAATTGATATAGAATTTCTGGATAGCATAAAAGTATACTTGAATAAAAGTTTTTCAATGAAAGACCTCGGTGAAGCTGCTTATATATTAGGCATCAAGATCTATAGAGATAGATCAAGACGCTTAATTGGACTTTCACAGAGCACATACCTTGATAAAGTTTTGAAGAAGTTCAAAATGGATCAAGCAAAGAAAGGGTTCTTGACTGTGTTACAAGGTGTGAAGTTGAGTCAGACTCATTGCCCAACCAATGCAGAAGATAGAGAGAAATTGAAAGTGTTCCCTATGCTTGAGCCATGGGCTCTATCATGTATGCAATGCTGTGTACTAGACCTGATGTGTGCCTTGCTATCAGTTTAGCAGGGAGGTACCAAAGTAATCTAGGAGTGGATCACTGGACAGTGGTTAAGAATATCCTGAAATACCTGAAAAGGACTAAGGATATGTTTCTCGTATATGGAGGTGACAAAGAGCTCGTCGTAAACGGTTACGTCAATGCAAGCTTTGACACTGGTCCGGATGACTCTAAGTCACAAACCGGATACATGTTTTTATGAAATGGTGGAGCTATCAGTTGGTGCAGTTCCAAGCAGAGCGTCGTGGCGGGATCTACGTGTGAGGCGGAATACATAGCTGCTTCGGAAGTAGCAAATGAAGGAGTCTGGATGAAGGAGTTCATATCCGATCTAGGTGTCATACCTAGTGCATCGGGTCCAATGAAAATCTTTTGTGACAATACTGGTGCAATTGCCTTGGCAAAGGAATCCAGATTTCACAAGAGAACCAAGCACATCAAGAGATGCTTCAATTCCATCCGCGATCAAGTCAAGGAGGGAGACATAGAGATTTGCAAGATACATACGGATCTGAATGTTGCAGACCCGTTGACTAAGCCTCTCTCACGAGCAAAACATGATCAGCACCAAGACTCCATGGGTGTTAGAATCATTACAATGTAATCTAGATTATTGACTCTAGTGCAAGTGGGAGACTGAAGGAAATATGCCCTAGAGGCAATAATAAAGTTGTTATTTATATTTCCTTATATCATGATAAATGTTTATTATTCATGCTAGAATTGTATTAATCGGAAACTTAGTACATGTGTGAATAAATAGACAAACAGAGTGTCACTAGTTTGTCTCTACTTAACTAGCTCGTTGAATCAATGATGGTTATGTTTCTGTCGGCGTTCTAGGAAAGGGGGTCCCTAGACTTGCCTGCCTGCGGCCTGCGGCGTGGCTCAGGTGGGGGCCCAGCGCGGCCCACCTTCATCAGCTCAAGCTCAAGACCCTCGCGAGGGGCGAAGCCTCGCAGGGCGGATGATAGGAAGCTTCCTCAAGAGCGGCCTCATCAAGCAGGCTCGCGAGGAGGCGGAGTGATCAATGCAAGGGTACCTCGCGAGGATCCCATGACGCAAGCCATGACGATCAAGGCCAGGCGGGCTCCGGCCTGCGGAGGGTCCTTGTTTCCCCTTTGGTGCAAAGGGGGAAAGCACCAGCCAAGGTATCAGGCAAAGGTTACCATTCCGGTGCAACGAGACCAAGACCAGCCGGACGGCCGGACGGAGGTCACCATGGAGCCCAAGACGGCGTCATCACTAGTGCTTTTGGTAGCCGAAGACCACCTTTGGTCAGGATAACTTGTACTAGATGTTCCCCTTCAAAATGGCCAATTGTTGGCGCCCTTCGCGCTCAATTATTCAGGGAGAGGCCCAGGGCCTCTATAAATAGAGCTAGCCTCCACAAGAAGAAAAAAGGGGGATGTGCAATAGAAAGATAAGAGGAAGAGAGAGAGAGAGGAAGGAGAAAACCCAGTAGAGACTAAGTAGAACACACCGCATCAGCTCAAGAACACCTCTCGCGAGGCTGTTCTTCCCTTGTACTGTCCATCATCAGCCCTAGAGGCAATCCACCACACCACACACTGGAGTAGGGTATTACACCACAACGGTGGCCCGAACCCGTATAAACCTCGTGTCTCTTGTGTTGTTCATCATTTTTATCTTAGTTCGCACGAGAGGAACGGACGTAGATCGGTAGGGGAGAGATCTCCACGCGCACCCCAGTGTTCTAACCTCAAGGGTCTGCTGGAAGCCGAAATCCGACATTTGGCGTGCCAGGTAGGGGTGCGCAGGAATCTTTCTTCCACTATTCGCGTGTGATCTTCCGTCGTGTCCATGGCTGACGCTCGTCGGGCTCGCGCCGAGCGCCGGGCTGCTCGCGCCACTCGCGTCGCCCAGACGACGCCCGTCGGCGGCCCCCTCATCGTTCCCCGTCACCCGCCGCCAACGCCGCCACCGGTCCGGCGGGGAACGAGCAGCAGGCCTCGTCCCAGCATCCTTCGGTGCGGCGGGATGGCCGCACCGCCACCCTGTCGCTAACTCCAGCTGGCTTGTCGTCCCACACCCGTCGCGCACCCATGGATGCGCACGCCTCACTGCTCTTGGCGCGGGAGCTCCTGCACTATCGCCCCGTCGACGACCTCTACGAGGACTGGCTCACCCGCATCACCGAGCTCGTCAGTGCCGTAGGGGGCTCCCCCTTGCGGTCCCTCTCGCTGCCTCGCCCTCCGTCCCGTGCAGGGGGAGAGGATCAGGAGGCGCCTCCGCCGCCTCCTCCCCAAGAAGGTGCCTTGGCTCCAAGGCGCGCAACCCCCAGGTGGGACCCTCCACGTCTGGCGCCTGTGCAGCAAGAAGGGAGCTGCCAAGAGATCCCACGTCCCCGGGAAGGTGCTCGCACGCTCCCAGCACCGGCGCGCCAAGATCGCGCCCCAGCGCCTCCACGACAAGACCCCGCGCTGCTCCCAGTGGCGGCGCATGGTGGCCCGCGAGAACAAGTCCAGCACCAGCAAAGGGCGCCGGTGGCCACGACGGGCGCCTCGCCTTCACCCCCGACCTGCACGGCGTCACATGGCCAGGCAAGTTCAAGCTTGACCTCCCTCCCCGCTATGATGGCACAGTGGACCCCGCGGAGTTCCTGCAGCTCTACGAGCTAGGCATCGTAGCCGCTAACGGAGACGAAAAGGTCATGGCGAATTGGTTCCCCATGGCGCTCAAGGACGGCGCCCGCACCTGGCTCCTGAACCTAGCCCCCGGCACGATCTCCTCCTGGAGCGAGATGCGCATCCGCTTCATCGCCAACCTCCAGGGCACTCGCGACCGGCCCCCGGCCGTGAGCGACCTGCGCCGCATCAAGCAACAGCCGGGAGAAACCCTGCAGAAGTACATCCAGCGCTTCAACTACGCTCGCCTCAAGATCCCCAAGGTAACTGAAGAAGCTATCATCTCAGCCTTCTTCGATGGCGTGCACGACGTCAAGATGAAGGAAGCGCTAGCAATTCATGAAGACATGTGCACATCCCTGGAGCTGTTCAACTTGGCGACCAAGTGCGCCAGGGCTGAGGAAGGGCGCCTCTCCCTCCTCGAGCTCTCGGCAGCTGACCCGGAAGAAAAGAAGCTCAAGGCCAAAGACGTGAAGCGCAAGGGGGCTGCCGTGCTAGCAGCGGAACCGGACACCAAGCGGGGCAGGGATCAGCCTGAGTCATCCAAGGGCGGACGGTACTGCGTGTACCACGACCTCCACACCCACAACACCAACGAATGTCAAGAGCTCAGAGCCGTGCGAGATGGGCGAATCGGCCGACGCCCAGAGCGCAACGACAGGGGCTATGGCCGAGGAGGAGGAAGAGGTGGCGGACGATGGGAAGACCGTGGCATTCGCCAGGGGTGGCGTGACCGCCCTCGCGAGGACCTCTGGTAGGACCAGCCTCGCGAGGGAGGCTGGAGGGATCAGCCTCGTGAGGGCTACCCGCACGACAACGCAGGCCTCCCTCCTCTGCCGCCTCCACCAAGGAGGAACAAAGACCAACACCAAGACGATGGGGCTGGGGGGCTTCCAAGAGCCGCGTGCAATTGCTTGCATCTTGGGTGGCGCCCAGGCCCCAGCCTCACAGCGCATCTTCAAGCAGTTTGCTCACGAGGTGAATGCTGTCCTTCCCAAGCTTGAGGCCACGCGCCCTCTCAGGTGGTCTTCGTGCGCGATCACATTCAGTTCCGCAGACCAGCTCAAGTGTGCGGCAATGGCCGGAGTCCTCCCGATGCTTTGCTCCCCAGTCATCAGCAACGTGCAGGTCACCAGGACCCTCATCGATGGCAGGGCAGGACTCAACGTCCTGTCCGTCGAGACGTTCGACAATCTCCAAGTGCCGTACGACCAGCTTCAGCCGACCAAGCCTTTCTCAGGAGTCACCGATGGTTCCACTGTTCCAATTGGGCAGGTTCGCCTTCCGGTCACCTTCGGGCAACACAACAACTACCGCACCGAGCTCATCGACTTCGACATCACTCACATCCGCCTGCCGTACAACGCCATCCTCGGGTACCCAGCCCTAGCCAAGTTTATGGCAGTGACTCACCATGGTTAAAATGTCCTCAAGATGCCAGGAAGCGGTGGAGTCATCACCGTACCCTGTGAAGAAAGGGACGTAGTGTGCTTGCTTGAGCGTGCGTTCCAAGCCGTAGCAATCGAAGACCCGGATCACAGGAGCGGGAGGCCTCCCGAGGCGACCCTTAAGAAGAAGAAGACCACACCTGGCCCGAGCCACAAGGAGGCAGGCACCTTCGAAGGTATTGCATCAGGGTTCGCGCCCAATCAGGGAGCGCCGCCCTCTCACGCATAGGAAGGCGCGCCCGACGCCCTCCTCAGGCAGGGCTCGGGGGCTCTCTCTTGGAGAGCTGCCGACCTTACCAAGGTCGCGGGGGAGGCGCTCGGGCACCACTTGGAGGGGTGCTTTCAAGCACGCTTCCCTCAGGAAGGTACAAGTCAAAGGAGACCAAACCCTCAGGAGTTCATCGCAAGGAACAGCCGTGAGCTACAAGAGTCGAGAGTCATGCGCGGCAGCCGCCACTTACCTGCCGTGGCCCCCACATCCAGGCGAGGATGGAGGACTGTGTGTCTGCGTCGACGTACCAGGGCTCAACCGAGCTGCGTCCCAGAAGCGCCTATGGCCTTCGGCCGTAGGGCGTTGCGAGGGACCACCTCACAGCTACGTTCGCATGCCCTTCGGCCTGCCGAGCGTGGTCGCCGCACATCAGCGCCTGTTGAGGAGCATTCTGGAGGCTCAGGAGGTCAGGCATCGCGCGGTCCTGGCGGAGGTGGCGATGGCCCCCGAAGACCTGCACGTGCCACCGGAGCCTCCTGAGGCCCCTGGGCCTGGGGGCTCATGAGGGCCGACGTCTTCACTGCGCATCGCTCACTTCCTCAGCATCACTTCATCTTCAACAGCACCAGGTGACATCTTTCAGAGTTCTACTTTCAGCTAGGAGCGCCCACAGGGCTGCACCATTCCCAGGCCGCGTGGGTCCGTCCCCGCGGCATGTATCCATTTTGGTTATGCTCTTTACTTACCTTGTTGGGGGCGCCCCTCGGGCTGCATCATCCCCATGCCGCTCGGGCCCGACCCAGCGGTGGTTGTTTTACCTGCGCTTGCTTGAAATTGGATTTCCTATGTGCTTAACATACCTGACCTAATCACCTGCTCGATCGACGCCTATCTGAAGAGCCGCTCGCTCTGGCACGGCGCGTGCGCACAGGTCCGTCCCTGCAGCGTTGATAAACCTGAGTGGTCGAGCTCTGGCCGCGGCAGCCCAACACGGCGCCACCTCACCTGGCCCTCAGTGCCCTGGCCGCTCCCTCGAAGTGACCATAGGTTGGCCGGCGACCGTAACAACAGGCCTTGTTTCTCCTGATGATTGGTGTGCAGGACCTACTCCAGGAGCAACATTGGGGGCATCGTGAGCTCTCTCTCCCACTCTTTGGCACAGACCGCTTGCACGTTAAAGGGGGGGTACCTGAGCATCGCGACTCATGGGATCCTACTGGCTCTCCAGCCCTCACCCCCTGGCCTTGACCCACGGCATCGTGACCTGTCATACCAGCGGCGGCTGAGCTCGCTCGAGGGCCGGGACCTGAGGACGTAGAGCGTTAAGGAAAGTGCGGGGGAGTGGGAAGAAGCTCGCGAGAGCCTCACCCAGCAGTACCTCGGCCACCGCCTCTCGGGCTGGGCGACTCTCCGAGGAACTACGTCAGACGCACAAGATAAGTCGCGCCCTCGCAAGAGCTAGACCAACGCAACACTAAATCCCCGCCCAGTGCAACTCTGTCACGGCGACGCTACCTTCCTTTCTCGCCCAGCAAGGATTGCTTGAGCGCTAAAGGGGACCTCCCGAGCATCGCGACTCGGGGGCTATTACCGGACCTCGGGCCGCTCCCCTCCTGGCCTTGACCATGGCATCGCGACCTGGCATACCAGCGACGACTGAAGCTTGCCTGGGGACTGGGACCTGTCAGCGTAGAGCGCCAAGTCCTCGTGAGGATAGAAAGGGGTAGCTTAGCTGGAACAAAACAGACACCTCACGCCAATTCATATTAAGGATATAGTATTTACAAAAGGCACGGCAGACGCCTTACATGCCCCCAGGGGGTGTTGCTTTAATTCCTCGCAGGGAACAAAAGGTGCTAACCCTAAGGGACGCTACTTGCTAGCACCTCCCCAAGCGACGCCATCATCAACAGTGGGCTGCCCAGTGACGACGCCAATCCCATCCAGATCAGTGGCGTCGGCGGCTCGATGCAGCTGCCCCACTCCGAGCGCGGCGCGAGCTCGGAGGCTCGTATCTGTCGTCGCTCATCTCCGGGGTCGCGAGGAGTTCGGGGGAGCCGCTGAAGCCCTCAGTCCCTCCGCTGCTGCCTGAGGAGCTGCAGGAGGACCAATGGGCGGGGCTGGTCCTCGCCAGTTCGTCACCCCTGCCGCTTCCCTTAGGGCAGCATTCCAGCCGGCTTCCTTCTGCATCAAAGACGTTGAAGAACATCAAGGAGGCACCGTCGTATTCAAGATGGATCACCAAGGCGCCGTCCGCGCGACAGACCCGGGCAATCTCACCCCAGCCCCGGGTCATGAAGACCTTACCCGGAGCGACGACCGCGACCTCCGCTCCGGTTGCAGGGGTGCCACAGTCGGTGTGCTGCAGCCAGAGCTCTAGGCCCCGCTCGGCGGCATCTCGAAGGCGAAGGAGGGAGGAAGGCGGATCCACGAAGTTGGAGGCATGGCGGCGTGGAGCACAAGCTCGCGAGAGGAGCGCACCGCATGGACTCCAGGGGGGACGACGCGCACCACTGTGACTCGCCGGCGTCGGCGGCGACACGGTCGGTGTTGCTCAGTGCCCTCCACCCTGGGGCCTACGACGCGGGCATACAAGGGCAGCGGAAACTCAGGCGGCGGCCGCTCGTACCACGGCCTCGACACCTCCTGCCAGGCGCCTTCGTGCCGGCAAAAGAGGATTGGCCGCTTCTTCGGCGGGAGGGGGTCAGGACCCTCTCTGGGGGCCTTTCCCTTCTCCTCAGCTGAAAACCGGTGGATCGGTGCCATTGGTGCAAGAGGAAGCAAGGATGAGGAAGAAGAAGAGGAGGAGTAACTGAAAGGGGTGAACTGGCGGAGCTCACGCAGCCCCGTACTTATAGCCGGGGAAGGCCAACCGCCGAGCACCATGACCTCAGGTAATCATGACCCATATCTCTGCATGCAGGAACTTGTCAAGTCGTGCGGTTGCTGAGGCGTCATGGGAAGTGCAGACGCCCACATCCAATCGACCGCCACGCGGCGCCCAAGGCCGCAGGCTGTTAGGTCCCGCGGCGCTTCGCGCTTGCCCCTTCGCTTCTCTGCTAAGCCAAGCCCGTGCGCGCCTTGGGCCCGGGGGCTACTGTCGGCGTTCTGGGAACGGGGGTCCCCAGACTTGCCTGCCTGCGGCCTGCGGCGTGGCTTAGGTGGGGGCCCAGCGCGGCCCACCTTCATCAGCTCAAGCTCAAGACCCTCGCAAGGGGCCAAGCCTCGCGGGGCGGACGACATGAAGCTTCCTCAAGAGTAGCCTCATCAGGCAGGCTCGCGAGGAGGCGGAGAGATCAATGCAAGGGTACCTCGCGAGGATCCCATGACGCAAGCCATGACGATCAAGGCCAGGCGGGCACCGGCCTGCGTAGGGTCCTTGTTTCCCCTTTGGTGCAAAGGGGGCAAGCACCGGCCAGGGTATCAGGCAAAGGTTACCATTCCGGTGCAACGAGACCAAGACCAGCCGGCCGGCCGGATGGAGGTCACCGTGGAGCCCAAGACGGCGTCATCACCAGTGCTTTTGGCAGCCGAAGACCACCTTTGGTCAGGATAACTTGTACTAGATGTTCCCCTTCAAAATGGCCAATTGTTGGCGCCCTTCCCGCTCAATTATTCGGGGAGAGGCCCAGGGCCTCTATAAATAGAGCTAGCCTCCACAAGGAGAAAAAAGGGGGACGGGCAGCAGAAAGATAAGAGGAAGAGAGAGAGGAAGGAGAAAACCCAGTAGAGACTAAGTAGAACACACCGCATCAGCTCAAGAACACCTCTCGCGAGGCTGTTCTTCCCTTGTACTATCCATCATCAGCCCCAGAGGCAATCCACCACACCACACACTGGAGTAGGGTATTACACCACAACGGTGGCCCGAACCCGTATAAAACTCGTGTCTCTTGTGTTGTTCATCATTTTCATCTTAGTTCGCACGAGAGGATCGGACGTAGATCGGTAGGGGAGAGATCTCCGCGCGCACCCCAGTGTTCAAACCTCAAGGGTCTGCCAGAACCTGAAATCCGACAGTTTCCTAACCATAGACATGAGTTTTCATTTGATTAACGGGATCACATCATTAGAGAATGATGTGATTGACTTGACCCATCCGTTAGCTTAGCACGATGATCGTTTAGTTTGTTGCTATTGCTGTCTCCATAACTTATACATGTTCCTATGACTATGAGATCATGCAACTCCCGAATACCGGAGGAACACTTTGTGTGCTACCAAACATCACAACGTAACTGGGTGATTATAAAGATGCTCTACAGGTGTCTCCGATGGTGTTTGTTGAGTTGGCATAGATCGAGATTAGAATTTGTCACTTCGATTGTCGGAGAGGTATCTTTGGGCCCTCTCGGTAATGCACATCACTATAAGCCTTGTGATACGTCTCCGTCTTGTCTACTTTTCCAAACACTTTTGCCCTTGTTTTGGACCCTAACTTGCATGATTTGAATGGAACTAACCCGGGCTGACGCTGTTTTCAGCAGAATCGCCATGGTGTTATTTATGTGCAGAAACAAAAGTTCTCGGAATGACCTGAAACTCCACGGAGTGTATTTTTGGAAATAATAATAAATACTGGCAAAAGATCAAGTCTAGGGGGCCCACACCCTAGCCACGAGGGTGGGGGCGCTCCCCCTACCTCGTGGGCCCCCTGGAGCTCCTCCGACCTCAACTCCAACTCTATATATTCATGTTCGGGGAGAAAAAAATAAAGGAGAAGGATTCATCACGTTTTACGATATCGAGCTGCCGCCAAGCCCTAAACTCTCTCGGGAGGGCTGATCTGGAGTCCATTCGGGGCTCTGGAGAGGGGAATCCATCGCCATCGTCATCATCAACCATCCTCCATGACCAATTTCATGATGCTCACCGCTGTGCGTGAGTAATTCCATCGTAGGCTTGCTGGACGGTGATGGGTTGGATGAGATTTATCATGTAATTGAGTTAGTTTTGTTAGAGTTTGATCCCTAGTATCCACTATGTTCTGAGATTGATGTTGCTATGGCTTTGCTATGCTTAATGCTTGTCACTAGGGCCCGAGTGCCATGATTTCAGATCTGAACCTATTATGTTTTCATGAATATATGAGAGTTCTTGATCCTATCTTGCAAGTCTATAGTCACCTACTATGTGTTATGATCCGACAACCCCGAAGTGACAATAATCGGGACCACTTCCAGTGATGACCGTAGTTTGAGGAGTTCATGTATTCACCATGTGTTAATGCTTTGGTCCGGTACTCTATTAAAAGGAGGCCTTAATATCCCTTAGTTTCCGCTAGGACCCCGCTGCCACAGGAGGGTAGGTCAAAAGATGTCATGCAAGTTCTTTTCCGTAAGCACGTATAACTATATTTGGAATACATGCCTACATTACATTGATGAATTGGAGCTAGTTCTGTGTCACCCTAGGTTATGACTGTTACATGATGAACCACATCCGACATAATTCTCTATCACCGGTCCATTGCCTACGAGCTTTCCATATATTGTTCTTCGCTTATTTACTTTTCTATTGCTATTGTTACAATCAGTACAAAATACCAAAAACATTACTTTTGCTACCGTTACCTTTTGCTACCGTTACCACTACTATCATATTACTTTGCTACTAAATACCTTGTTGAAGATATTAAGTTTCGAGGTGTGGTTGAATTGACAACTCAGCTGCTAATACTTGAGAATATTCTTTGGCTCTCCTTGTGTCGAATCAATAAATTTGGGTTGAATACTCTACCCTTGAAAACTGTTGCGATCCCCTATACTTGTGGGTTATCAAGACTATTTTCTAGCACCGTTGCCGGGGAGCATAGCTCTATTCTTTGAGTCACTTGGGATTTATATCTGCTTATCATTATGAAGAACTTGAGAGATCCAAAAACCAAGATTTACCCCTCAACTACGATAGGAGGTAAGGAACTGCCATCTAGCTCTGCACTTGATTCACCTTCTGTTTTGAGTAAGCTTGCGACACCTAAACCTGCTTCTACTATTGATTCTGATATGTCGCATATTATTGATGATGCCACTTCTGCTATGGATGATACTTATGATGAAACTACTTCTATGCCTGATACTACTGTGCCACTTGGTAAATTTCTTGATGAACAACTTGCTAGGGCTAGAGAGAATGAAATTATTGAAACTGATAATACTGATGAAAGTGATTATGCAGGCTCTCCTAATAAATATGGATTACCTATTGTGCCTGAGGGCTATGTTATGGATGAAGAAACTAAAAGAGACTTTCTTGCTTGCAATGATAGAAGTGATCTTAAGAAATTATTAGCTAAGCTTAAACAAAAAACTCTGAATGCCTGAATGAAATATGATCCTGCTTAAGCTACTTCACCTATCTTTGTTACTGATAAGGATTATGAATTCTCTATTGATCCTGATATAATTACTTTGGTTGAATCTGATCCTTTTTATGGCTATGAATCTGAAACTGTTGTGGCACATCTTACTAAATTAAATGATATAGCCACCCTGTTCACTAATGATGAGAGAACTCGCTACTTTTATATTCTTAAAATATTTCTGTTCTCATTAAAGGGTGATGCTAAGATATTACTTAATTCTCTTGATCCTGGTTGTGTGCGTAGTCCCCAGGATATGATTTATTACTTCTCTGCTAAATATTTCCTTGCTCATAAGAAACAAGCTGCCTTAAGGGATATATATAATTTTGTGCAAATTGAAGAAGAGAGTCTCCCACAAGCTTGGGGGAGGCTTCTCCAATTACTTAATGCTTTGCCTGATCATCCTCTTAAGAAAAATTGAATACTTGATATATTTTATAATGGACTAACCGATGCTTCCAAAGATTACCTGGATAGTTTTGCTGGTTTTGTTTTCAGGGAAAGAACACCGGATGAAGCTGAAATTCTATTGAATAATATGTTGACAAATGAAAATAATTGGACACTTCCTGAGCCAACTCCTGAGCCTATTCCTAAACCAACTCCGAAGAAAAGGGGTGTTCTATTTCTCAGTCCCGAAGATATGCAAGAGGCAAAGAAATCTATTAAAGAAAAGGGTATTAAAGGTGAAGATGTTAAGAATTTACCTCCTATTGAAGAAATACATGGTCTTAATTTACCGCCTACTGAAGAAATACATGGTCTTGATAACCCGACACATGTAGTGAAGGTAAATTCTCTCTATAGATATGATAAAGCTGAAATCCCATTTACTAAGTTTGCTAGCCCATGCTTAGATGAGTTTGATAAATTGATGGTTAAGCAAGAAGACTTCAATGCTTATTTTGGTAGGGAATTAAAATGCAATGCTGATATGCTTGAACACTTGGGTGATTATATGGCTAATGTCAAAGGTGAACTTAAACTTATTAGTAAACATGCTTCCATGGTTACCACTCAAGTAGAACAAGTACTTAAAGCTCAAAATGATTTGCTCAATGAACTGAATAGTAAGAATAAGGACTATGCTGTTAGAGTGACTACTAGAATTGGTAAAATGACTCAGGAACCTTTGTATCCTGAAGGCCACCCTAAGAGAATTGAGCAAGATTCTCAAAGAAATAATATAGATGCACCTAGTCCTTCTAAAAGGAAGAAAAAGAAAAATGATAGGACTTTGCATGCTTCTAGTGAACCTATTGCTGAAACACCTGAGAATCCAAATGATATTTCTATTTCTGATGCTGAAACACAATCCGGTAATGAACATGAAACTAGTGATAATGTTAATGATAATGTTCATGATGATGCTCAACCTAGCAATGATAATGATATAGAAATTGAACCTGCTGTTGATCTTGATAACCCACAATCAAAGAATCAACGTTATGATAAGAAAGACTTTGTTGCTAGGAAACATGGTAAAGAAAGAGAACCATGGGTTCAAAAACCCATGCCTTTTCCTCCCAAACCATCCAAGAAAAAGGATGATGAGGATTTTGAGCACTTTTCTGAAATGATTAGACCTATCTTTTTGCGTATGCGATTAACTGATATGCTTAAAATGAATCCTTATGCTAAGTATATGAAAGAAATTGTTACTAATAAAAGAAAGATACCGGAAGCTGAAATTTGCACCATGCTTGCTAATTATACTTTTAAAGGTGGAATGCCAAAGAAACTTGGAGATCCAGGAGTACCCACTATACCATGCTCCATTGAAAGAAACTATGTTAAAACTGCTTTATGTGATCTTGGAGCCGGTGTTAGTGTTATGCCTCTCTCTTTATATCGTATGCTTGATTTGAATAGGTTGACACCTACTGAAATATCTTTGCAAATGTCTAACAAATCAACTGCTATACCTCTCAGTATTTGTGAGGATGTGCATGTTGTGGTTGCAAACATTACTATTTTAATGGACTTTGTTATTATTGATATTCCCGAGGAAGATATTATGTCTATTGTTCTTGGAAGACCCTTTTTGAATACTGCAGGGGCTGTTATTGATTGCACTAAAGGCAATGTCACTTTTCATGTTAATGGTAATGAGCATACGGTACACTTTTCGAGGAAACAACCTCAAGTCCACAGTATCAATTCTATTGGAAAAATTCCATCGATTATTTTTGGAGGTTTTGAATTTCCTCTTCCTACTGTCAAGAAGAAATATGATATTCTTATTGTTGGGGATGTGCATATCCCCGTTGAGGTAACCTAGTGTTATTCAAAAATTCTCCGGTTCCATGTTATTCGGAATGAGCTTGTTAACAAGACTTGATCAACCTTGTTAATGGATTCCTTTTGGTGATCATGAAATGGATGAATTTAGAAGACACAACTCTGTGTACCCTCTTTTTACTTTCTGTTATTTACATTAGATAAAGCAAAAATAGTATTTTCTGTCTGTTATCTGAATTATCCGTGCAATATAAAAATACCCTAAAAATAAAAGTTCTCCAAATGCCCTGAAATTTAAATATGATCTTTTCTGGAATATTTGAGAATATTTGGCACTGAGAACACAACAGGGGGGCATCCACCTGGCCACGAGGGTGGAGGGCGCGCCCCCTGCCTCATGGGCCCACGGTGGCCCTCCTCCACTTATTTCTGCACCCACACACTCCTTCTTCCTCCCACAAACACCATTATCCAGCTCAAGCACGAGTTCTAGCTCATTTTGCTGCGATTTTTGTTCTCCTTGCTCAAAGCACCTCTCACAAAACTGCTTTGGGGGATTGTTCCTTGGTATGTGACTCCTCCAATGGTCCAATTAGTTTTTGTTCTAGTGCTTTATTCATTGCATATTTTTGCTGATTAGGTGACCCTGTTCTTGAGCTTGCATGCCAAATTTATGTGGTTCCAAGTAGTTTTGATGCATGATATTGGCTCTAGGCACTTGTAGGAGTAGTTGCTATCAATTTTGTTGAGTTTGGTTCACTTTTATTTGAAGTTACTAAAAATTTCAGAATTTTTCAGAAAATAATGAAGAGATTTTTGAGGGGCTCATCGAGCCGAAGCTCGAAGGAAAAGCAAAATGAAGAAGCAAAGAGGCCCAAATATAATCTACTTCGCATCGCGGAGGTTCGGCTGTGTGAATGGCCTTGTGATGATTTCTTGGGAGCAGCCGGGATTTATGATGATTTCTATGAATTGGCTGAGAATGCAGGCCTCACCGCCTTCCTCCATGACCAGCACGAACAATATCTCTTACTCACCAATATCTTTGTGCAAAACTTTCATTTCCATGCTAGGATCTCACCACCTACGGTGGAGGTTTATTTATATGATGAGCATAAGGAGATGCCACTTCATGATTTTTGTCGGGTTTGTTTGATCCCTTATGAGGGCATCATAGAGGAACCACATTGCGGCGATGTGGATGGGTTTATTGATACCATCACTGTACGGGAAACGAGGAAGGTTTTCGATGCACGAACTACTAGCATACACTTTCCTGTTCTATGTTACTTTGCTATATTTGCTAGTAGATGCTTAATTGGGTGCGGAAACTATGGAAACCTGAGTGCCCCTGATATTGTTATTTTGTGCCACGCCTTATTTCGTGATGATACATTCAGCATGGGTGCTATTATTGCAAAGCGATTAAATCTTAACCGTACTAAGGGCCCCGTCTTTGGAGGCATCTTCGCCTCGCGCCTAGCTGCACATTTTAACATACCTATTAGGCATTATGAGAAGGAAGAAAAATTGCTGCCTCCTGTTTATTTAGATTATAAGAGTATGGTAGCACACGATTTTATTGTTAAGAATAGGGAAAATGAGCTCAAATACAAATTGTTCTTTGATAAACATCATCCTGAGACTATTACCCTGCCTGCTCCTTCCTTGTTTGATTTATCTGCAGGCAAGTACCTTGTCCCATTGGAGGCTATTCACGCCTACCGGAACCCTACATCAGCCACAGAGCCAGAGTCGGAACCACAAGTTGATCCTCCACAACAGTCTAATCACCAGTGGTATCCGGAGATGATTGCCAACTAGTGGCAATCAGAGTCTTCTTCTTCGCAATATGGCCCCAACTATTACTATGGATATCCGCCAGGCCAACCGTGGCCATAGACCAACTTAGGCCAAAAGCCTAAGCTTGGGGGAGTACGTATTTCCCACCGACATTACATTCATGTTCACACACTCATTGCTAGATGTCGGTGCTCATACTTTTTCATTGTAGTATCCATGCTAGTTTATTTCCTTTTTATGCTTTCTTCTTGTGTGTTTAATAAACCTTAAGAAAAACCAAAAAAATTAGTTGTAGCTTTTAATTAGTTTACTTTCCATGCTTGTAGTAGTAATTAAAAAGAAAACCCAAAAAGATTTCTTGTTCTTCTTTTGCTTGTTGGGAGTTTTCCCGTGTAAATAGTTTTATTTCTGTTCTTTTCTTTGGGGGTCGATAGGAGAAGAACTTAATTAAACTGTTAAAGTGGCTCTTATATGCATTATTGTTGATCTGACAAAAGAGCCCATATTGCCTTGTCTTCTCCTGTTTATTGAATGCTTGCAGATTCTAGATTAGTCCAATGCACGCGCACTATTATTATTATTATTATTCACATCATTCGGTCGTGCAAGTGAAAGGCAATTATGACGATATATGATGGATTGATTGAGATGGGAGAAGCTGGTATGCACTCGACCTCTCTTGTTTTTGTAGATATGATTAGTTCATCGTTCCTGATTCAACCTATTATGAATAAACATGTTTGCAATGACAATTAGAGATCATAGTTTCTTATGCCATGCTTAATTAGCTAGGAGATTATAATGGTTTACCTTGCGTGCCAACATGCTATTAAAATGGTTGTGATGTGGTATGATAGGGTGGTATCCTCTTTTGAATGATTCGAGTGGCTTGACTTGGCACATGTTCACGCATGTAGTTGAAACAAAATCAACATAGCCTCTACGATATTTATGTTCATGGTGCATTATATCCTACTCATGCTTGCATTCGATGTTGATTAATTTTAATGCATGTTCATGACTGTTGTCGCTCTCTAGCTGGTCGCTTCCCAGTCTTTTTCTAGCCTTCACTTGTACTAAGGGGAATACTGCTTATGCATTCAATCCCATAAACCCCAAAGTTGTTCCATATGAGTCCACCATACCTACCTATATACGGTATCTACCTGCCGTTCCAAGTAAATTTGTATGTGCCAAACTCTAAACCTTCAAACAAATATCCTGTTTTGTATGCTTGAATAGCTCATGTATCAACTAGGGCTGTCCGTATCTTCCATGTTAGGCGGGTTATTCTCAAGAGGAGTGGACTCCGCTCCTCACTCACGAGAAATTGGCTGGTCACCGGGATGCCCAGTCCCATGCTTTATGCAAATCATATCATAATAATTGCAAACAAAACTCCCCCTGGGACTCTTGTTAGTTGGAGGCACTCGTTGTTTCGAGCAAGCCACGGATTGATGCATGTTGGTGGAGGGGGAGTATAAACTTTACCATTCTGTTTGGGAACCGCCTATAATGTGTGTAGCATGGAAGATATCGCCATCTCTTGGTTGTTATGTTGACAATGAAAGTATACCGCTCAAAATATTATTCATCTCTATTTCAAAACCGAGCTCTGGTACCTCTACAAATCCCCGCTTCCCTCTGCGAAGGGCCTATCTATTTACTTTTATGTTGAGTCATCCTCCTCTTATTAAAAAGCACTAGTTGGAGAGCACCACTGTCATTTGCATTCATTACTGTTAGTTTACATTGAGTATGACTTGAGTGGATCTCTTTTACCATGAATTACAATGTCTAGTCAGTCCTTGATCTTTAAAGGTGCTCTGCATTTATGTTTTGCGGTCTCAGAAAGGGCTAGCGAGATACCATCTTGTTATATCATATTATGATTGTTTTGAGAAAGTGTTGTCATCCAAGATTTATTATTATTGCTCGCTAGTTGATTATGCCATTGATATGAGTAAACATGAGACGTAAGCATTATTGTGAATATGGTTAGTTTATAATCTTTGCTGAAAACTTGAATGCTGGCTTTACATATTTACAACAACAAGAGCAAACAGAGTTTGTAAAAGTTTTTCTTTATCACTTTCAATTTGTCAACTAAATTGCTTGAGGACAAGCAAAGGTTTAAGCTTGGGGACTTGATACATCTCCGTCGTATCTAATTTTCCAAACACTTTTCCCCTTGTTTTGGACTCTTACTTGCATGATTTGAATGGAACTAACCCGGATTGACGCTATTTTCAGCAGAATTGCCATGGTGTTATTTATGTGCAGAAACAAAAGTTCTCGGAATGACCTGAAACTCCACGAAGCGTATTTTTGGAAATAATCAAAAATACTGGCAAAAGATCAAGGCCAGGGGGGCCACACCCTAGCCACGAGGGTGGGGGGCGCGCCTGCCCCCCTGGGCGAGCCCCCTACCTCGTGGGCCCCCTCGAGCTCCTCTGACCTCAACTCCAACTCTATATATTCGTGTTCGGAGAGAAAAAAATAAAGGAGAAGGATTCATCGCGTTTTACGATACGGAGCCGCCGCCAAGCCCTATACTCTCTTGGGAGGGCTGATCTGGAGTCCGTTCGGGGCTCCGGAGAGGGGAATCCGTCGCCATCGTCATCATCAACCATCCTCCATCACCAATTTCATGATGCTCACCACCGTGCGTGAGTAATTCCATCGTAGGCTTGCTAGACGGTGATGGGTTGGATGAGATTTATCATGTAATCGAGTTAGTTTTGTTAGGGTTTGATCCCTAGTATCCACTATGTTCTGAGATTGATGTTGCTATGCCTTTGCTATGCTTAATGCTTGTCACTAGGGCCCGAGTGCCATGATTTCAGATCTGAACCTATTATGTTTTCATGAATATATGAGAGTTCTTGATCCTATATTGCAAGTCTATAGTCACCTACTATGTGTTATGATCCGGCAACCCCGAAGTGACAATAATCGGGACCACTTCCAGTGATGACCGTAGTTTGAGGAGTTCATGAATTCACTATGTGTTAATGCTTTGGTCCGGTACTCTATTAAAAGGAGGCCTTAATATCCCTTAGTTTCCGCTAGGACCCTGCTGCCACAGGAGGGTAGGACAATAGATGTCATGCAAGTTCTTTTCCATAAGCACATATGACTATATTCGGAATACATGCCTACATTACATTGATGAATTGGAGCTAGTTCTGTGTCACCCTAGGTTATGACTGTTACATGATGAACCACTTCCGGCATAATTCCCTATCACCGATCCATTGCCTACGAGCTTTCCATATATTGTTCTTCGCTTATTTACTTTTCTGTTGCTATTGTTACAATCACTACAAAATACCAAAAACATTACTTTTGCTACCGTTACCACTACTATCATATTACTTTGCTACTAAATACCTTGCTGCAGATATTAAGTTTCGAGGTGTGGTTGAATTGACAACTCAGCTGCTAATACTTGAGAATATTCTTTGGATCCCCTTGTGTCGAATCAATAAATTGGGGTTGAATACTCTACCCTCGAAAACTGTTGCAATCCCCTATACTTGTGGGTTATCACCTTGCAAGCAATGTGACTAATGAGTTAGTTGCGTGATGATGCATTACGAAACGAGTAAAGAGACTTGACGGTAAGGAGATTGAACTAGGTATTGAGATACCGATGATCGAATCTCGGGCAAGTAACATACCGATGACAAAGGGAACAACATATGTTGTTATGCGGTTTGATCAATAAAGATCTTCGTAGAATATGTAGGAGCCAATATGAGCATCCATGTTCCGCTATTGGTTATTGACCGGAGACATGTCTCGGTCATGTCTACATAGTTCTCGAACCCGTAGGGTCCGCACGCTTAACGTTTGGTGACGATCAATATTACAAGTTTATGTGTTTTGATGTACCGAAGATAGTTCGGAGTCCCGGATGTGATCAGGACATGATGAGGAGTCTCGAAATGGCCGAGACATTAATATTGATATATTGGACGGCTATATTTGGACACTGGAAGTGTTCCGGATAATTTCGGAGAAAACCGGAGTGTCGGAGGGGTTACCGGAACCCCCAGGGAACTATTGGGCCTTCGTGGGCCTCAGGGGAGAGAGAGGGCAGCAGCCCAGGAGGTGGCGCCCCCCCAAGGGGAGTACGAATAGGACTAGGGGAGGGGGGCGCGGCCCCTCTTTCCCTCTTCCTCTCCCTCTCTTTCCTTCCCCCTTTCCCCTTCCTAGTAGGACTAGGAAAGGATGAATCCTACTCCTACTAGGAGGAGGATTCCTCCTCTCCTTGGGCGCCACTAGGGCCGGCCGGCCTCCCCCTTGCTCCTTTATATACGGGGGCAGGGGGCACCCTAGGACACACAAGTTGATTGTTCCAAGCCGTGTGCGATGCCCCCTCCACCATATTCCACCTCGGTCATATCGTTGCAGTGTTTAGACGAAACCCTATGCCGGTAACTTCATCATCACCGTCATCACGCTGTCATGCTAACAAATCTCTCCCTCGAAGCTCTACTGGATCGTGAGTTCGTGGGACGTCACCGAGCCGAACGTGTGCAGATCGCGGAGGTGCCGTACGTTCGGTACTAGGATCGTTCGATCGTGAAGACGTATGACTACATCAACCGCGTTGTCATAACGCTTCCGCTTACGGTGTATGAGGGTATGTGGACAACACTCTCCCCTCTCGTTGCTTTGCATCACCATGATCTTGCGTGTGCGTAGGATTTTTTTTGAAATCGCTACGTTTCCCAACAGGAGTAGGATAACGTAAACTATCTGAACCAATGGAAAACATTGTCAAGCCTCTGTGTGTCTACAATCTCCCATCATTAGTCCATTTACCTAACTTACAAGTTCCACTTCCGCATTTTCCGCTTCATAGACTTGCATGTGTAGGTGTTTTACGTAACCATAGCTAAACTTAAATGACTAAAACTAGAAAGACCTTTAGGCTATATGAGAAAAGTTTTAGTAGTAGTTTATCTACACCTTCTCTAGACTCTAACCAGTCCTACATGCCCTCTGTTCGGGTGAAGTACCTCTTCGGGTCCAAAACTATCCTTGATTATTTGTGCAAGTTAAGTCTAATACCCGCACACAAAAAGGCACTACCGGGAGGGGGGGGGGGGAGAGCTGGACCTCATTGTTGGATAAATGTTGCATGGAAAACAAAAATTGTCTACGCACACACAATATCTATCCATGGAGATGCATAGCTACGAGAGGGGGAGAGCATCTACATACCCTTGTGGATCACTAAGCGGAAGCTTTTATCACGCGGTTGATGTAGTCGCACTCTTTGCGACCCGATCACGATCCAACCGATCTAGTGCCGAACGGACGACACCTCCGAGTTTAGCACACATGCGGCTTGATGACGTCTCCTCCTTCTTGATCCAGCAAGCGGGAGAGAAGAAGTAGATGGGATCACAACCAACGACGTGGTGGTGATGGTGGTGGTGGAGCACTGATAGCGCTTCGCTAAGCGTCGCCGGGACGAGGTGGTGGAACTACGGAGTAACGGGAGAGAGAGGGGCGCCAAGGGCTTGGTGTGTCCTCTTGGGGCGCCCCTCCCCTCTATATATAGGTGGAAGGGCGTGGGAAACATTCCCTCCAAGCCCTAGGGCGCAGCTAAGGGGGAGAGGACTTGGACTCCATGGCATGTCCTATTCCTACTAGGACTCCTTCCTTTTTTGCCTTCCCTAGCCACATGGGCTTTTGAGGACTTGGTGCGCCTAGGCCAATAAGGCCAGGGCACCTCCCCTCAGCCCATGCTAGCCCTTGGGTCATGGTGAACCCACTTGTGTACTTCTGGACCCCTCCGGAATCCTCCGGAACCTTCTAGAAGCTTCCCAGTACAATACCAAAAACGCTGCACCTTTTCCGGAACCCAAAATATGACTTCACATATATAAATCTTTACCTCTCAACCATTTCGGGACTCCTTGTGGCGTCCAAGATCTCATCCGGGACTCTGGACAATATTTGGTTACGACTCATCAAATATCCCAATACTACTATAGCGTCAACAAATGTTAAGCGTGCGACCCTGCGGGTTCGGGAATTACACCTCTCCGGTCAATAACCAATAGCAGGACCTGGATTCCCATATTGATTCCATCAATAACCAATAGCGGGATCTGGATGCCCATTTTGATTCCTACATATTCCACGAAGATCTTTTATCGGTTGAACCTTTATGACAACATACATAATTCCCTTTGTCTATCAGTATGTTACTTGCTTGAGATTCGATCGCCGGTATCTCTACACCTAGTTCAATCTCATTACCGGGAAGTCTCTTTACTTGTTCCGTAATACATCATCTTGCAACTAACTCCTTAGTCACTTTGCTTGCAAGCTTCTCATGATGTGTATTACCGAGAGGGCCTAGAGATACCTCTCCGATACACGGAGTGACAAATCCCAATCTCGATTCACGCCAACTCACCGGGGGGGAGCTGGACCTCATTGTTGGAGAAAAGTTGCATGGAAAACAAAAATTTTCTACGCACACACAAGATCTATCCATGGAGATGCATAGCTACGAGAGGGGGAGAGCATCTACATACCCTTGTAGATCACTAAGAGGAAGAGTTTATCACGCGGTTGATGTAGTCGTACTGTTTGCGATCCGATCACGATCCAACCGATCTAGTGCCGAACGAATGACACCTCCGAGTTTAGCACACATGCGGCTTGATGACATCTCCTCCTTCTTGATCAAGAAAGCAGGAAATAAGAAGTAGATGGGATCACAACCAACACTACGGCGTGGTGGTGATGGTGGTGGTGGAGCACTAACAACGCTTCACTAAGCATCGCCGAGACGAGGCGGTGGAACTACAGAGTAACGGGAGAGAGAGGGGCGCCAAGGGCTTGGTGTGTCCTCTTGGGGCGCCCCTCCCCTCTATATATAGGTGGAGGGGCGTGGGAAACATCCCCTTCAAGCCCTAGGGCGCAGCTAAGGGGGAGTGGACTTGGACTCCAAGTCAATTCCTATTCCTACTAGGACTCCTTCCTTTTTTGCATTCCCTAGCCACATGGGCTTTTGAGGACTTGGTGCGCCTAGGCCAATAAGGCCAGGGAACCTCCCCGCAGCCCATGCTAGCCCTTTGGTCGTGGTGAACCCACTTATGTACTTCTGGACCCCTCTACGCACACACAAGGTCTATCCATGGAGATGCATAGCTACGAGAGGGGGAGAGCATCTACATACCCTTGTAGATCACTAAGAGGAAGAGTTTATCACGCGGTTGATGTAGTCGTACTGTTTGCGATCCGATCACGATCCAACCGATCTAGTGCCGAACGAATGACACCTCCGAGTTTAGCACACATGCGGCTTGATGACATCTCCTCCTTCTTGATCAAGAAAGCAGGAAATAAGAAGTAGATGGGATCACAACCAACACTACGGCGTGGTGGTGATGGTGGTGGTGGAGCACTAACAACGCTTCACTAAGCATCGCCGAGACGAGGCGGTGGAACTACAGAGTAACGGGAGAGAGAGGGGCGCCAAGGGCTTGGTGTGTCCTCTTGGGGCGCCCCTCCCCTCTATATATAGGTGGAGGGGCGTGGGAAACATCCCCTTCAAGCCCTAGGGCGCAGCTAAGGGGGAGTGGACTTGGACTCCAAGTCAATTCCTATTCCTACTAGGACTCCTTCCTTTTTTGCATTCCCTAGCCACATGGGCTTTTGAGGACTTGGTGCGCCTAGGCCAATAAGGCCAGGGAACCTCCCCGCAGCCCATGCTAGCCCTTTGGTCGTGGTGAACCCACTTATGTACTTCTGGACCCCTCTACGCACACACAAGATCTATCCATGGAGATGCATAGCTACGAGAGGGGGAGAGCATCTACATACCCTTGTAGATCACTAAGAGGAAGAGTTTATCACGCGGTTGATGTAGTCGTACTGTTTGCGATCCGATCACGATCCAACCGATCTAGTGCCGAACGGACGACACCTCCGAGTTTAGCACACATGCGGCTTGATGACATCTCCTCCTTCTTGATCAAGAAAGCAGGAAATAAGAAGTAGATGGGATCACAACCAACACTACGGCGTGGTGGTGATGGTGGTGGTGGAGCACTAACAACGCTTCACTAAGCGTCGCCGAGACGAGGCGGTGGAACTACAGAGTAACGGGAGAGAGAGGGGCGCCAAGGGCTTGGTGTGTCCTCTTGGGGCGCCCCTCTATATATAGGTGGGGGGCGTGGGAAACATCCCCTTCAAGCCCTAGGGCGCAGCTAAGGGGGAGTGGACTTGGACTCCAAGTCCAATCCTATTCCTACTAGGACTCCTTCCTTTTTTGCATTCCCTAGCCACATGGGCTTTTGAGGACTTGGTGCGCCTAGGCCAATAAGGCCAGGGAACCTCCCCGCAGCCCATGCTAGCCCTTTGGTCATGGTGAACCCACTTATGTACTTCTGGACCCCTCCGGAATCCTCCGGAACCTTCTGGAAGCTTCCCTGTACAACACTGAAAACGCTACACCTTTTCCGGAACCCAAAATATGACTTCCCATATATAAATCTTTACCTCTCAACCATTCCGAGACTCCTCGTGACGTCCGAGATCTCATTCGGGACTCTGAACAATATTTGGTTACCACTCATCAAATGTCCCAATACTACTCTAGCGTCAACGAACGTTAAGCGTGCGACCCTGCGGGTTCGGGAATTATGTAGTCATGACCGAGACACCTCTCCGGTCAATAACTAATAGCGGGACCTGGATGCTCATATTGGTTCCTACAATAACCAATAGCGGGATCAGGTGAAGGAAATATGCCCTAGAGGCAATAATAAAGTTATTATTTATTTCCTTATATCGTGATAAATGTTTATTATTCATGCTAGAATTGTATTAACCGGAAACATGATACATGTGTGAATATATAGACAAACAGAGTGTCACTAGTATGCCTCTACTTGACTAGCTCGTTGATCAAAGATGGCTATGTTTCCTAGCCATAGACATGAGTTGCCATTTGATTAATGGGATCACATCATTAGGAGAATGATGTGATTGACTTGACCCATTCCGTTAGCTTAGCACTTGATCGTTTAGTATGTTGCTATTGCTTTCTTCATGACTTATATATGTTCCTATGACTATGAGATTATGCAACTCCCGTTTACCGGAGGAACACTTTGTGTGCTACCAAACGTCACAACGTAAATGGGTGATTAGAAAGGTACTCTACAGGTGTCTTCGAAGGTACTTGTTGAGTTGGCTTATTTTGAGATTAGAATTTATCACTCCGATTATTGGGGAGGTATCTCTGGGCCCACTCAGTAATGCACATCACTATAAGCCTTGCAAGCATTGTAACTAATGAGTTAGTTACATGATGATGTATTACGGAACGAGTAAAGAGACTTGCCGGTAACGAGATTGAACTAGGTATTGAGATACTGACGATCGAATCTCGGGCAAGTAACATACCGATGACAAAGGGAACAACGTATCTTGTTATGCGGTTTGACCGATAAAGATCTTCGTAGAATATGTGGGAGCCAATATGAGCATCCAGGTTCCGCTATTGGTTATTGACCAGATATGTGTCTCGGTCATGTCTACATAGTTCTCGAACCCGTAGGGTCCGCACCCTTAAAGTTCGGTGACGATCGATATTATGAGTTTTTGTGTTTTGATGTACTGAAGGTAGTTCGGAGTCCCGGATATGATCACGGACATGACAAGGAGTCTCGAAATGGTCGAGACGTAAAGATCGATATATTGGACGACTATATTCGGACACCGGAAGTGTTCCGGGTGATTTCTGAGAAAACCGGAGTGCCGGAGGGTTACCGGAACCCCCCCGGGAGAAATAATGGGCCTTAGTGGAGAGAGAGAGAGAGGGCTGGCCTAGGGCTGGCCTAGGGCAGGCCACGCGCCCCTCCCCCTCTGGTCCGAATTGGACTAGGAGAGGGGGGCGGCGCCCCCCTTTCCTTCTCCCTCTCCCTCTTCCTTTCCCCCTCCTAGTAGGAGTAGGAAAGAGGGGAGTCCTACTCCTACTAGGAGGACACCTCCTCCTGGCGCGCCATAGAGGGCCGGCCGGCCTCCCCCCTTTGCTCCTTTATATACGGGGGCAGGGGAGCACCCCATAGACACAACAATTGACCATTTATCTCTTAGCCATGTGCGGTGCCCCCTCCACCATAACCCACCTCGATCATATCATAGGGTGCTTAGGCGAAGCCCTGCGTCGGTAGCATCATCATCACCGTCACCACGCCGTCGTGCTAAACTCTACTGTGAAGCTCTGCTGTATCGGAGCTCGCGTGACGTCATCGAGTTGAACGTGTGCAGAACTCGGAGGTGCCGTGCGTTCGGTACTTGGATCAGTCGGATCGTGAAGACGTATGACTACATCAACCGCGTTGTGCTAACGCTTCCGCATTCGGTCTACGAGGGTATGTGGACACACTCTCCCCTATCGTTGCTATGCATCACCATGATCCTGTGTGTGAGTAGGGTTTTTTTTTTGAAATTACTACGTTCCCCAACAGTGGCATCCGAGCCAGGTTATTGCATAGATGTTATATGCACGAGTAGAACACAAGTGAGTTGTGGGCGATACAAGTCATACTGCTTACCAGCATGTCATACTTTGGTTCAGCAGTATTGTTGGATGAAGCGGCCGAGACCGACTTTACGCGTACGCTTACGTGAGACTGGTTCTACCGACGTGCTTTGCGCACAGGTGGCTGGCGGGTGTCAGTTTCTCCAACTTTAGTTGAACCAAGTGTGGCTACGCCTGGTCCTTGCGAAGGTTAAAACAACATTAACTTGATGAACTATCGTTGTGGTTTTGATGCGTAGGTAAGAACGGTTCTTGCTCAGCCCGTAGCAGCCACGTAAAACTTGCAACAACAAAGTAGAGGACGTCTAACTTGTTTTTGCAGGGCATGTTGTGATGTGATATGGTCAAGACATGATGCTATATTTATTGTATGAGATGATCATGTTTTCTAACTGAGTTATCGGCAACTGACAGGAGCCATATGGTTGTCGCTTTATTGTATGCAATGCAATCACCCTGTAATTGCTTTACTTTATCACTAAGCGGTAGCGGTAGTCGTAGAAGCAATAGTTGGCGAGACGACAACGATGCTATGATGGAGATCAAGGTGTCGCGCCAGTGACGATGGTGATCATGATGGTGCTTTGGAGATGGAGATCAAAGGCACAAGATGATGATGGCCATATCATATCACTTATATTGATTGCATGTGATGTTTATCCTTTATGCATCTTATTCTGCTTTGTTTGACGGTAGCATTATAAGATGATCTCTCACTAAATTTTAAGGTAAAAGTGTTCTCCCTGAGTATGCATCGTTGCCAAAGTTCGTCGTGCCGAGACAACACGTGATAATCGGGTGTGATAAGCTCAACGTTCATCTACAACGGGTGTAAGACAGTTTTACACACACAGAATACTTGGGTTAAACTTGACGAGCCTAGCATATGCAGATATGGCCTCGGAACACTGAGACCGAAAGGTCGAGCGTGAATCATATAGTAGATATGATCAACATAGTGATGTTCACCATTGAAAACTACTCCATTTCACGTGATGATCGGTTATGGTTTAGTTGATATGGATCACGTGATCACTTAGATGATTAGAGGGATGTCTATCTAAGTGGGAGTTCTTAAGTTATATGATTAATTGAACTTAAATTTATCATGAACTTAGTACCTGATAGTATTTTTCTTGTCTATGTTATTGTAGATAGATGGCCCGTGCTGTTGTTCCATTGAATTTTAATGCATTCCTTGAGAAAGCAAAGTTGAAAGATGATGGTAGCAATTACACGGACTGGGTCCGTAACTTGAGGATTATCCTCATTGCTGCACAGAAGAATTACGTCCTGGAAGCACCGCTAGGTGCCAGGCCTATTGCAGATGCTGCTGATGACATTAAGAACGTCTGGCAGAGTAAAGATGATGACTACTCGATAGTTCAGTGTGCCATGCTTTACGGCTTAGAACCGGGACTTTAACGACGTTTTGAACGTCATGGAGCATATGAGATGTTCCAGGAGTTGAAGTTAATGTTTCAAGCAAATGCTCGGATTGAGAGATATGAAGTCTCCAATAAGTTCTATAGCTGCAAGATGGAGGAGAATAGTTTTGTTAGTGAACATATACTCAAAATGTCTAGGTATCATAACCACTTGACTCAACTAGGAGTTAATCTTCCTGTTGATAGTGTCATTGACAGAGTTCTTCAATCACTGCCACCAAGCTACAAGAGCTTTGTGATGAACTATAATATGCAAGGGATGAATAAGACAATTCCCGAGCTCTTCGCAATGCTAAAGGTAGCAGAGGTAGAAATCGAGAAGGAGCATCAAGTGTTGGTGGTCAACAAGACCACCAGTTTCAAGAAAAAAAGTTAAAGGGAAGAAGAAGGGGAACTTCAAGAAGAACAGCAAACAAGTTGCTGCTCAGGAGAAGAAACCCAAGTCTGGAACTAAGCTTGAGACTGAGTGCTTCTACTGCAAACAGACTGGTCACTCGAAGCGGAACTGCCCCAAGTATTTGGCGGATAAGGATGGCAAGGTGAACAAAGGTATATTTGATATACATGTTATTGATGTGTACCTTACTAGAGCTCGCAGTATCACCTGGGTATTTGATACTAGTCCTTTTGCTAATATTTGCAACTCGAATAGGGACTACGGATTAAGCGAAGACTGGCTAAGGACGAGGTGACGATGCACGTGGGAAATGGCTCCAAAGTCGATGTGATCACCGTCGTCACGCTACCTCTACATCTACCTTCGGGATTAGTTTTAGACCTGAATAATTGTTATTTGGTGCCAGTGTTGAGCATGAACATTATATCTGGATCTTGTTTGATGCGAGACGGTTATTCATTTAAATCTGAGAATAATGGTTGTTCTATTTATATGAGTAATATCTTTTATGGTCACGCACCCTTTAAGAGTGGTCTATTTGTGTTAAATCTCGATAGTAGTGACACACATATTCATAATGTTGAAGCCAAAAGATGCAGAGTTGATAATGATAGTGCAACTTATTTGTGGCACTGCCGTTTAGGTCATATTGGTGTAAAGCGCATGAAGAAACTCCATACTGATGGACTTCTGGAATCACTTGATTATGAATCACTTGGTACTTGCGAACCATGCCTCATGGGCAAGACGACTATAACGCCGTTCTCCGGAACAATGGAGCGAGCAACAGACTTGTTGGAAATCATACATACTGATGTATGTGGTCTGATGAATATTGAGGCTCACAGCGGGTATCGTTATTTTCTCACCTTCACAGATGATTTAAGCAGACATGGGTATATCTACTTGATGAAACATAAGTCTGAAACATTTGAAAAGTTCAAAGAATTTCAGAGTGAAGTGGAAAATCATCGTAACAAGAAAATAAAGTTTCTATGATCTGATCATGGAGGAGAATATTTGAGTTACGAGTTTGGTCTACATTTGAAACAGTGCGGAATAGTTTCGCAACTCACGCCACCTGGAACACCACAACGTAATGGTGTGTCCAAACATCGTAATCATACTTTACTAGATATGGTGCGGTCTATGATGTCTCTTACTGATTTACCGCTATCGTTTTGGGGTTATGCTTTAGAGACGACTGCATTCACGTTAAATAGGGCACCATCAAAATCCGTTGAGACGACGCCTTATGAACTATGGTTTGACAAGAAACCAATGTTGTCATTTCTTAAAGTTTGGGGCTGCGATGCTTATGTGAAAAAGCTTCAACCTGATAAGCTCGAACCCAAATCGGAGAAATGTGTCTTCATAGGATACCCAAAGGAAACTGTTGGGTACACCTTCTATCACAGATCCGAAGGCAAGACATTTGTTGCTAAGAATGGATCCTTTCTAGAGAAAGAGTTTCTCTCGAAAGAAGTGAGTGGGAGGAAAGTAGAACTTGATGAGGTAACTGTACCTGCTCCCTTATTGGAAAGTAGTTCATCACAGAAACTGGTTCCTGTGACACATACACCAATTAGTGAGGAAGCCAATAATGATGATCATGAAACTTCAAATCAAGTTACTACCGAACCTCGTAGGTCAACCAGAGCAAGATCCGCACCAGAGTGGTACGGCAATCCTGTTCTGGAGGTCATGTTACTTGACCATGACGAACCTACGAACTATGAGGAAGCGATGATGAGCCCAGATTCTGTAAAATGGCTTGAGGCCATGAAATCTTAGATGGGATCCATGTATGAGAACAAAGTGTGGACTTTGGTTGACTTGCCCGATGATCGGCAAGCCATCGAGAATAAATGGATCTTCAAGAAGAAGACAGACGCTGACGGTAATGTTACTGTCTACAAAGCTCGACTTGTTGCGAAAGGTTTTTGACAAGTTCAAGGAGTTGACTACGATGAGACTTTCTCACCCATAGCGATGCTTAAGTCCGTCCGAATCATGTTAGCTATTGCCGCATTTTATGATTATGAAATTTGGCAAATGGATGTAAAGACTGCATTCCTGAATGGATTTCTGGAAGAAGAGTTGTATATGATGCAACCTGAAGGTTTTATCGATCCAAAAGGTGCAAACAAAGTGTGCAATCTCCAGCGATCCATTTATTGACTGGTGCAAGCCTCTCGGAGTTGGAATAAACATTTTGATAGTGTGATCAAAGAATATGGTTTTATACAGACTTTTGGAGAAGCCTGTATTTACAAGAAAGTGAGTGGGAGCTCTGTAGTTTTTCTAATATTATATGTGGATGACATATTGTTGATTGGAAATGATATAGAATTTCTGGATAGCATAAAAGGATACTTGAATAAGAGTTTTTCAATGAAAGACCTCGGTGAAGCTACTTACATATTGGGCATCAAGATCTATAGAGATAGATCAAGACGCTTAATTGGACTTTCACAAAGCACATACCTTGACAAAGTTTTGAAGAAGTTCAAAATGGATCAGGCAAAGAAATGGTTCTTGCCTGTGTTACAAGGTGTGAAGTTGAGTAAGACTCAATGCCGGACCACTGTAGATGATAGAGAGAAAATGAAAGATGTTCCTTATGCTTCAGCCATAGGCTCTATCATGTATGCAATGCTGTGTACCAGACCTGATGTGTGCCTTGCTATTAGTTTAGCAAGGAGGTACCAAAGTAATCCAGGAGTGGATCACTGGATAGCGGTCAAGAACATCCTGAAGTACTTGAAAAGGACTAAGGATATGTTTCTCGTTTATGGAGGTGACAATGTACTCATTGTAAATGGTTACGTTGATGCAAGCTTTGACACTGATCCGGATGATTCTAAATCGCAAACCGGATACGTGTTTATATTGAACGGAGGAGCTGTCAGTTGGAGCAGTTCTAAACAGAGCGTCGTGGCAGGATCTACATGTGAAGCGGAGTACATTGCTGCTTTGGAAGCAGCAAATGAAGGAGTCTGGATGAAGGAGTTCATATCCGATCTAGGTGTCATACCTAGTGCATCGGGTCCAATGAAAATATTTTGTGACAATACTGGTGCAATTGCCTTGGCAAAGGAATCCAGATTTCGCAAGAGAACCATGCACATCGAGAGACGCTTCAACTCCATCCAGGATCAAGTCCAGGTGGGAGACATAGAGATTTGCAAGATACATACAGATCTGAATGTTGCAGACCCGTTGACTAAGCCTCTTCCACGAGCAAAACATGATCAGCACCAAGGCTCCATGGGTGTTAGAATCATTACTGTGTAATCTAGATTATTGACTCTTGTGCAAGTGGGAGACTGAAGGAAATATGTCCTAGAGGCAATAATAAAGTTATTATTTATTTCCTTATATCATGATAAATTTTTATTATTCATGCTAGAATTGTATTAACCGGAAACATGATACATGTGTGAATACATAGACAAACAGAGTGTCACTAGTATGCCTCTACTTGACTAGCTCGTTGATTAAAGATGGTTATGTTTCCTAGCCATAGACATGAGCTGTCATTTGATTAACGGGATCACATTAGTAGGAGAATGATGTGATTGACTTGACCCATTCTGTTAGCTTAGCACTTGATCGTTTAGTATGTTGCTATTGCTTTCTTCATGACTTAGACATGTTCCTATGACTATGAGATTATGCAACTCCCGTTTATCGAAGGAACACTTTGTGTACTACCAAACGTCACAACGTAACTGGGTGATTATAAAGGTACTCTACAGCTGTCTTCGAAGGTACTTGTTGAGTTGGCATATTTCGAGATTAGGATTTGTCACTCCGATTGTTGGGGAGGTATCTCTAGGCCCACTCAGTAATGCACATCACTATAAGCCTTGCAAGCATTGTAACTAATGAGTTAGTTACATGATGATGTATTACGGAACAAGTAAAGAGACTTGCCGGTAACGAGATTGAACTAGGTATTGAGATACTGACGATCGAATCTCGGGCAAGTAACATACCGATGACAAAGGGAACAACGTATCTTGTTATGCGGTTTGACCGATAAAGATCTTCGTAGAATATGTGGGAGCCAATATGAGCATCCAGGTTCCGCTATTTGTTATTGACCAGATACGTGTCTCGGTCATGTCTACATAGTTCTCGAACCCGTAGGGTCCGCACGCTTAAAGTTCGGTGACGATCGGTATTATGAGTTTTTGTATTTTGATGTACGAAGGTAGCTCGGATTCCCGGATATGATCACGGACATGACGAGGAGTCTTGAAATGGTCGAGACGTAAAGATCGATATATTGGACGACTATATTCGGACACCGAAAGTGTTCCGGGTGATTCCGAAGAAAACCGGAGTGCCGGAGGGTTACCGGACCCCCCCGGGAGAAATAATGGGCCTTATGGGACTTAGTGGAGAGAGAGAGGGCTGGCCTAGGGCAGGCCGCGCGCCCCTCCCCCTCTGGTCCGAATTGGACTAGGAGAGGGGGGGGGGCGCCCCCCTTTCCTTCTCCCTCTCCCCTTCCTTTCCCCCTCCTAGTAGGAGTAGGAAAGAGGGGAGTCCTACTCCTACTAGGAGGAGGACTCCTCCTCCTGGCGCGCCATAGAGGGCTGGACGGCCTCCCCCCTTTGCTCCTTTATATACGGTGGCAGGGGAGCACCCCATAGACACAACAATTGATCATTGATCTCTTAGCCGTGTGCGGTGCCCCTCTCCAGCATAATCCACCTCGATCATATCGTAGCGGTGCTTTGGCGAAGCCCTGCGTCGGTAGCATCATCATCACCGTCACTACGCCATCGTGCTCACGAAACTCTCCCGTGAAGCTTTGCTAGATCGGAGCTCGCGGGACGTCATCGAGTTGAACGTGTGCAGAACTCGGAGGTGCCGTGCGTTCGGTATGTGGATCGGTGGATCGTGAAGACGTACGACTACATCAACCACGTTGTGCTAACGCTTCCGCATTCGGTTTACGAGGGTACATGGACACACTCTCCCCTCTCGTTGCTATGCATCACCATGATCCTGTGTGTGCATAGGGATTTTTTTGAAATTACTACGTTCCCCAACATCTGGATGCCCATATTGATTCCTACATATTCCACGAAGATCTTTTATCGGTTGAACCTTTATGACAACATACATAATTCCCTTTGTCTGTCGGTATGTTACTTGCCTGCGATTCGATCGTCGGTATCTCTATACCTAGTTCAATCTCATTACCGGCAAGTCTTTTTACTCGTTTTGTAATACATCATCTTGCAACTAACTCCTTAGTCACTTTGCTTGCAAGCTTCTTATGATGTGTATTACCGAGAGGGCCTATAGATACCTCTTCGATACATGGAGTGACAAATCCCAATCTCGATTCACGCCAACTCAACAGACACCTTTGGAGATACCTGTAGAGCATCTTTATGATCACCCAGTTACGTTGTAACGTTTGATAGCACACAAGGTATTCCTCCGGTGTCCGGGAATTGCATGATCTCATGGTCGAAGGAACATGTATTTGACTTTAAGAAAGCAGTAGTAATAAACTGAACGATCATATGCTAAGCTAACGGATGGGTCTTGTCCATCACATCATTCTTCTAATGATGTGATCGCATTATCAAATGACAACTCATGTCTATGGTTAGAAATCCTTAACCATCTTTGATCAACGAGCTAGTCTAGTAGAGGTTCACTAGGGACATGGTATTTGTTTATGTATGCACACATGTATTTAAGTTTCTGATCAATACAATTCTTGCATGAATAATAAACCTTTATCATGATTAATGAAATATAATAATAACCATTTTATTATTGCCTCTAGGGCAAATTCCCATCACTCATATTACCCTGACGCACCACTTTAACACTATGTAAAATTTTGAACCAACGGCATATTAAATAAAGGTGTGTTTGGCAGCTTCTAGCACACATTAGAAATAACAGAAGACGACGAGTAAAACCAAAATGTAGCCATCAAAATGCTTACTATGTGTTAAAACATTGGGCAAATTTACTTGAAAAGGATGTCATGCATTTCCAAATTCTAAAATACATCATCAGACATCAAGGTTCAGTAACCTACGAGATTAAATATGGAATTAAACGTTCAATTATGACATAATAAAATGGTCAAATGAAAGTACTTAATGGCTATTTTAAGTGAAAAGACAAACCCTGATGCACTGACCTTGGGCCAACCTGATGCACAAGGTCCTTTAAGTGGTAGGTAGTAGTAAAAAAAGTTTGGACGTATTACCGTGCATGAGGGTTGGCCCAATGGGCTCTGCCTGAACACCATATGCAACTCTACCAAAAATTATGTAAGTCTTAAAATTATTATTCAGAGGAAAAACCATAAGAAAGTGGTCAAAAAAAGTTTTGAACGTATCATGTGCGGGAGTATCATCTAAGATTGATTAATCTTAGGTCACCTAGATCTTGTTAGTACATTTTTGTCAACCTTAAGAAGAAGAAACATGAGCCCTGGGCGACTCGGGCGTGACGCGAATACCTAGTGTTGAGTATAATGTATATTAGTAAGTATTGGATAGACTAGGATTTGTTTTTGTCTTGTCTTGTACTTCAATTTGGTTATTGTATTTCTATATATATGTCCATGAGGCTCCAACAATACAACAACTATTCCACCAAATCTCTCTCTCCCTTCCAACATGGTATCACTTTCCGGGTTCTAAACCCTAGCTGCCCGTAGCTTCCGCTCCGCACGCCGCCCCCGGGGCGGTTGGCCTTCATGACCGCCCGCGGGGGCCGCGCCGCCCGTATCTAGGGTTCGTCCGCTGGTCGTGTTGGCCGGCTGCCCTAAGAGTCGTTTTCCCGATCCGTTGATCGGCGTTTCTCTCTCTCGCTGGTCTTTTTGATCAGAGTTTACTTTCTGGTTTTTCAATCTAAGATCAGTTTGCGTCGCCCGTCGCCGCCGTCGACCCTCGGACGCTTCTACTCCGACCTTGGCATCGACTACACCGGCCTCTTCTCCGACACGCCGACCTTGCGTGATGCGTCGGCCCGTAGCGGCTGTCATCCGCGCAGCCGTCCGCTATTATTCTGCGCCGCCTGTCATCGCCTTGATCTGATCCGGACTACTCCACCGACCCGTATCCATACAACTTGGTTGCATCATGCTGCTTCACGGCGTGTCCTGCTGGTGCAGTGCATTGACCATGGTGCCGCGCAGCGTCGTCACTTCATCTGTCGTGCGCTAGTGCTGCCCTTGTATGGTGCGGAGCTCCATCGCTCATATGGGTGCATGGCACCCGTGCTGGCCATTGGCACTTGGTGCACCCGGTTGCACCTCGTGCTTGGCTCGTGGCACTAGCACGTGCGATCAGCATCTGTGTGTTGCGCGTGTATCCGGCGGCTCAGGTTCTATCACGTCCAGACGCGCGACCCACTCCGAGCAGCTACCTCGACTCCGCGGCGTTTGGACTGATCATCCGAGCGTACGTGATCTGCTTCATCCGCACCACGACCGACCTGATCAGTTGGTTGCGCGTGCCTTCGTACGTTGTGTGAAGATTGTCATCGAGTACAACGCGCCTCTACACCAATCAAGCAATGGACTGCCGCTGCATCGCCCTATCAGGCCGCAGCGCCATCGTCCCGTGGTTTTTCTTTCGGCTGCACCGACCCGCGTCACCGCTGCGTCGTTTTTTCGGGCCGTAGTGCCGCGGCCCGCGGTTCACCGCCGGCCCAAGGCTTCCGCCCTAGGCCGTCTTCATGGCTGCGCCGACCCTCACATCGCCACTGCGACGCCTCGTCTGGCCATAGCGAGCGTGACACGTGATCCATGCAGCCGCCCGAGGCCGTCTCCGCGGTTGCACCGACCCGCCCTCCGCCACTGCGCCGTCCCTTTGGGTCGTCGGGCCATGGCCCGCGGTCCCCGCAACCGCTCCGAGGTCTTCCGCCGTCGCCCCGACCTGCCCGCCGCCGCTGCGTCGGCCCTTCGGGCCGTAGCGTCACGGCCCGCGGTCCCCCGCCGTCTCCGCGCTCGACCTCCCATGGTATGCGTCGCGCCACCTCCCTTGGCGCGGAAACACCACTGTCCGCGCTGATCTTCGTCACGCCGTCAGGGTTCTTCACCTACTTCGAGCATCGCCGCCGCGCTCCTAACCTAGCCGACGCCGCCGTCAGGCCGCCGCCGCCGCTCTTCTTCTTCTTCTGCCGCCGCCGCTACCCCAGTAGCCGCCGTAGCGGCCCGTCCACCCCGTTCGTCTTCGTCCAACACCAGCTCGTCGCTAGCGTCGTCGTCATCTACCCCGACCACTTCGTCTACTCCGACATCCGCGGGCGACATCAGCCCCGCGCTGATTGGCGCCGCAACTGTCGTCGAGTCCTTCTCTGCTGGCCTCTCCGACTTCTCCGACATGGCGTACAACTCGTGCAGGTCCCAGTCTACGCATGCCCGATGCTGGCAACACCGATATGTGCCTTCCTCCACGACGTGTCCCCGGCCTGGCAAGCCTGGTGCGGCGCTTCGTCAACTTCGTATTCGTCCGCCTACGCATGTCTGGTGCTGGCAACACCGACGTGTGCCTTCGTCCATGATGTGTCCCCGGGCTTGGCAAACCCGCCGCGATGCGTCGTCAACAACGTCTTCCTTCCGGCGCACCACTACTTCGACACCACTGCGCCCATCTCTAACTCGACGCCTCCTTGTGCCCGCGGCTCCATGGCGACTTCATCGACACCGGCTACCTCGACTCGATATCGACCACGGCGTTTTTTCGCACGGCTACCTCGACCACGGCTCCATCACCTACGCTCTTGACTACCACGACAAACAGCACAAAGGGCTATCGCCTTGCTTGAGCAACCTCGTCGGATGCCACTCTAGCCACGACTCTGCGATGCATCGACCGTTACAACTTGGGGGGTGTCCGTCGGCTTGCCTTTGGATTCTTCTCCAGTCTCACCGTCTGCGTCACTACCATTGTGACTGCGGGGGGATGTGGAGTATAATGTATATTAGGAAGTATAGGATAGACTAGGATTTGTTCCTGCCTTGTCTTGTACTCCAAATTGGTCATTGTACTCCTATATATATATATACTCATGAGGCTCAACCAATACAACACCTATTCCACCAAACCTCTCTCTCCCTTCCAACACCTAGCGCTGCCGCGGCCCCATTCCCCTCTCCTTGCTGCGCCGCCGCCGGATGATGATGCCGAGAAAATCCTGCGTGGCTGACGGTGGCGGCGGGGTGCCTCCTCGCGGCGGCCTCCGGTCTGTAGGGCGGCAGATCCGGCGGCGCGTCGGCACGCGTCGGGACTTGGCCGGGTCCTGGCAACCGGTATCCGTTCTCGGCGTCCTTGCGTGGGGCGCGGCGACAGTTACGGGCGGCATGGCAGCGACCAGCGAGGCTATGTCAGGGCGTGTGGCTTGTGTGGCGTGGTGGCGAGATGCTTTTGCTTGTGTGGCGGCTGGGCTGCTGCTAGGTGTGCGTGCTTGCCATAGGGCGTCTCGGTGGAGATTGGCCAGGGGCCGTGGGTGCTGTAGCCAAGATGGCCGTGGCTTCATGGTTCTTGGTTGCCGGACAAATATGCTTTTCATGCTTCAGATCCGGCTATGCCGGCCCTCGGTTGATTAGCTTGGACAGAGCTCTCTACGGCGATGTGGCAATTGATGGTGACGTGCTGTGCTGTCGGTGTTGGTCCGTATGGTGATCACTTCAGCCTGGAGTGACGGCCTTGATACGTCTCCAAACGTATTTATAATTTTTGATTGCTCCATGCTATATTATCTACTGTTTTGGATTATATTGGGCTTTATTTTTCACTTTTATATTTTTTTTGACTAACATATTAACCGGAGGCCCAGTCCAGAATTCCTGTTTTTTGCCTATTTCAGTGTTTCGGATAAACAGAATATCAAACGGAGTCCAAACAAAATAAAATCTTCGGAAACGTGATTTTCGTACCGAATGTGATCCAGGAGACTTGGACCCTACTGCAAGGGATCAAAGAGGTGGTCACGAGGGTCGGGGGCGCGCCCCCTGCCTCGTGGGCCCCTCGGTGCTCCACCGACGTACTCCTTCCTCCTATATATACACACGTACCCTAAACGATCAGAACAGGAGCCAAAAACCTAATTCCACCGCCGCAACTTTCTGTATCCACGAGATCCCATCTTGGGGCCTGTTCCGAAGCTCCGCCGGAAGAGGGCCGTCATCACGGAGGGCTTCTACATCATCCTAGCCCCTCCGATAAAGTGTGAGTAGTTTACCGCAGACCTTCGGGTCCATACTTAGTAGCTAGATGCCTTCTTCTCTCTCTTTGAATTTCAATACAAAGTTCTCCCCCTCTCTTGTGGAGATCTATTCGGTGTAATCTTCTTTTTGCGGTGTATTTGTTGAGATCGATGAATTGTGGGTTTATGATCAAGTCTATCTATGAATAATATTTGAATCTTCTCTGAATTCTTTTGTGCATGATTGGTTATCTTTGCAAGTTTCTTCAAATTATCCGTTTGGTTTGGCCAACTAGATTGGTAGTTCTTGCCATGGGAGAAGTGCTTAGCTTTGGGTTCAATCTTGCGGTGTCCTTACCCAGTGACAGAAGGGGCAGCAAGGCACGTATTGTATCGTTGCCATCGAGGATAACAAGATGGGGTTTATTTCATATTGCATGAATTTATCTCTCTACATCATGTCATCTTGCTTAAGGCGTTACTCTGTTTTTAACTTAATACTCTAGATACATGCTGGATAGCGGTCGATGAGTGGAGTAATAGTAGTAGATGCAGAATCGTTTCGATCTACTTGTCACGGACGTGATGCCTATATACATGATCATGCCTAGATATTTTCATAATTATGCACAATTCTATCAATTGCTCAACAGTAATTTGTTCATCCACCGTAGAATACTTATGCTCTTGAGAGAAGCCACTAGTGAAACCTATGGCCCCCGGGTCTATTCTCATCATATCAATCTCCATTACTTTTATATTGTTTTGCTATTTACTTTGCCTTTACTTTTTACTTTGCATCTTTATATCAAAAATACCAAAAATATTCTATCTATCAGATCTCACTCTCGTAAGTGACCGTGAAGGGCTTGACAACCCCTAATCGCGTTGGTTGCGAGTAGCTATCGCTTTGTGCAGGTTCGTGGGACTTGAGCGTGGGCTCCTACTAGATTGATACCTTGGTCCTCAAAAACTGAGGGAAATACTTACGCTACTCTGCTGCATCATCCCTTCCTCTTCGGGGAAAACCAACGCAAGCTCAAGACGCACCAAGAAGGATTTCTGGCGCCATTGCCGGGGAGTCTACGCAAAAAGTCAATATACCAGAGTTATGACCGGCATAGGGGCTTAGCCTAGTGGGTTATGGCCTAAGTATCTTAATTAGGGGCTTAGCCTAATTATCTTATCGTATTAGGATCGTTTGCTTAGGAGTCAAGTAAACCTCTCTATATAAAGAGAGGAGATGTATCAATCTAATCAAGTAAGAAGCAATCAATATTTGCTCGGCTTCCCTTAGGGAGCCGGGAGACCTAAACCCTAGCCGCCTCCTGCTTTCGCCGCCGCTGCTCCTGTCGCAAGGACGGCGCCACGCCGCCGGCCGCCGCACACCAGCCCTCGCCCTCCCCCCTCCTTCTCCTACAACCTACGCCCTAGATCCGGTAGGGCCCTAGCTCCTACCAATTTGGTATCCAGAGACTTGGGTCCAATCATGTCTTCGTCAACACCATCGCCGCCGCTTCCCGTCTCCACCTCCGCACCGATGACCACCACCAGGGCCTCCACACTGTCGGGCCCGGTCACCACCGCAGGCTCCTCACCGCCCCCGGCCCCCATCACTTCCACGCCGCCAACGACCGCCGTCTTCACACCGGAACAGGTCACCAATACCTTGCGAGATCTCGTGACGGTTGTCTAGGGACTCCTTCTGAACCAGTACCAACCGTACATGGCCGGGCCATACGCACCTCCGTCGGCCTAGCCGATCGCCGCCTACGGCCATCCCACGCTGCCATGGCCATCCCAGGGTGCACCTGCCTACAGCGGGCAGCCGCTGCTGCCGTTCCAGGCGTGCTCCCCCACGTTGCCGTGGCCGTCCCAGGGCGCCTGCCTACAGCGGGCAGCCGCTGCTGCCGTTCCCGGCAGGCTCCCCCACGCTGCCGTGGCCGGCCCAGGGCGCGCCGGCCTGCACCGGGCTGCTGATGCTGCCGTTCCAGGTGGGGCACCCCAGCGAGACCACTCCGGCCGCGGCTCCTCTGTGGCATCTGCCGCCGCCGCCAGCTGCGGCTCCCCTCTGGCATCTACAGCCGCCTTCCCCGGCGGCAACCGACGCACCCGCCCACCCTCCACAGCCGACGCTGTAACCACCGGTGCCACCTCTGCCCAGCTCAGGGGTGTCCTCGCCGGCCGGCTTTTCGATACATCAGTTCCGGTTTCCGGCCTCCCCGTCGCCACTACCGGCTTGGGCGGCTGGGTCTTCGCCATCGCCGGTCTACACCACGGCTCCGGAGCAGCCGACCCCATTTCCGCAGTTCGGCGGGCCATCCAGCTCCGCGGGTCCTTACCTGGAGTACTCCGACCAGGCGCCACCCGCCTCGCTACTCCACACCTCCGAGCCAGCTCGACATGGCGCTCCGACCCAGACACCGCCGCGGTTCGCCAAGATCGAGTTCGCCACCTATGACGACATGGAGGACCCCCTCAATTGGCTCAACCAGTGCGACCAGTTCTTTCGCGGGCAGCGTACCCTCGCCTTGGAGCGCACCTGGCCCGCCTCTTACCACCTCTACGGCGCGGCACAGACCTGGTACTACGCCCTCGAGCAGGACGAGGGCAGCATGCCCCCTTGAGAGCGCTTCCGCGAGCTCTGCCTCCTTCGTTTTGGGCCCCCGATCTACGGGAGCCGCCTGGCGGAGCTAGGCCGCCTTCCCTTCACCTCCACGGTTCAGGACTTCGCCGACCGTTTCCAGGCCCTGGCATGCCACGCGTCGGGCGTGACGGTGCAGCAGCAGGCTGACCTCTTTGTCGGTGGACTTACGGATCACATCCACATGGATGTGGAGCTTCGGGGACCCCAGGATATCCAGACGGCCATGTACCACGCTCGCGCGTTCAAGTGCCACATGGTAGCCATCCAGCAGGAGTCACTGTCCCGGGCCACTGGGTCGCTACCCTGGCCAGATCCCGCTCAGGGTCGGCCTGCTCAGGCTTCCGTTGCACCCCTCGCCACGACCGCGGCGTGCCCGTTCCGCCGGCTCACCTCGGCCGAGCTACTCGAGCGTCGCCGCCAAGGGTTTTGCTTCAACTGCGACGAGCCCTACACGCCCGGCCACGCCTGCCCGCGACTCTTCTACCTGGAGGTTGCAGACTACATTCCGAAGGACGCCGTCGCCACCGACCTTGCCGCCCCAGCTCTCATGAAGGTGTTTGACGCTGGTTGATCACCTCGAGGAGTTCAGCAAGCGCTTCCCCACCTTACAGCTCGAGGACGAGCTGTTTGTGCAGGCGGGGAGAAGTGTTATGACCGGCATAGGGGCTTAGCCTAGTGGGTTATGGCCCAAGTATCTTAATTACGGGCTTAGCCCAATTATCTTATCGTATTAGGATCGTTTGCTTAGGAGTCAAGTAAACCTCTCTCTATATAAGGAGAGGATATGTATCAATCTAATCAAGCAAGAAGCAATCAATATTTGCTCAGCTTCCCTTAGGGAGCCGGGAGACCTAAACCCTAGCCGCCTCCTGCTTTCGCCGCCGCTGCTCCCATCGCAAGGACGGCGCCACGCCGCCGGCCGCCGCGCACCAGCCCTCACCCTTCCCCCTCCTTCTCCTACAACCTACGCCCTAGATCCCGTAGGGCCCTAGCTCCTACCAACCAAGTACCCATCACAATCCCTATCTCTCGCATTACATTATTTTCCATTTGCCTCTCGTTTTCCTCTCCCCCCAATTCACCCTTGCCGTTTTTTTCGCCCTCTCTCTCTATCCTCCCTCTCTGTTTGCCTCTTTTTGTCCGCTTGCTTTTTGTTTGCCCGTGTGTTAGATTGCTTGTTTGTCACGATGGCTCAAGATACTACCAAATTGTGTGACTTCACCAATACCAATAATAATGATTTCCTTAGCACTCTGATTTCTCCTCTTACCAATGCTGAATCTTGTAAAATTAATACTGTTTTGTTGAATCTTGTTATGAAAGATCAATTCGCCGGCCTTCCTAGTGAAGATGCCGCTACTCATATGAATAGCTTCATTGATTTATGTGATATGCAAAAGAAAAAAGATGTCAATAATGATGTCATTAAATTGAAGCTATTTCCTTTTTCGCTTAGAGATCATGCTAAAGCTTGGTTTTCGTCTTTGCCTAAGAATAGTATTGATTCATGGAATAAATGCAAAGATGCTTTTATCTCTAAGTATTTTCCTCCCGCTAAGATCATCTCTCTTAGAAACGATATAATGAACTTTAAACAACTTGATCATGAACATGTTGCACAAGCTTGGGGGAGAATGAAACTAATGATACGTAATTTCCCTACTCATGGTTTGAATTTGTGGATGATTATACAATTTTTTTATGCCGGATTGAATTTTGCTTCTAGAAATCTTTTAGATTCGGCCGCGGGAGGCACTTTTCTGGAAATCACTTTAGGAGATGCTACTAAACTCCTAGATAATATTATGGTTAATTTTTCTCAATGGCATACTGAAAGAACTTCTAATAAAAAGGTGCATGCGATAGAAGAAATTAATGTGTTGAGTGAAAAGATGGATGAACTTATGAAATTATTTGCTACTAAGAGTGTTTCTTCTGATCCTAATGATATGCCTTTGTCTACTTTGATTGAGAATAACAATGAATCTATGGATGTGAATTTTGTTGGTAGGAATAATTTTGGTAACAACGCTTATAGAGGGAATTTTAATCCTAGGCCATATCCTAGTAATCCTTCTAATAATTATGGGAATTCCTACAACAACTCTTATGGAAATTATAATAAGATGCCCTGTGATTTTGAATCTAATATTAAAGAATTTATTTCTTCACAAAAGAATTTTAATTCTATGATTGAAGAAAAATTGCTTAAGATTGATGATTTGGCTAGGAACGTTGATAGAATTGCTGTTGATGTTGATGCTTTGAAACTTAGATCTATTCCACCTAAGCATGATATTAATGAGTTTCTAAAAGCCATGAGAATTTCAATTGATGAGTGTAAGGAAAGAACCGCTAGGATGCGTGCTTCGAAAGATTCCTTTATTAAAGCGTGTTCTTCCAATTCCTATGAAAATCAAGATGAAGATCTAAAAGTTATTGATGTGTCTCCAATTAAATCTTTATTTTGCAAGACGAATCTTGATGAAACTGAATATGATCTTCCTTTACCTAGAAGGCGTTCTAAAAATTCGGAGTGTTTAGATCTTAATGATGAAAGTGGGATTGAAAGAAATAAAAATCTAGATGTTGCTAAACCCACTATATTGGATTTCAAGGAATTTAATTATGAAAATTGCTCTTTGATTGATTGTATTTCATTGTTGCATTCCGTGCTAAATTCTCCACATGCTTATAGTCGAAATAAAGCCTTCACCGAACATATTGTTGATGCCTTGATGCAATCTTATGAAGAAAAACTTGAGTTGAAAGTTTCTATACCTAGAAAACTCTATGATGAGTGGGAACCAACTATTAAAATTAAAATTAAAGATCATGAGTTTTATGCTTTGTGTGATTTGGGTGCTAGTGTCTCTACTATTCCCAAGACTTTGTGTGATTTACTAGATTTCCGTAATTTTGATGATTGCTCTCTAAACTTGCATCTTGCGGATTCCACTATTAAGAAACCTATGGAAATATTTAATGATGTTATTATTGTTGCAAATAGGAATATGTGCCCGTAGATTTCATTGTTCTTGATATAGATTGCAATCCTTCTTGCCCTATTATTCTTGGTAGACCTTTCCTTAGAACGGTTGGTGCGATTATTGATATGAAGGAAGGAAATATTAGATTTCAATTTCCATTAAAAAGGGCCATGGAACACTTTCCAAGAAAGAAAATAAAATTACCATATGAAACTATCATGAGAGCCACTTATGGATGGCCTACCAAATATGGCAATACTTAGATCTATTCTTACTCGTTATGCCTAGCTAGGGGCGTTAAACGATAGCGCTTGTTGGGAGGAAACCCAATTTTATTTTTACTCCTTGCTTTTCGCTCCTGTTTAGTAATTAATAAATTATTTAGCCTCTGTTTTGGTTATGTTTTTTTGTGTTTAATTAGTGTTTGTGCCAAATAGAACCGTTGGGAAGACTTGGGGAAAGTCTTGTTGAACTTGCTGTAAAAAACAGAAACTTTAGCGCTCACGAGAACTGATGCCATTTTTATTTCAAGAGTGCTATTTAGTTAATTATTGTTGCAGATGATTAATAGATAAATTCCTCACGTCCAGCAATTTATTTTAGAATTTTTGGGGTTGCAGATCTTGCGCTAGCTACAGATTACTACAGACTGTTCTGTTTTTGACAGATTCTGTTTTTCGTGTGTTGTTTGCTTATTTTGATGAATCTATGGCTAGTAAAATAGTTTATAATCCATAGAGAATTTGGAATTCAGTAGGTTTAACACCAATATAAATAAAGAATGAGTTCATTACAGTACCTTGAAGTGTTCTTTTGTTTTCTTTCGCTAACAGAGCTCACGAGTTTTCTATTTTGAGTTTTGTGTTGTGAAGTTTTCAAGTTTTGGGTGAATTCTTTGATGGATCATGGAACAAGGAGTGGCAAGAGCCTAAGATTGGGGATGCCCATGGCACCCCCAAGATAATCCAAGGACACCAAAAAGTCAAAGCTTGGGGATGCCCCCGGAAGGCATCCCCTCTTTCGTCCACTTCCATCGGTAATTTACTTGGAGCTATATTTTTATTCACCAACATGATATGTGTTTTGCTTGGAGCGTGTTGTGTTATTTGTGTCTTTGTTTGTTAGTATGCCAAAATCATCCTTTCTGTACACATCTTTTGAGAGAGCCATACATTAATTAAAATTTGATAGAATACTCTATGTGCTTCACTTATATCTTTTGCGCTAGATAATTTTGCTCTATGTGCTTCACTTATATCTTTTGAGCTAGATAATTTTGCTCTATGTGATTCACTTAGATCTTTTTAGAGAACGGTGGTGGATTCGTTTGAAAGAAACTATTGATCTCTCATGCTTCACTTAAATTATTTTTAGAGTCTCTTAATAGCATGGTAATTTGCCTAATAATAATATGCTTGGTATTCAAGATTTGTGAAACTTTCTTTTGAGTGTGTTGAATGCTAAGAAAAGATTGAAGCATGATAATTGTTTTGAGATATGGAGGTGTTAATATTAAGGTCATGCTAGTTGAGTAGTTTTGAATTTAGAGAATACTTGTGTTGAAGTTTGTGATTCCCGTAGCATGCACGTATGGTGAACCGTTATGTGATGAAGTCGGAGCATGATTTATTTATTGATTGTCTTCCTTATGAGTGGCGGCCGGGGACGAGCGATGGTCTTTTCCTACCAATCTACCCCCCTAGGAGCATGCGCGTAATACTTTGCTTTGATAACTTCTAAATTTTTGCAATAAGTATATGAGTTCTTTATGAGTAATGTTGAGTCCATGGATTATACGCACTCCCACCCTTCCACCCTTGCTAGCCTCTCTAATACCGCACAACTTTCGCCGGTATCATACACCTACCATATACCTTCCTCAAAACAGCCACCATACCTACCTATTATGGCATTTCCATAGCCATTCCGAGATATATTGCCATGCAACTTTCCACCATCTAGTTCATCTTGAGATATCCATCATTGTCATATTGCTTAGCATGATCATGTAGTTGACATAGTATTTGTGGCAAAGCCACCATTCATAATTCTTTCGTACTGGTCACTCGTGATTCATTGCATATCCCGGTACACCGCCGGAGGCATTCATATAGAGTCATACTTTGTTTTAGTATCGAGTTGTAATCATTGAGTTGTAAATAAACAGAAGTGTGATGATATGTGCTTCAAAGTAGCACCATACCTACCTATTATGGCATTTCCATGGTAATTGTGCTTCAAAGTAGCACCATGTTCTTCATATAGAGAGTCTCATATGTTGTCACTTTCATATACTAGTGGGAATTTTATGTTATAGAACTTGGCTTGTATATTCCAATGATGGGCTTCCTCAAATTGCCCTAGGTCTTCATGAGCAAGCAAGTTGGATGCACACCCACTAGTTTCTTTTGTTGAGCTTTCATACATTTATAGCTCTAGTGCATCCATTGCATGGCAATCCCTACTCACTCACATTGATATCTATTGATGGGCGTCTCCATAGCCCGTTGATACGCCTAGTTGATGTGAGACTATCTTCTCCTTTTTGTCTTCTCCACAACCACCATTCTATTCCACCTATAGTGCTATATCCATGGCTCACGCTCATGTATTGCGTGAAGATTGAAAAAGTTTTGAAAAAGTTAGATATGAAACAATTGCTTGGATTGTCATCGAGGTTGTGCATGATTTAAATACTTTGTGTGGGGAAGATGGAGCATAGCCAGACTATATGATTGTCGGGGGTTGGGTGCGACATATGCCAAAGGATGGCTTTTCATGGTGGGGGCGAGTAGAACGTCGCCGGTGCCGGGAAACGGGATAAGGAGAAGGCATGCACGCCGGCGAATCTTACCCAGCTTCGGGGCTCTCCATGGAGATAATAACCCTACTGCTGCTCTGCGGGGTCTCCGCATGATCACTATGACAAAGTGTGTACACGGTTGCTCCTTGAGCTGTTTCCTGGAGGTAGGAGAAGGCAAGGCTAGCTCTCTCCTTCCTATATGATCTGGTCTAGTGCTAATGGATTCCAACCCTTTGCATGGGTGCCCAAGGGGGTTTGTATAGGCCTACCCCCTAGGGGTACAATGGTAATCCGGCTGGACGCGGGCCCAGCCGTCAGTCTCTCTGGTTGCCGTCTTATCCACCGACTCCTGGGGCCTGCCGACTGGCTCGGTACGGAGCCGACAGGCCACGTCCGCCGCGGGCGGGTCTTGCCGGCTGTAGATTACTGTAGCCGTGCCTCTAATGACACGGGTTCGGTCATGGGGTCATGGCAACAGCTTAGCCGTCTGGTGGGTGATCACTGTGGCCACTCCCGGTCGCGTCTGGTTAATGGCGCGTGGGGCCCGTGGGAGGGGCCGGCTGACTCCTGGGGGCCGACTCCCAACCGGGCCGACTGGTGGCGCTCTCGCCGTCTTCCGTACGCCCGCTGACTGGTGGGACCTGTCGTCCCGGGGTCGTACCGGCAGGCCGTCATGGGCACAGGACTCTGCCCTCTGGGGCTGACGTTAGGGCCGGCATGGCAACAGTGTCGCGCCGCGCAGAGATCTCTGCGGGTACGGCGTACTGTAGCACGCCTGCCCTTGGAAAAGGGGTGGGAGTGGACCTTACTGTGGCCACTCCCCGTCCCGTCCCTCTTTTTGAGGGCATGGGGGTTGTTGGCGTCGCGGGCCGACTCCCCAAGGCCGGCTTCTCTGGAAGTCGCCAGTCAGGAGTCGGCTCATCCTGAAGTCGTCCCTAGGACTCGGCCGCGAGTGGGCAGTCGGCCGCCTCGCAATCGACTCTCAGAAGGCGGCTCTTCGTCCTGGGGTCTCGAGGGGCGCAACCTGCCCCGATGTCTTGAAAGGTTCTGGGCCTGGGTTAGCCTACCCGTGGCCCATTACTCCGATAGTAGTCCCCGAAGCTGGTGAGGCACCGAGGGCGACATGTCGAGGAGCCTCAACAGTTTCTTCTTTCCGGCGGTTGGATCTGGGCCTCGCTAGCCGGACTTGCTTAAGGCCGACTTGCCCCTAAAAAGTTTGAACGTCGCGGCGGAGTCCAGGCGACGTGCTTGATAAGCCTCCGGGTTGCCGCCCGTTGTGGACCCGTCGCGAGGCGCCACGTGGCTAAGCTAGTCCGCCCACCCACGTGCGCGACGGGACAGGCCTACAGGCGGGGCCCGCCACTACCGCGCCTCGGCATGTGAACGGATCCGTTGTGGCCGCGCAGACGGTTGGGGTTCCCGCGCGGTTATTGCACGCAGTAACTTCGTGTGGTAAATCGTGGGGTCGTGGGGTCCTGGGCGCAGTTAATCCCACGACCGCCCCTCGGCTTCTCAGCCCACGAGCCTACAAGTAGGCGGGGGGAGGGGCGCGGCGAAGCACGCGCGCCCATCCTCCCTACTCCCTTTCGCTCCTTCTTGCTTCTTCTTCCTCTCGCCGCTGCTGCTCCAAACCACACTGTGCCCGCAGCGATGAGCTCTTCCTTTGCCGCCGCGCCTCCTGCTGTGCGCTCTGGAGTGTGGGACGGCTCTGAGGTCGATGACGATGACGTCGAGATCCTCCGCAAGACACGGCGGCTGCCCGGCAGGGGCTTAGTGCGGGTCCACCTCGCGCCGGAGGAGGAAACATCGCCGGCGCCGGAGGAGGGCGAGCGGGTCATATTCCGCTCGCACCTTATGCGCTGCCTGGGGCTGCCGGCGAGCGGCTTCTTCCGCACCTTCTTGGAGTTCCACGGGCTCCAGCCGCACCACCTTACTCCGAACACGGTGGTGCTGCTAGCTGCCTTCGCCACCCTGTGCGAAGGCTTCCTCGGCGTTCTCCCCACCATCGAGCTCTGGGGTGAGTTCTTCCAGTCCAAGCTCGGCACACATCGCCGGCGTGCCGGCCCAGTGCGGTGCTTTTATCGTGATGCAGAGATCAGTGGCCGACAATCCATTTCCCACCATCACACTAATTAAGTTGGTGAAGATGTGGCAGCGGTCCTATTTTTATGTGAAGAACGTCGCCCCAGAAGGTGACTGGGTCAACCTGCCGGCTTACGAAGCCGGTGCGTCGGCTGGAAGGTTCCCCAGCTGGTCACACCGAGCCAAGACGTTGTCTCCTGCTGGTGCTGCCCCCGTCGCGCGACTTCGAGTGCTGACGCAGTCGGAGGGCTTGACCGGGGCCGACTTGCTGGCTGCCTTCGTGGCGCGCCGAGTCCTCCCACTCCAAGGCGGACCTCACCTGATCTGCCAGATGAGCGGTCATCGGGACCGGAGTCGGATGTGCTCCAAGGACATGCCTCATGTGGAGGTGGCGGACACGGTGAACTACATCGCGAACTGCGGTCTCTCGGTGGATTGGCGGTTCGGCAAGGAGCCGTACTCACGCGCCAACCCCCCGCCTATTGTAAGTCGTCTTCCTTCTTCTTCTGTTTCTTTTGTTCCCGAGTCCGACTTGTCCAGTCTGACCGTGTTTGTTTTGAATCAGAACCCTCTCGTCCCTCCTTCGGCCGGCACCACGGGGCCGACTCGTCAGTTTGTCCCCGATCGGGCGGAGAGCGACGTCGACGATCCTGACCTGGGGGCGGCGGCCATGGAGGCCGACGCCGAGGGAGGAGGAGGAGAAGCAGGCGGCTCCAGGTCTACGTCCACTTTCGCTGACTGGCCTGATGACGATGCTGAGGGGGAAGTCGCCCCGCGTCACCAGCCAAAGGCTGGCCAGCCAAGCGCGAGTTCCTCCGCCGTCTTGGATGCTCAAGGCGGCGCGAAGAAGCGCCGGGCCGGGCCGAGTACGCTTGGTGGCCGGTCGAAGAAGTTTAAGGGAGCGGCCGCCGCGACCAAGCAGGGAGAGGCGGCCGCGAAAGCCAACCGCTTCCACAAGGAAGTGAAGAAGCCGCCGCTGGTCTCTGCGTAAGCGCCTCCGTCCCTTATCTTTATTTTCTCTTTGTTGATCTTGTCTGAGTCTTTCATATGCTTCCCTCGCTTCAGGGCTCCCCTCACTCTTGAGAGGGTTGCCGCCGCCTCCGTTATGGGGTCGGCAGAGACGTCTGCCACTACTCGGCGGATTGACCCCGCCGCCGACCTCCGGGAGGCGACAGAGCGGAACACGCAGGAGAAGCGCGAGGAGGAAGAGGCCACCTGCCGGGAGAAAGGGGAGGCTGAGAAGGCGGAGGCCTCCGCCCTGAAAAAGCTGGAGGAGGCTGAGGCCGCCGTCGCGGCAGGCTAAGGAAGTCGCACAACGGCGGCCGGCGGTGTTCGTCACCCCTCTGAACTCTGCGCCGCCGCCCCCGGAGCTCACGGGGCAGTCAGGGGAAGCCGGAGGCGAGTTCCCGATCATGGAGAGGGGCGGCGGCGACGCCTCCATGCCAGACACGATCGTGCCGCCACCGCCGCCGTCTAGGAGAGCGCAAGGCAAACAGCCGGCAGACCCGCCCTTGCCGCCGACTGGAGACGAGGCCGTGGCAAGGCTACTCCTTCAAGTCGGCTCGCCAATGCGCCGCCGTCTTGAGAAGGCGACTTCGGCGCCACGCCCCTTGGAGACCGGCACCGCCAACTCGACGATCCCAGACGCCAAAGTGACGAGCGCCGCGCCCATTGGGTGGGTGCGAGGAGGCGGCACGGGTCCGCTGAACCAGGCGCTTTTGGATGTCCAGACAAAGCTGCGAGCTGAGAGCGACGCTATCCAAAACTGCACCAAGGCGCACCTGGCATCGCGGGCAGCCATCCGGGTATGCTTTCTCCTTTGTGTTTGTTTTCTTGTTCCTCTCTGTGGGGCCGCGCCAGCGCACCCACTGGGTGTAGTCCCCGAGTTTCGGGCCGGCTGCTGAGCAGGCGGCCCGGAACTCCAATTGGCGAGTTCCAGGTATTGACTTTTGTCTGAAATACTTGTCACAGGACTATCACAACCTCCGTGTCACCGCCTTCAACCGCAACGTTGAAGAGCTGGGCAAGCGGACGTCCGACTTATCGGAGAGCCGGAGTGAGTCCTTTTTCTTCTTTGCGGGGGCGCGCTGGCACCCGCGGGCTGTAGTCCCCGAGATTCGGGCCGACTGCTGAGCAGTCAGGCCGGATCTCCCCGGCGACCTTCTTTGTTGCTGACTTAACGCTTTCTTTCTTCTTTCTCTTTAGAGGCCAACGCCACTCTTCAACAGCAGCTGAGCGAAGCCAACACCGCGTTGCGCGCCAAGGGGGAGGAGTGCAGCAAACTCGCCGCAGAGCGCGATCTGCTGGCCGCACAATTGGCACAGTAGAAGGAGCTGCTTAAGAAGACGCAGAAGGAGGCGGAAGAGGCGGAGGCCACCCTCCTAGCCAAGTTCGCGAGCGAGCGCTCCTCCTGGACTGACAAGGAGGCAATGTTGGCCTCCGGCTTCCACGAGATCGAGGACCTCGTCGACGGTGAGCTTCTTTGCTTTTCTTCTTCAAGCCGCCGACTATAGGTCGAGCCGACTCCTAGTTTTTTGACTTGTTCTTCATTCTTTCCGTCTTGGCAGACTTCTTCCCCGGCCACTCGCAGGCCGCCATTCAAGCTATCGAGGCAGACCGCGAGGAGCGGAGGGCGGATGGCGCGGAGATCGCTGCCGATGCCCCCGGACCCTTGATGAGCATATTTTGAGCATTGGGGCTCGTCTGCGGACGGCCCACCGGATGCTGCGCCGACTTGAACATGTCGGCGCCCAAGCGATCGCTGCCCTGTGGCCAGACGTGCAGGCTCCGCGCACCCCCAGTCGGACTGCCGACTGGCTGGAGGTCGCGGCTGGCCGTCCTGAGGCCTGGAAGGGTTCCTCGGCCCGGGCTGGAGCGTGCCGAGCCTTGGAATTTGTCAAGGCGTGGTATCCGGGGCTGGACCTAGACCGGCTGGCCACACTCCAGTCAGAGGCCAGCCAGAGCTGGCAGCCGCGGAAGACGCCCTTGTCAAGCGCGCGGCGGCGATCGCCGAGTATACCGACACCAGCATCTTTGTCCCCGAGCAGGCTGAAGACGGCGGGGAGGTACCGCCGGAGTGGTTTGGGATGAACCCAGACTACGGCGAGGACTCGGCGGAGGTGATCAGCTCTAGCATCGAGGAGGAAGACGAGGCGGAGGACGGAAGTGAGACGGAGGCACCGGAAGACGGAGCAGACGGCCAGCCTCAGCTCGACTGCGCCTCCAGCAACGAGCCGTGCCCGCCCGAGCCGACTACCGCCGGAGGTGATCAAGCCGAGACCGCACAGTCGGCTGCCCCAACATCCAACACTGCTGTATCCTCCGATCCTCTGAACCCGTCTGCCGCCTCCTAGGCTGCCACCTTATCTTTGTTTTATCTGTTTTAATAGTCTTTGAAGAACTTGTTAATTCGCACAATTCCACCCGCGGGGTGTATTTTGAACTTCTGCTCGAAGGTTTTGCCAAGGGCCTTTGTTATGTAAATGTTCGTCCGACTTCTATCTTTTCTTGCTCATTGCTCTTTTGGCTTTTTCCTTTGCCGCCTTCCCTCAGTTGCCGTCTTTGTCAGTCGAACAGCCGCTTCTGTGGACTGCTGCTGGATCAAATTCTTGGTCACTTTGGGAAGGCAGGTACTTAGCCGTTTTAGAGTTGTTTTAGCAAGTCGGATAGAAGGCGGCAAGCGACTGTTCAAGAGTCGGTTTGCGGAAAAAAGGATGGAAGTCGGCTTTAAGCTATGTTTATGCTTTGAGTCCTTAGCCATTTTTCATGTGGGAGCCCATTCTTCCTTACTCCTGCCCACCAGACAGTCGCTCTGCGAGCTGCGGCTTCTGATAGGAGACAGCTTAGGCGCCACACACTACTTGTCCGGCTGCAGGAAGCATTTCATAGCGCAAGGCGGCAAGTCCCCGGGCCGACTAGTCAAACCCGGTGCCAAGCGGCATAACAAAGAGTAATATACTCGAAGGCATAATTCTTATCATATAGATAAAAGAGGGCAGTCCCCGAGCTCTTCTCGGGGGGGGGGGCTGAAGTCTTGGTACTTTTAATACAAAAGGTAGCGTGATACATACTGCGTTTAACTGTAAAATTTTCGAAGGAGATTTGCATTCCATGGCCGCTCTATCTCTTTGCCGGAGTCGTCCCTCTTGCGTGCTCGGGGCTTCTGAGCATCGATCAGGTAGTAGGAGTCGTTTCCCAGCACTTTGCTGATGATGAAGGGGCCTTCCCAAGGCGCCGACAGCTTGTGCTGGCCGGCTGTTCACTGGATCAGTCGGAGCACAAGGTCGCCCTCTTGGAAAGATCTCGGCCTGACCTTCCTGTTGTAGTATCTGCGTAGGCTCTGGTGGTAGATGCTGGACCGGCTGAGTGCCAACAGCCGGCCCTCTTCCAGCAGATCGACGCCATCTTGACGTGCTTCTTCTGCTTCTTCCTCGGTGTACATGGTGACTCGCGGGGAATCGAACTCTATGTCCGTTGGGATGACGGCTTCAGCACCGCAAACGAGGAAGAAAGGTGTGAAGCCGGTTGACTTGTTTGGACTCATGCGCAGACTCCAGAGGACGGCTGGTAACTCATCGAGCCAGCAGCCAGCCGAGCGCTCTAGAGGCTCGACCAGTCGGGGCTTGATGCCGGACAGGATGAGGCCGTTTGCTCGCTCCACCTGGCCGTTTGACTGTGGATGGGCGACGGACGCTAGGTCCAGTCGGATGCCCTGTGTCGCGCAGAAATGGGCCAAGGCGCCTTTGGCAAAATTCGTGCCATTGTCGGTGATGATGCTGTGTGGTACGCCGTACCGAATTGTGATGTCGGAGATGAAAGTCACGGCAGTCGGACCATTCAGTTTCTTGATTGGCTTCGCTTCTATCCACTTGGTGAATTTGTCCACCGCGACAAGTGAGTTAAGCCACCTCGTGCCGTCTTGAATGGTCCCACCATGTCTAGGCCCCAAACTGCGAAGGGCCAGGCAATGGGGATGGTCTTGAGTGCAGAAGCCGGCTGATGCGGCTTGGAGCGGAACTTCTGGCACCCTTTGCACTTTTGAACCAATTCCTTGGCCTCTTCTAAGGCCGTTGGCCAAAAGAAACCATGTCGGAAGGCTTTGGCGATGAGTGCTCTTGAAGCCGCATGGTGGCCGCACTCGCCTTGATGGATGTCTTTGAGAATTGCTTGGCCTTGCTCTGGCTCTACGCAACGCTGGTAGACACCAGTGACGCTGCGCCTGACCAGCTCTCTGTTGACTATGGTGTAGGCTGCCGCTCGGCGTTGTACTTGCCGAGCTAAGGTCTCCTCAGTCGGCAGCTCTTTGCTCACCAAGAATTTGAGGATGGGCTGGGCCCATGAGGGTGCTGCTATTTCTTCGACTGCCAGAACTGCGACTTGGACGAGGGCGGCTAGGCTGGGAGGCGGCGGGCTGGAGTCAGCAACCGCTTGCTGGATTAATGAAGTCCCCGGGCCGACTGGTGCAGCCCTCGGGCCGAGTTCTGGAGTCTTCGGGCTGGCCGCCGCAGTCCCTGGGCCGGGTTCTGCAGTCCCTGGGCCGGCTTCGACTGTGGCGGCTTTGGAGCCATCTGCCAAAATCCTCGTACCGTCTGCCGGAGCTCTAGAGTCGGATCCGACTTCTTCGGGAGGAGCCGGCACAAAGATGGAGTCTGATTCTGGTGAAGGCTTGACAGACAGCTTGAGGAGGCGTTGAAGGGCGACGCCGGATGGTATTGCTTGGCGGGTGGAGCCGATTTGTGCCAGGGCGTCTGCTTGGTCGTTGTTGTTTCTTGGCACATGGAGGAACTCGCACCCCTCAAAATATCCACTGAGTTGCTGCACGAGGAAACGGTAACTCGCCATGTTTTCATCTTTGGCGTCCCAGTCGCCAGACGACTGCTGGACCACTAAGTCTAAGTCGCCATAACACAGGATCCGGCGAATGCCAAGTTCTTTGGCAAGCCGGAGCCCGTGAATGAGTGCCTCGTATTCGGCGACGTTGTTGGAGGCGGAAAAGTGGATTTGCAGTGCGTATTTGAGCTTGTCGCCTTTAGGAGAAGTGAGGACAACGCCGGCTCCCAAGCCGGTGCGCATCTTGGAGCCGTCGAAATGCATCCGCCAATGGGTGGAGTCGGGCGCTGGTGGTAGGTACTGGGTCTCGGCCCAGTCGACGAGGAAGTCGGCCAGTGCTTGTGACTTGATGGCGGTGCGGGGCTGGTAGTAGATGGTGTAGGGAGCCAGCTCTATGGCCCATTTGGCCACTTGGCCAGAAGCATCTCGGCTTCCGATGATCTCGGCAAGTGGGGCCGTGCAGACCACAGTGATTGGATGCTCTTGAAAGTAAGGCTTCAACTTCTTGGCAGCAAAGTGCACGCCATAGCACATCTTCTGGTAGTGGTGGTAGTTCTGCTTGGAGGTCGACAACACTTCGCTCAGGTAATAGACCGGTCTTTGGACAGGTAGTGCCTTGCCTTCCTCCTTGCGTTCCACTACAATGACTGTGCTGACTACCCGGCTGGTGGCGGCGATGTATAGGAGCATTGGCTCCTTAGGAGTCGGAGCCGCCAGAATGGGTGGAGTAGTCAACATCTTCTTCAACTGGAGAAAAGCTTCGTCCGCCTTGTGGTTCCACTCGAAAAAGGTGGTCTTCTTCATGAGCTGATATAAGGGGAGAGCTTTCTCGCCCAGCCGACTGATGAACCGGCTGATGGACGCCAAGCAGCCAGTGAACTTTTGCACGTCCAACAGTCGGCTGGGTACCTCCATCCTCTCAATGGCCTTGATCTTTATAGGGTTGCACTCTATGCCACGTTCAGAGACCAGGAAACCAAGGAGTTGGCCGGCTGGTACTCCGAAGACACACTTCTCAGGGTTGAGCTTGATCTGGAATCGGCGAGGTTCTCAAAGGTCTCCTTGAGGTCTTCCAGCAGTGTTCCACGCTTCTCCGTCTTCACCACTACATCGTCCACGTAAACGTGGGCGTTTCTGCCGAGTTGCTTGAGGAGGCATTTCTGCATGCAACGCTGAAACGTGGCGCCGGCATTCCTCAAGCCAAACGTCATGGTCAGGTAGCAGAAGGCTCCAAACGGTGTGATGAAGGCGGTCTTCAGTCTGTCAGCCGGGTTCAGCTTGATCTGGTGATATCCTGAATATGCATCTAAGAAGCTCAACAGCTCGCATCCGGCTGTGGAGTCTATCACCTGATCAATTCTCGGCAAAGCAAACAGGTCCTTGGGGCAAGACTTGTTGAGGCTTGTGTAGTCAATACACATTCGCCACTGCTTGTTCTTCTTCAGTACTAGGACCGGGTTGGCTAGCCACTCTGGAAAGAATACTTCCATAATGAAGCCGGCTGCTAGGAGTCGGGCTATCTCTTCTCCGACAACTCCTCTCTTTTCTTCTGATAGGCGGCGCAAGGGCTGCCTGACTGGCTTTGCATCAAATCTGACATGTAACTTGTGCTCGGCGAATTCCGTCGGTACACTAGGCATGTCTTTGGGAGACCATGCGAAGATGTCCGGATTCTCACGGAGGAAATCGATGAGCTCGCCTTCCTATTTGCTGTCGAGGTTTGTGCCTACGACAGCGTACCTCTCTGGGTGCTCCGGATCCAAGGGTATCTTCTTTGTCTCTTTGGCCGGCTTGAACGAACCCTCAACCTTCGACTCCTTGGGGTTAGGCGACACCTCTAGCTGCTTGCCGGCCATCGCCACAACCCGGTCAAGGGGCCGCTTCTCGGCCGCGATCACCAGGGACTCGGCTAACCGACTACTTTCAGTCGCACAGGCAGACGACTTCCGGTAGTTGCCGGCTACGGTCAGAATCCCCTTGGAACTAGGCATCTTCATCTTGAGGTAGGCGTAGTGGGGGACCGCCATGAACTTGGCCAAGGCGGGTCGGCCAAGCAATGCATGGTATGGGCTCTCGAGATCCACCACCTCAAACCAAACTGACTCTCGGCGGAAGTGATCTTTGTCTCCAAAGAGGACGTCAATTAGGATCTTGCCGATTGGTGAGCAGGAAAGGCCAGGAACAATGCCATGGAACACAGTCCGGCTGTTCTGAAGTTGTATTTTGCTTGATTCCCAACTTCTCCATGGTGTCCTTGTACAGGATGTTGATGCTGCGCCTCCGTCTATCAGAACTCGCGAGAAACGAGCAGCTCGTCTATCTGTGGCAAAGGTGGCATCCAAGACCAAGGCATAGGAGCCCGGACTCGGCATCACCTCTGGGTGATCAGCTCTGCTCCAGCTGATAGGCTTCTCGGACCAATGCATGAATTCTGGTGTCTCTGATGCTACTGCATTCACCTCTTGCTGCTGCAGCCTCCTGCTGCGTCGATCATCAGCCACGCTGGTAAATACCACGTAGGCTCCGTGCTCTTCTGGGTACTCGTCTTGTACTGTGCCGACTGGCCTGACAGCCGGCTGCTGGGGCGGAGGTGGAGGCTGCTGCCCAACAGGCGGGGGAGGCAGGAGGTCATCTCCTTTGGCGATCTTGGTGAGCCAATGGCACTTCCGGGTGGTGTGATTCGACGGCTTCGCGCCGCTGTGGAACTTGCAAGGACCATCCAGAGTCTGCTCATATGAGAAAGCCAGCAACCAGTTGGGCTTGCCGCCTTTCTGTCGCTTGGGTGGAGGCTGCCCTTCCGGCTGCTGGTCTTCGACTGTCGCCACCTACCGGCTGCTGGAAGCCGGCTGTGGGGCCTTGCGCTTGTGGCCGCTCTGCTGTTGTCACTGACTGGCGTCTCCAGCCGGAGTTCTAGGAGCCTGAGGGGCCACTCTGCCAGTCGCACTAACTTGAATCTGCGCCTTCATGGAGGAGTCGACCGTGGCATACTTGTCTGCTATGATCAGCAGCTCGTCGAGGGTTTCTGGCTCGTCGCAAAGGAGCTTGTGCTTGAGGAGGGTGCCTTCTCTGCACCCGGCGGTGAAGTACTCGATAGCCTGCACCTCGTGCATGCCCTCACAAGAGTTCTGGAGCTCGGCCCAACGCGTGAGGTAGTCGCGAGTCGACTCATTGGGGCCTTGCACGCACAAGGAAAGCTGGCGAGGTTTGGGAGGACGCTTGTACGTGCTTGTGAAATTGCGGACAAATGCATTGGTGAAGTCGACCCATCTGTTGATGCTGCGGGGCTTAAGGCTGTTCAGCCATGTCCGGGCCGTGCCCTGGAGCATGAGCAGAACGTATTTTACGGCAACACGCTTGTTGCCGTTTGCTATGTTGACGGCCGTGGAGTAGTCAACCAGCCAGTCCTCCGGCTTCACGGAGCCGGTGTACTTGGGCGTGTCTCTTGGGAGCGTGAACCCTTTAGGAAAGGGCTCGTCTCGAATGCGGGGCCTGAAACAAGGCGGACCCAACTCGTCTTCTTTTTCCAGCGCCAGGGATTGGTGAAGTTGGTCGATCCGGTGGCGGGCGTCATTTTCTCCGACTCCCTCTCGGCGGCCAAGGCGGTCGCCGAGAGTTGGATGGTCAACAGGCGGCGGGGAGACCCGCCTTTCCTTGCGAGGAGGAGGAGGCGGACAGTCGTCCCGTCGTTCTACTGCTCTTGGGCGGCCATCTTGGTCGCGCTCTATGGTAATGCGAGTACGACTGTGGCTGACAGCCGGATCCTTGTCTTTCCTTCCTCGGGCACCGCCAGTCGGCGTCCGAGACGTCGCGCCTTGGTCTCAGCGTGGAGGCAGGTCGTCATTTTGTCGCTGCGGCGCTTCTGTGCGGCAGCCGGCCTTGTTCTGCGTGGCAGCCGCGTCGAGGAGCCGCTGGACTCGCTCCGTCATCAGGCGGCGCTCTTCGTCCTCGAAGTTGTCCAGCTCGTCCGCCGCCGCCTGGCGGCTCGAATGTTCTCCGCAGGCGTGGCATACACAGGGCGATTTGCCCCGAATAGGTTGGCGATGGCCACGCCGCGCTGCTGGACCATGCCTAGGCGGCTGGGCCCAGTTGGGGCTGGCGAGCCACCTATAGTGCGATCCATCTCACACTGGTAGGCTTCTGACAAGCGTCTCATGCTAGCCAGCTTCTTCGCACCTTCGATGAGCTGAAGGCGGCGCGCCTCCAACGTCTCCGCATCAACGTCTTCCTAAATGGGCGCGGTCAGGTCTTGCAATGCCGCGCCAAGTGGGTCATGCGCTCCTCCGCCGGGAGGCTCGTCATGACCGATGATGAGCACCTCTGTGACGGTGCTTCCGTCGCTCTCCACACGAGGGAGCGGCTCATCGTAGACCACCATGTTGGTGGGGAACGCGTCGAGCGACGCGGTGTCGGAATCGACCAGCATCGGGTCGGTGGAGCCTACAGACTCCAAGTCCACGGCAGGCTCGCCGGCGACGTGGAGTTGGTCAAGGAGGCTCGCGAGGAGGCTATCGGGGCCGCCCGTGCCTGCATCGGATGCAGGCTCGTCGGAGAGGCGAACCTCGCCGACAAGATCGGCGAGGCAGCTGGCTGCGTAGGCGATCTCAGCGCCGTGCAGCGCATCGGCGCAAACTCCGTATGGCGTGCCGGGCTAGCTGCGCTCGCCAGGGAGGAAAAGGGTTCCCGTCCAGAGCAGGTCACCGGACGACGGTGCACCAGGCCCCACGGTGGGCGCCAAATGTCGGGGGTTGGGTGCGACATATGCCAAAGGATGGCTTATCATGGTGGGGCTAAGTAGAACGTCGCCGGTGCCGGGAAACGGGATAAGGCGAAGGCATGCACATCGGTGAATCTTACCCAGCTTCGGGGCTCTCCGTGGAGATAATACCCCTACTGCTGCTCTGCCGGGTCTCCGCATGATCACTATGACAAAGTGTGTACACGGTTGCTCCTTGAGCTGTTTCCTGGAGGTAGGAGAAGGCAAGGCTAGCTCTCTCCTTCCTATATGATCTGGTCTAGTGCTAATGGATTCCAACCCTTTGCATGGGTGCCCAGGGGTTTTTTACATAGGCCTACCCCTAGGGGTACAATGGTAATCTGGCTGGACGCGGGCCCACCCGTCAGTCTCTCTGGTCGCCGTCTTATCCGCCGACTCCTGGGGCCCGCCGACTGGTGGGCCCCGCCGACTGGCTCGGTACGGAGCCGACAGGCCGCGTCCACCGCGGGCGGGTCTTGCCGGCTGCAGATTACTGTAGCCGTGCCTCTAATGACACGGGTTCGGTCATGGGGTCGTGGCGAGAGCTCCGCCGTCTGGCGGGCGATCACTATGGCCACTCCCGGTCGCGTCTGGTTAATGGTGCGTGGGGCCCGTGGGAGGGGCCAGCCGACTCCTGGGGGCCGACTCCCAACCGGGCCGACTGGTGGCGCTCTTGCCGTCTTCCGTACGCCCGCCGACTGGTGGGACCCGTCGTCCCTGGGTCGTACCGGCAGGACGTCGTGGGCACAGGATTCCGCCCTCTAGGGCTGACGTTAGGGCCGGCATGGCAACAGTGTCGCACCGCCCGGAGATCTCCACGGGTACGGCGTACTGTATCCATGCCTGCCCTTGGAAAAGGGGTGGGAGTGGACCTTACTGTGGCCACTCCCCGTCCCGTCCCTCTTTATGAGGGCATGGGGGTTGTTGGCGTCGCGGGCTGACTCCCCAAGGCGGGCTTCTCTGGAAGTCGCCAGTCAGGAGTCGGCTCATCCTGAAGTCGTCCCTAGGACTCGGCCGCGAGTGGGCAGTCGGCCGCCTCGCAGCCGACTCTCAGAAGGCGGCTCTTCGTCCTGGAGTCTCGAGGGGCGCAGCCTGCCCCGATGTCTTGAAAGGTTCTGGGCCTGGGTTAGCCTACCCGTGGCTCATTACTCCGACAATGATTTTGTAGGGATAACTTTCTTTGGCCATGTTATTTTGAGAAGATATAATTGCTTTGTTTGTATGCTTGAAGTATTATTATTTTCTATGTCAATATAAACTTTTGTCCTGAATCTTTCTAATCTGAATATTCATACCACAATTAAGAAGATTTGCATTGAAATTATGCCAAGTAGCACTCCGCATCAAAAATTCTCTTTTTATTATTTACCTACTCGAGGACGAGCAGGAATTAAGCTTGGGGATGCCTGATACGTCTCCAACGTATCTATAATTTTTGATTGCTCCATGCTATATTATCTACTGTTTTGGATGATATTGGGTATTATTTCCCACTTTTATATTATTTTTGGGACTAACCTATTAACCGGAGGCCCAGCCCAGAATTGATGTTTTTTCCTATTTCAGTGTTTCGGATAAATAGAATATCAAACGGAGTCCAAACGGAATAAAATCTTCGGAAACGTGATTTTCTCACCGAACGTGATCTAGGAGACTTGGACCCTACTGCAAGGGATCAAAAAGGTGGTCACGAGGGTGGGGGACACCCCACCTAGGGCGCGCCCCCTGCCTCGTGGGCCCCTCGGTGCTCCACCGACATACTCCTTCCTCCTATATATACACACGTACCCCCAAACGATCAGAACAGGAGCCAAAAACCTAATTGCACCACCGCAACTTTCTGTATCCATGAGATCCCATCTTGGGGCCTGTTCCGGAGCTCCGCTGGAAGAGGGCCGTCATCACGGAGGGCTTCTACATCACCCTAGCCCCTCCGATGAAGTGTGAGTAGTTTACCTCAGACCTTTGGGTCCATACTTAGTAGCTAGATGGTTTCTTCTCTCTCTTTGAATCTCAATACAAAGTTCTCCCCTCTCTTGTGGAGATCTATTTGATGTAATCTTCTTTTTGCGGTGTGTTTGTTGAGACCGATGAATTGTGGGTTTATGATCAAGTCTATCTATGAATAATATTTGAATCTTCACTGAATTCTTTTATGCATGATTGGTTATCTTTGCAAGTCTCTTCGAATTATCCGTTTGGTTTGGCCAACTAGATTGGTAGGTCTTGCCATGGGAGAAGTGCTTAGCTTTGGGTTCGATCTTGCGGTGTCCTTACCCAGTGACAGAAGGGGCAGCAAGGGACGTATTGTATCGTTGCCATCGAGGATAACAAGATGGGGTTTATTTCATATTGCATGAATTTATCTATCTACATCATGTCATCTTGCTTAAGGCGTTACTCTGTTTTTAACTTAATACTCTAGATGCATGCTGGATATCGGTCGATGAGTGGAGTAATAGTAGTAGATGCAGAATCGTTTCGATCTACTTGTCACGGACATGATGCCTATATACATGATCATGCCTAGATATTCTCATAATTATGCACAATTCTATCGATTGCTCAACAGTAATTTGTTCACCCACCGTAGAATACTTATATATGCTCTTGAGAGAAACCACTAGTGAAACCTATGGCCCCCGGGTCTATTCTCATCATATCAATCTCCATTACTTTTATATTGTTTTGCTATTTACTTTGCCTTTACTTTTTTACTTTGCATCTTTATATCAAAAATACAAAAAATATTCTATCTATCAGATCTCACTCTCGTAAGTGGCTGTGAAGGGCTTGACAACCCCTAATCGCGTTGGTTGCGATAGCTATCGCTTTGTGCAGGTATGAGGGACTTGAGCGTGGGCTCCTACTGGATTGATACCTTGGTTCTCAAAAGCTGAGGGAAATACTTACGCTACTCTGCTGCATCATCCCTTCCTCTTCGGGGAAAACCAACGCAAGCTCAAGACGTAGCAGGCCTCCCTGCGAATTGTGATGGCTATCGAAAGATCAATACGAGGATTCCTCTTCAGATCCGATGGTTGTCTTTGTCGGTGAGATGCAATCTATGGAAGATGACTTGGCGCAAAGGGAATGGCTGTGCAGTGGTGGCGGTTGGTTTCTAGTCCATCGCATGCAACTGCTAGGATGGCGAAAAAGTGGTGGCGACAACATATGATTGACTTCGATGGTGGTGCGTCTCGAGCTCTGGGGTGAAAACCTATGTCTGACATGAGTTTGTCATACATGGCAATGTCGATGTTTTTCCATCGTTACCTTCTTGAGGGCATTGCTCGGATATGCCCAGACTAATTCTTCATGGTGAAAACTTTGAATCTGACCTTTGGTAGTTGGATCCAGTGACGGCGGCGTAGAGCGTCGCTCCCTTTATGAAGGCGTTGCTATTGAAGAACCCCGTTGTCGTTATGGTGTCATGAGATGGATGGTGCGGATATGGTCATTACTATAGTTTGTCGATTTCTAATTTGTTCGCTTTGATGTTTTCCCCGCTTATGCATAGCTTTGGTCCTATATGACTTTGCTATTTGCTGATGGGATTTTATGTGTAGGTGTTGGCTGTGTGCATCTTAGTTATGCAGAGACCGGGTGTGTATTCATTGTGTTTGTATCCCCTTGATGCTTCAGTATGATTCAATAAAATCCACCCTTTGTCGAAGAAGAAGAAACATCACCGAAGCGCAAAGGGATGTAGGGAAGGATCCTTCGTTCGACATTTCCCATATATTGGTGGCAAAAAAACATAGTTTGAATGATGTTGTTTGGTTAACGCATTCTACCACGGTTACAATACCAACTATTCCATTTTGGTGTGGTACGTGATACGTCTCCAACGTATCTATAATTTTTGATTGCTCCATGCTATATTATCTACTGTTTTTGGACTATATTGGGCTTTATTTTCCACTTTTATATTATTTTTGGGACTAACTTATTAACCGGAGGCCCAGCCCAGAATTGTTGTTTTTTTTTTCCTATTTCAGTATTTCGGAGAAACAAAATATCAAACGGAGTCCAAACAGAATAAAACCTTCGGGAACGTGATTTTCTCACCGAACGTGATCAAGGAGACTTGGACCCTACTCCAAGGAGTCAAAGAGGCGGTCACGAGGGTGGGGGCCGCGCCCACCCCCTAGGGCACGCCCCTGCCTCGTGGGCCCCTCGGTGCTCCACCGACGTACTCCTTCCTCCTATATATACCTACATACCCCAAAACGATCAGAACAGGAGCCAAAAACCTAATTCCACCACCGCAACTTTCTGTATCCACGAGATCTCATCTTGGGGCCTGTTCCGGAGCTCCGCCGGAGAGGGCCGTCATCACGGAGGGCTTTTTAGATCATCATAGCCTCTCCGATGAAGTGTGAGTAGTTTACCTCAGACCTTCGGGTCCATAGTTAGTAGCTAGATGGCTTCCTCTCTATTTTTGGATCTCAATACAAAGTTCTCCCCCTCTCTTGTGGAGATCTATTCGATGTAATCTTCTTCTTTTTGCGGTGTGTTTGTTGAGACCGATGAATTGTGGGTTTATGATCAAGTCTATCTATGAATAATATTTGAATCTTCTCTGAATTCTTTTATGTATGATTGGTTATCTTTGCAAGTCTCTTTGAACCATCCGTTTGGTTTGGCCAACTAGATTGGTAGTTCTTGCCATGGGAGAAGTGCTTAGCTTGGGGTTCGATCTTGCGGTGTCCTTTCCCAGTGACAGAAGGGGCAGCAAGACATGTATTGCATCGTTGCCATCGAGGATAACAAGATGGGGTTTATTTCATATTGCATGAATTTATCTCTCTACATCATGTCATCTTGCTTAAAGCGTTACTCTGTTTTTAACTTAATACTCTAGATGCATGCTGGATAGCGGTCGATGAGTGGAGTAATAGTAGTAGATGCAGAATCGTTTCTGTCTACTTGTCACGGACGTGATGCCTATATACATGATCATGCTTAGATATTCTCATAACTATGCTCAATTCTGTCAATTGCTCAACAGTAATTTGTTCACCCACCGTAGAATACTTATGCTCTTGAGAGAAGCCACTAGTGAAACCTATGGCCCCCGGGTCTATTCTCATCATATTAACCTCCATCACTTTAATCTTGCTTTGCTTTTTTACTTAGCCTTTTACTTTTCACTTTGCATCTCTATACCAAAAATATTATATCTATCAGATCTCACTCTCGTAAGTGACCGTGAAGGGATTGACAACCCCTAATCGCGTTGGTTGTGAGTAGCTATCATTTTGTGCAGGTACGAGGGACTTGAGCGTGGCCTCCTACTGGATTGATACCTTGGTTCTCAAAAACTGAGGGAAATACTTACGCTACCCTGCTGCATCATCCCTTCCTCTTCGGGGAAATCCAACGCAAGCTCAAGAGGTAGCAGTACGTAGAAGGTGTAATGAGGTCGATAGATTGTAGTTTTGCAGTATAGTGTGTTATTCTAGAGTTCGGGTGGTCCATCACCAAAATTGGTGCCATGTGGTCAACTCATTCTCATGGTCAGTGTCTTGGAGACCCATTGTAAGAGTGTGTGTAAGCGGTAAAGAAGCACAACACGTGTGCATGTTGAAGGTACATCTAAACCTCGTGCTCGGTGCTTAGGGATGTTGTTTCCGATATCATTGTAACATTTCGAAAGCAAGGAGATGAGAAGGTGTTGGTCAAGGAGCATTTGTTGCATTGTAGCCGCTCCAAAAAAGAGCTTAACAAAATATATAATATACTTGCATAAACTAATGCACTACACAAGAACAAGAGACATGCATTTATTCAAGTGTGTGTACTGTGTATGTACATATCATTTGATGCTTAGTACGCAATGATGTACGAGGAATCCATGGCAATGCCACACATTCCCCTCTTGTCACTTATATCCTTCTCCATTCTCAAGTATCCATTCTCGCCCCATGTTGTGCCCCATGAATTTTTGAACAACCAATACTTTGTACCATTACTATCTATTCCGTAACCAATGGCTGCAATTGCATGATTCAAAAATGTGCCACATGAGCGAGTCAAGTGCTACATCTTGAGCACTGCGTTGGATTTCCTCGAAGAGGAGAGGATGATGCAGCAAAGTAGCATAAGTATTTCCCTCAGTTTTTGAGAACCAAGGTATCAATCCAGTAGGAGGCTACGCGCGAGTCCCTCGTACCTACACAAAAAAAATAGCTCAACGCAACCAACGCGCTTAGGGGTTGTCAATCCCTTCACGGTCACTTACGAAAGTGAGGTATGATAGAGATGACAAATAATATTTTTGGTATTTTTGGTATAGAGATGCAAAGTAAAAAGTAAAAGGCAAAGTAAAAGCAAAGCGATAATGAAGTGATGGAAATTGATATGATGAGAAAGAGACCCGGGGGCCATAGGTTTCACTAGTGGCTTCTCTCAAGAGCATAAGTATTCTACGGTGGGTGAACAAATTACTATTGAGCAATTGACAGAATTGAGCATAGTTATGAGAATATCTAGGTATGATCATGTATATAGGAATCACGTCCGAGACAAGTAGACCGACTCCTGCCTGCATCTACTACTATTACTCCACTTATTGACCGCTATCCAGCATGCATCTAGAGTATTAAGTTAAAAACAAAGTAACGCCTTAAGCAAGATGACATGATGTAGAGGGATAGTTTCATGCAATATGATAAAAACCCCATCTTGTTATCCTCGATGGCAACAATACAATACGTGCCTTGCTGCCCCTTCTGTCACTGGGAAAGGACACCGCAAGATCGAACCCAAAGCTAAGCACTTCTCCCATGGCAAGGACAACCAGTCTAGTAGGCCAAACCAAACTGATAATTCGAAGAGACTTGCAAAGATAACCAATCTTACATAAAAGAATTCAGAGAAGATTCAAATATTATTCATAGATAGACTTGATCATAAACCCACAATTCATCGGTCTCAACAAACACACCGCAAAAAGAAGATTACATCGAATAGATCTCCACAAGAGAGGGGGAGAACATTGTATTGAGATCCAAAAAGAGAGAAGAAGCCATCTAGCTACTAACTATGGACCCGTAGGTCTGAAGTAAACTACTCACACTTCATCGGAGGGGCTTGGATGATGATGTAGAAGCCCTCCGTGATCGATGCCCCCTCCGGCGGAGCTCCGGAACAGGCCCCAAGATGGGATCTCATGGATATAGAAAGTTGCGGCGGTGGAATTAGGTTTTTGGCTCCGTCCCCGATCGTTTGGGGGTACGTAGGTATATATAGGAGGAAGAAGTACGTCGGTGGAGCTTCGAGGGGCCCACGAGGCAGGGGGCGCGCCCTAGGGGGGGCGCCCTCCACCCTCGTGACCGCCTCTTGGCTTTCTTGACGGAGGGTCCAAGTCTCCTGGATCTTATCTGATGAGAAAATCACGTTTCAGAAGGTTTCATTCCGTTTGGACTCCGTTTGATATTCTGTTTCTCCGAAACACTGAAATAGGCAAAAACAACAATTCTGGGCTGGGCCTCCGGTTAATAGGTTAGTCCCAAAAATAATATAAAAGTGGATAATAAAGCCCAATATAGTCCAAAACAGTAGATAATATAACATGGAGCAATCAAAAATTATAGATACGTTGGAGACGTATCATCAAGATGCCACCAGAGTATAACTGGAATGTCCTGCCATCTCCATCCATAGAAACTGACACGGGTTTGTTTGCCACAACCTTCATGAGGTCACCCTTGTTATTTGCAGGCACCTCTTCATAGCTCTTGATTGTTGTAGAACTATTGTATCTACCCTTGCATGTGCCATTTGTTTCCATGTATGGGTGTTGACACCTGATTTTGGCAAGATACAGAGTGAAAGGATTTTCAGCATAAGAAAGTTTCATATCGTCGAGTGGAACAACTTTGATGTTTAGGCTATCGCCATTCGACCTCATCTCAGTGGCCGAAGTTGTACTCCGAGTGACAAAATTTAATGTTCTGAGTGCTTTTCGGCCGATTACGCCCTCAATATGACCTCAGATGAAGGAGTTCTCTAAAGGAATTGTCTTCGTCTCGTCGAGACGATCGATTTTCATATATAAATCATCTCAATCCGAGTTCATATGCAAAAGTTATAGTCAATACGGTCTGGACAGGCCAGAGACCAAAATATTACGCTTGATACCAGACACGTGTTGATGAGTGTCTGATGCAATGCGTGAGCAATTCGGCCTTCAAGACGGCCTTGAATTGAAAAACCTTCAACACAAAAAAGTTTCGTCTCGTTGAGCCGATCGATTTTCATATATAATTCGTCTCAATCCAAGGTCGTATGAGGCCTGGAGAGACAAATCAAGATCAGGCTATGTTTTCAGTCGGAAAATCCGAGTGAAAAGTTTACCATCCGAGTGAAAGTTTACCGGTTGAGTGGAAATTTACCGGTCGAGTGAAAGTTTGCTGGCCGGATGAACTTATTATTATCCGAATGGAAATATGGTCATCCGAGTGAAAATTGTATTCCGAGTGAAAATATGGTCATCCGAGTGAAAGTTTGTCTTCCGAGTGAAATGTCCTGTCGGACGATCCAAGCGAATGACTCCAATCCGAGTGGATGAGCTTGAATCCGAGTGAAACTGAACATATGCCTGAAAGTTTATCAAGATGACCTCGGATGAAGAAGTGTTCAATACAGGAGTTGTGCGTATCATCAAGACGGTAAACTTTGATTTTGGAGTCATCATCATCAGAGATAGTATATAGCCTACAAATTCATTACAAGACTCGGATAATCCAGTCTACTGCAAGACCGAGTCCGACTGGGAGATAAAGATGGCCTCAAAAAGTATTCAAGATGGCCTTATTTGAAAAAGTGATCAACATGAGAGTTGTTCGTATCGTCGAGGCGCATAAGTTTGATATTTGGGCCATCTTGATCGGAGATCATATGCAAGCCCGGCGGCCCGCGCGAGAAGGAAGACAGAGTTTGGGCCAGATTCAGACTGAATCCGAGTTGGAATAGAATTAGGACTCTAGGACATGAATTGATGTAATTTTTCTTGTAAGGAAAGCCTAGATGAATCCTTTACTTGTACGGGAAGTCCAGCCGCCTCTTATATATGTTGGGGGTGACGGCCGATTGAAACAACACACAATCGAACAAATCAATATACTACTTTTTCATATACGTTTTATCTCTCCACCGTTTTTCTATCTTGTTCTTCGCTGTTCTTTGTGTTTGAGAGCTGCGAATTCCGAGGCTCTAGGGGCGAGCGAATCGACCTAGGGCAGCCCATAGCCGCCGCACTCCCTGACGGGGTCCCTCCCGGGGGTGTGGGGTTTTCGGGTCTGCAAAAGCGCCCGCCGACTGTCTTGCGTATCGCGCTATCGGCCGGGTCTCCTTCGACGTGAGCTGCGGTGCATCACCCCCAGCGTCGAGGGTACACGTGATGTGTTCGTGTGTCAACAATGGGTAGTTGGACTCCATGGTGAGCCCATGTTCTTGATGATGAACTCGGACGCGTCCTGCATGTATCCGCTATAGCATCTATCGTCCTCACCGTGGATATCACAATCCATCAATTCCTACTCAGAGAGGGAAACAAGCTTGCCTATACTTAACATGACAATACCCTCTGTTGCAGCAACAATAGAAAATGCCCAACAAGAGCCTGCAGATAATTTTATTATGATGTATTTAACCACGCAAACTATTATGATGTCAAATATCAATATGTATACATTAGATTTGAAGCCTAAATGTACTTACCACACTGGCCTTGATCTTTGATAGGAGTGACTGCACCTTTTGTCCTCTAGTCAACCATTGCCGGGAGTGTATATAAGCTTACATTTTCATACCTGAATCCTGTAGGACTCTTCACCTTGTTTGGAATGAATCCCTTATTTGTCTTGATTGCCCTGAACTCATCATTGGTGAGGTCAGCGAACTGGTTGATGCCAAGCCAAAACTTGCGGTCTCTGGTGTTAAATGACTCAATGAACCTGGCATTTGCCTTGAATACCTCGAACCGATGTGCCTTCTCGGCTGCGTCCTTGTAGATGTGGCCGTACTGCGCCATCCAACCCTCGTGCTTCGCCACCATGGGCAAGTCATCGTTCATCTCACGAGCTGCATGGAGAGAGCTACAGAAGCAGAGGCAGCCGAGGACGACAAGGAGCAAAGCCTTGGAGCACTACTGGAATCGCCCTATACGCCGAGTGCCACGGACACTCGGCAAAGGCCCAAAACCAGCCGGCAATGCCTTTGCCGAGTGTCACCTTCGGCAAAAGCCACCCGACGTACACCTCTTCGGCAAACAGGAATTTGCCGAGAGCCATAACACGGGCACTCGACAAAGCCTTTGCCGAGAGCTAAACAGCCCGTCTCGGCAAAATAAAGCAGCTAATGGATAAGTCCGTTAGCTCCAGACATGCGGGACCACGTAAACTTTGCCGAGAGCCACTCTCGGCAAAAAGAAATAGTAGGAGGCTGACATGTGTCGGGTCCTGACATGTGGGTCCACGACAACAGGCCGAGCCCCGACTTTGCCGAGAGCCACTCTCGGCAAAAAGAAATACTAGGAGGCTGACACGTGTCGGGTCCTAACATGTGGGTCCACGACAACAGGCCGAGCCCCGACTTTGCCGAGAGCCACTCTCGGCAAAGGGAACCATTAGGAGGCTGACACATGTCGCCTCCTGACATGTGGGACCACGACAACAGGCCGAGGGCCAACTTTGCCAAGAGCCACTCTCGGCAAAGAGAACTAGTAGGAGGCTGACACGTGTCGCCTCCTAACATGTGGGACCACGACAACAGGCTGAGGGCCAGCTTTGCCGAGAGCCACTCTCGGCAAAGAGAACCAGTAGGAGGCTGACACGTGTCGCCTCCTGACATGTGGGACCACGACAACAGGCCGAGGGCCAACTTTGCCGAGAGCCACTCTCGGCAAAGAGAACCAATAGGAGGCTGACACGTGTCACCTCCTGACATGTGGGACCACGAGAGCAGGCTGAGGCCCAACTTTGCTGAGAGGCGCTCTCGGCAAAGGGAACCAGTAAGAGGCTGACACATGTCACCTCCTGACATGTGGGACCACGAGAACATGCCAAGGGGTAACTTTGCCGAGAGCCCTTATGGGCAAAGAGAACCACTAGGACGCCGACATGTGTCACCTCCTGACATGTGGGACCACGAGAACAGGCCGACGGCCAACTTTGCCGAGAGCCCCTCTCGGCAAATAGAACCACTAGGAGTCCTAGGGCCAACTTTGCCAAGAGCCAACCTCGGCAATCCTTTTCCCTTTACCGAGATCCCCTCTCGGTAAAGTTGTCAGGGGCACCACACGTTATTATCATTTATCAAGAGGCCTCTCGGTAAAGGTGTCAGGTTCTACTGGTTGGTACACGTTTATCGAGAGGCCTCTTGGTAAAGGGTGCATTCTGGTCCAGTTTCACAGTCATTGCCGAGAGCCACCCTCGGTAATGGTGTGACCAAGAGCCTTTTTTCCTATTTCTGTTTCTTTCCTGCAGCGAAACATATACAACAACAACATATAGTTCATCACACATAGAACATGTCACATATAGGCATCATTGAACAAAAGAAGCAATGATTGATTCTGAAAAACATTCCACATAAAAGCAATAGTGCATAAAAGGTGAAATAGTAGTGAAGACACTCGACTACCACAAGTTTACAAGTCTCAAGATGCAAGAGTTCTCAACATACAAGGAACAGTTTCAAACATAACATAACATGAAGTTCACGCAATTTTGGAGATCGGAGTGATAACATCAACATTAGAAGGCATCATTCCATTTGCTGCCCCAACTCCACCAACTTCAGGTGGAACTACCGGAACATTGTTCGACCCTTGTGATGGGTTGAGCTGTGATGGATTGACCCAATAGTGAGATGAATGCATATGGTAATGCCGAAAATGGTGATAGAAATAGTTTGAACGAAACTCACAATGTTCCACTCTGGCGTCGGTGGCATATCTGGCACTGGTTGGCCTTGCATGGAATAAAGATTGGCCACCATATGTTGTAAAGACTTCACTAGATCATCTTGTGCCTTCAGCTTGGCCCGATTTTCATCTCGTTCTTTCTCGGTGTCAATCAGTCGAGTCTACAATATGGCAATGCAAATGTCATTCATGTTGAAATGCAAATATGCAGGACCATGAAGGATCAATGAAGAAGCACTGACCTGAATATCCTCAGTAATGCTCACGGAATGTGGTACGTGATGCTCTACGGTAGGAGTAGAGCTAGTACTCATAGCACGGAGCGTGTTGACTCTTGGAAGGGAGGAGGTTATGACAGAATCGAGGTGAACCGCCATCCGGCCATTCGGTTTACCGCTTGCCGCGGCAATGGCCACAAGAGGGTCAAATGGTAGCACGTGAGGATCAGCGTCAGGCCCATATGTCTTCTTCAATTTTTTGGTGTAGTTCTCTCCATCTGACCAGACTTTAGAGCTGATCCAGTCCCTCTCCGGGTGGAGAGGGTCCTTGTTGTCTTTGGTACGTTTGATGGTCCATGCATCGAAGTAAGTGATATCCTTGCCAGTGTCTTCCTTTCTGCAAAAGAAAGTGATCCAAACAATCAAGGGAATTCTCATAAATGAAAGAGAACATGATGGAAAGAAAAGGATGTGGTTGCCTACATGTTTTGAGACGACACCTGGGATGGTGAGGTTGCCTTGACGGTGTCCTCGACCCCCATCAACTTACGCCATTCAGATATTGCTTTGTGTTCATCGTGCCACCCTGGATCTGTCCACCGTTCGACGATCTTCTCCCAGCACGGACGTTTGTCAGCGCACCACCGAGGAATCACCTATAAATTAAACAAATGCATCTTAGCAAGGATTCTAATTTTGCGGTAATGTAGGTAATAGCAAGCATCCATCGTCACTTGCCTTGAAGTAATTGTCCCGTGAAAGATGCGTCCCTCAGGCCTCCTGTTTGGAAATCCTATGGTTGAGATAGTCCGCGTGAAACTTGACCACTAACCGGACGCGCTCCTCATAGTGCATGTCGTGGACTAGTTTCTTGGCAATATTCTCAACCACCACATTTGCACGATCCTTCTGACCCTCAACGCATGTATAGAAATCCTACAAACATGCATACATGTGAGAAGGGATAAATCATGACTATGGAAAATTTAAACCTTTTGGTATTGACATTTAGGTGTTTGAAAGGACTTACCCAGAAATCGTTGACCACAAGCATGGCTCTATTATCATAAACCCTCTGACGCATATCCAGGAAATCCAGTGCTAGTTTGTAGTGATCCCATGACCAAGCTGGCTCAATGATACCGTTCGACAAAGTGACCGGTCCAGGATAATTTAACCTACAAAGACCCCCAATGATGCCACTCGGCGATCGTGGCAGACGCCTCTCACCACCTTTTACTAAGCTTCTGCATTACGAAGAGTGAAATCATATTGTATGTGAGGAAATGACAAAAGGTACAATTTATATGGGATGAGTCGAGATAACCACTTACTTCTCTCCCATTGGTTTAATCAACACGTCTCTATGCACATATGGACGTCTTGGAAGCTTTGAAGGACCACACAGCCACACTTTCCCTCTGGAAGTAGTGCTGATAGTCGAACCGCTCAGTTGCGAACCGCTCACCTCGTGGTGCTCTGTCACCCCTGAGGGTCCATCCCCACCCTCAGAAACCTGACGAACAACCAGCCTCCTTTCGGCGGCGGCGTCCTCCACCACCTCCTCTGCAAAATCCTCCTCGTCCTCCTCCTCACACGCCTCATCCCCATCCTCTGTTTCCTCCTCCTGAGCACGGTGAAGCACTGCATCAGAGGGTCGAGGAGAAGAAAGAGGTGCTCTACTCCGGGCTGCTTTACGTACTCCTCGTCCGCCTCCTCCTATTGCCTCACCTACTCCCCCTCCTCGTCCCCCTACTCCCCCTCCTATTGCCCCTCCGCGTCCCCCTCGCCCCCTCCTCGTCCGCCTCCTCCTCCGACCTCACCTACTCCCCCTCATTGTCCGCCTCCTTGTCCGCCTCCTCCTCCTGCCTCACCTACTCCCCTCCTCGTCCACCTCCTACTCCTTCCCCGCGTGGTACTCAACCTTGTTTCACACGTTTTGTGTAACATCCCAAATTTTCAATTTGGAATGTTATACACTAGATCATCATTGCATATCATATTTATTGCATTTTGGTTGATCCTACAAATTTCACGCAACTCAAGGACCCTCGGAAAGAATTGGGGATTTCGTTATTTTCATATTTGAGTTGTCTCAAATTTTGAAAATAAGATTGTTTGATTTTATTTATTTTATCTTCAATTATTTCTATTACAAAAATATGAGAGAGGGAATAAAATGACTTTCCCAAAATAAAGAAATATTGAGGATTTAATAAAAAAATCAAATAAGATTTTATTTTGGTTTTATTTGCTATTTTATTTGAATTTAGGAAAAATGCGTGTTTTTTCAAAATTGCATTTAGGCCCCAAATAAATGTTCATTCTGTGCGGCTTGATTTTAGAAGCCGGGGAAAATTTATTTCGGGATTTTTGGAGTCCGTTTAGTATTTCTTTTGTTTTTTTTCCGAGCGTAACTATAAAAAAAGTCCGAACCGACCTTGGGCCGTAACCGGCCAGGACTCCTCCTGGCCGGGCCTCTTATAAGCGCCCCGAGGCCCCCGGCCAAGCCCAGCCGCGCCCCGCCCGAAAACCCTAACCCTAGCCGCCCGCCGTCGCCCGCCCGCGCCGCCGTTCGCCGGAGGTAGTTTTTTTTTCGCCTCCGGTTTTTCTCGAAAAACCGTTCGGTTTTCCGACGGTTTTGTTCGTTTTTTAGTTTCGGTTTTTAAATAGATCGTTTTTCCGGTTTATTTAATTAGCGAGCGTTCGTCCATTCGTTCGTTTTAACGAACGTTCGTCGTTTTTCTTTTTCTCGGATTAAATCTGCGATTTTTCTGATCGCGATTTCTGATTCGATTTTCGTTTTAGTCTAACTTTTCGCTCGTTTATCGGAATCAGGCGATTGAAGTGCCTGGAGTTTCTTCTCGAAACCCCCTTTCCGTTTAACCAACCCAAACAAGTTTTCGCCACTGTAAAAATTGCCCTAGATCTAGAATATTAAACGAAGCCTTTTTCTTTTCCCGTTTGTCTTTCGTTGCTTCGTTCGTTTTGATTATTTTTGCCAACCGGAGTTCTTAAGTTGAACTTTCTGGTTAGATCTCTTATTTGAGTTTTACCTGTGCATTAGTTGAGTACTTATTGTATGCTTGTTTGTTTGCGATAGAGTACCTGGAATGCGCCGCTTGCTACTTCAAATCGCTAGGTTTCCCGGATCATCAGCAAGGCAAGTAACACTTTGATCATGTTTTTCCCTCTACCCAGTTTTATTGCATTAGATCAATCCTCACACATTGCATGATTAGGATCTAATTAAATTGTGGGTTTGGGAAGTAGTTGTGGTAGTACCTATTACCTGTTATTATCAAACCTTTGGGAGTTACTTCTACGTTTGCTTTATGCCATGCTATGCTAGTAGACGTGGATTGGGAGAGTGTATCCATGACAGATGTGAGATGTTAATTAATGGTATACTTAAGGTGGCAACTTAAATACACATCTGGGTGGATTGAGGCACCTGGGTATTCCAGTGATTGACTGTTTTTCTTTATGGACCGCCACCCAGGCTCAAAGGGATCATGAGATTATTCATGCTAGAAACTTCCGTGTGCAGCCACAAGCTACCATGGGCTCTAGCATAGTTTATTAAGTCGTGCGAACTCTTACAGTGGTAGACTAGCAGATGTAGGGGATGTAGGTTGGTACGGTCTACCCGTTCGTAAGGTGCTAGCACTTCTGAAAGACTATGTCTCGGTCATCCGTTTCTCAAACACCATGTAGTGCGAGAATCCCAATGGAGGAGATCGAGTCTTGTGGGGAAAAGTGCGCAAACCTCTGCAGAGTGTATAGACTAATCATGGTTAGCCGTGTCCCCAGTTATGGACATCTTTAGTATCTAGTACCTGGATTGTCATGTGAATCTCAACATGTTACTCAAAAATTAATTTTGTTGGGTTTTGTTTAATGATGATGCTTAATTGGGATTGAGAATGCTATCAACCATTCTCAATGTTTAAAAACTACCATGATAGTTAAATAAAATATATTCCTTTGCAGTAGGGAAAAATTGGCTTTACGCAAAACTGTAACCATAGAGCTTTCCACCATTCAAATATGCATATAGAATAGCCTATTTCATTCCATTACTCTCTATGTGTTATTTTGCCAGCATATTCCATGTGCTGACCCGTTTCGGGCTGCAACGTTAATGTTGCAGACTTTTCAGACGACGATTAAGGAGTTTTAGGTCGTGGTTCTATACTCAGTGATGCCGTTGGAGTTGATGGACTCACTTATCTTTCAAGCCTTCCGTTGTTATCGTTATTAGATGGCCTTAAGCCATATTTATTGTAATAAGTTCTCTTTTGAGACTCTCGATGTAATAAGTGTGTGATTGCTACTCTGTTATAAATCCTTCAAGTACTGTGTGGTGTCAGCATTACTGATCCAGGGATGACACCTGAGCACAGAGATTGGACCATTTGAGGTCTGGTCGCTACAAGATGGTATCGGAGCACACGCTGACTGTAGGACACGACCACTAAGCTAAAGACCTAGATCACTACTCACTCTCCTCTCTTTTCTGACTTCTCATCTTTTCTACTCTTTTAGGATGGTGGATGCAAGGAACAAGTTCACTCAACCGGATGAAGATACACCCTTTGGACGTCACTTGAAGGAAGTCACTAGATACCTGAACATAGGAGTACCAAGCTTCACCGGAACCTACAACGCCACTCTACCAGAAGAAGAGCGTTGGATGATTCAAGTTCAAGTTCTAGGAGGGACGTTCATGCCAGTCACTGAGCCCATAGATTTTTCCTTTGATGCACCAACTTGGAGTCTAGGAAAGAGCATGGCATCTCACATCGCCATGGGACGCATTGGAGAACTCTACCGCAATGATCTCAAGGATACTATCTACCAGATTTGTGGGCGCCGAGATGAGCACTGGGAGATGATCAACACCAGAAAGGATAGATCAGTTGCAGCTTTTATCCAGGAGTTAAACCAGCACATTCGACGTCAGGAGAACCAGATGTGCGCCGACATGGTAGATCTGAAGAAGGCAAGGACAAGAATCAAGGAACTGGAGGAAGAACTCAAGGCTACACGTGAAGATTATGAAGAGGAAATAGAAGTATTAGTGGAGAAGAATGATGATCTGATCAAGAAGATCGGAATATTTATGGGAGGCCCTACACCAGTAGAAGAAGACGAAGAACCCAAGGAGATTCCCCTGGAAGACTACATCATCATCGACGACACCGACTCGGATCCAGATGATAGCGATGATGACTATGTTGATGAAGCTGGAGCAGATATCATGGAGTCTGCAACTGAAGAATATTTCTAGTAGACCACCTCATCAGTAGTAGTAGTAGTCCACCATGTAAATATAGTAGTCTGAGCACTTTTGCGATAGTTAGATCGATTGTATGCCCTTGCTTGATTGAATGAAGTGAATTTTTTGCCTTTTCCTCATGTGCATATGGGTAGTGTTTTCTCTTTAGACCCCCTCTATTCTTAAATCTCATCTTTTCTAAACCCTCAGATGCCTCTGAGACGTGACCCCGGATTTACTTTCCCACCGGAGCTCACTCAGTTGATCCAGCAGCAGAACACATTGATGCAGTTGCTAGTCCAGAATTAGAATCAGGGGAACAACAACAACAACCCACCACCACCACCACCTGTTGATCACTTAGCCCGTTTTCTTAGGCTGAATACACCGGTGTTTTCCAGTAGCACCGAGCCGATAGTGGCAGATGATTGGCTCCGCAAGACAGCTAGAGAGTTGACCACAGCAGGATGCACGGATGCGGAAAAGGTTAAGTTTGCCGCACATCAGCTTGAAGGACCCGCAACATCATGGTGGGAGAATTTCATAGCCACTTTCCCCGTCGACACTGTCACGTTGGACCAGTTTCAGCAGGCTTTTCGAACTTCCCATGTTTCAGCAAGAGCTATGGCCATGAAGAAGCAAGAGTTTCGCAACTTGCGCCAAGGAGGACGGACAGTTGGCCAGTATGTGGAGGACTTTAGTAAGCTAGCACGTTATGCCCCAGATGACGTTGCTACGGATGCAGCTAAGCAGGAGAAGTTTCTGGAAGGACTGAATGATGAGTTGAGCATGCAGTTGATGGTAGCAACCTTCAACAACTACCGGGAGTTGGTAGATTGTGCTCTTATGATTGAAGGGAATCAGCAGCAGATTGAGAATCGCAAGAGGAAGTATGGACAAGGGAAGCACAATTCAGGAGCTCAGCAGAAGGCACATTTTACCCCTAGACCGGAGGACATTTTTAGCATACACATGGAGGAGGTAGATCGCACAATCACAATGGCACCAAGAATGGTAATGGCAATGGAGGAAGTAACGGCCAGAACAGTACCAACCCATCGACCCCAGCCAAGAGAGACCTGAGCCAAGTCACTTGTTTCAAGTGCCAGAAGACCGGACATTATGCCAATGAATGTCCTGGATCACAGAATGGAAATGGCAATGGAAGCTCTGGGACGAAGCTGAACCCTTTCAATAGGGGACAGGTGAACCACGTTAACGTGGAGGAGGTTGAAGAGCAACCAGATGTAGTAATCGGTAAGTTTTTGGTTAAGTCATTTACTGCACTCATTCTTTTTGATACTGGTGCATCGCATTCATACATATCAAGGGGATTTGTGGATAAGTATAAACTGCCAACCCAAGCCCTTAGATTACCCATGTTAGTAACCTCGCCTAGAGCAGAATATATGGCTAGCCTATGGTGTGATCGGTTGCCATTAAGGATTGGTAACTATGTATTTCCCTTAGACCTAATAGTGTTGGAATCTCAAGGATTGAATGTGATATTAGGCATGGATTGGTTGTCGATGTACGGAGGAAACATCGATTGTGCCAATAAGTCGATCTTGCTTACCACCCCAGAAGGTAGAAGGATCAAGTTTGTATCCCAACATGTGCCAAAGAGGACTCAAGTAAATTGTTTAACAGGAGGAAGTACGAGTGGTGAAGGATTTCCCGGATGTATTTCTAGAGGAATTGCCAGGCATGCCATCGGATAGAGATATTGAGTTTTTGATTGAGCTTTTGCCAGGCACAGGGCCAATATCAAAGAGACCATATAGGATGCCCGCAAAGGATTTGGTTGAGATTAAGAAGCAGATTAAGGAGTTACTAGATAAAGGATATATTCGCCCAAGTTCTTCACCTTGGGGATCGCCAGTACTTCTAGTGGAAAAGAAGGATGGATCGTTAAGGATGGTTGTTGATTATCGAAGATTGAATGAAGTAACCATCAAGAACAAGTACCCACTACCGATGATCAATGATCTGTTTGATCGATTGCAAAGAGCTAAGGTATTTTACAAGATCGATCTGCGATCAGGATACCACCAGTTGAAGATTCGAGAACATGATATACCCAAGACAGCTTTTACCACCACGCACCTGCATATTTTATGAACATGATGAACAAAGTGTTTATGGAGTTTTTGGATAAGTTCGTCATAGTGTTCATTGATGATATCCTGGTTTACTCGAAGAATGAAGAGGAGCATAAGGAGCATTTGCGTTTGGTGCTTGGTAAACTCAGAGAACATCAACTATATGCCAAGTTCAGCAAATGTGAGTTTTGGTTGAAGGAAGTTGGATTTCTCAGACACGTTATATCCGGGGAAGGTATAGCAGTAGATCCCACTAAAGTTGATACTGTGACCAAGCGGGAAGCCCCAACAATAGTTGGAGAAATTCAGAGATTTCTTGGACTCGCAGGATACTACCGGAGGTTTATTGAGAATTTCTCAAAAATTGCGAAGCCTATGACGGAGTTGTTGAAGAAGGATACCAAGTTCATATGGACTGAGGAATGTGAGGCTAGTTTCCAGGAGTTGAAGAAACGTTTGGTTACATCACTAGTGTTGATTTTGCTAGACCAGACCAAGGATTATGAGGTGTATTGCGACGCTTCACGTCCAGGACTTGGAGCAGTGCTTATGCAGGAAGGAAGAGTTGTTTCATATGCCTCACGACAGCTTAAGCCCCATGAGTTGAATTATGCTACGCATGATTTGGAGTTAGCAGCCGTAGTGCATGCATTGAAGACTTGGAGACATTTTCTAATTTGAAACCATTGCGAGGTGTACACGGATCACAAGAGTTTGAAGTATATTTTCACACAGAAGGAGTTGAACCTCAGACAAAGGAGATGGTTGGAGCTCATCAAGGATTATGATATGAAATTGCATTATCACCCCGGAAAGGCTAACGTAGTAGCTGACGCGTTAAGCCGTAAGAGCCATGTCAACACCCTATTGACGGGAGATTTACCAAGGGAGTTAGCCGAAAATCTTCGAGAGCTATGTTTGGAAATAGTCCTGAGAGGCTATGTAGCAGCATTGGAGATTCAGTCTACTTTGATGGATAAGATCAAAGAAGCTCAAAGGACTGACAGGGAGATTGCTTCTATTAAGGAGAAAATGAGCAAAGGAAAAGCTAAGGGATTTCGTGAGGATGAGCACGATACCTTATGGTTTGAAGACTGTGTCTATGTACCAAATGATTCGGAGATCAGGAAGTTAATCTTACAAGAGGCCCATGATTCACCATATTCGATTCACCCAGGAAATACCAAGATGTATTTGGATTTGAAGGATATATTCTGGTGGACGGGAATGAAGAAGGATATTGCGGAGTATGTAGCAGTTTGTGATGTATGCCAGAGAGTGAAGGCAGAGCATCAGAAGCCAGCAGGATTGCTACAACCATTGCCGATACCCGAATGGAAGTGGGATAAGCTAGGCATGGATTTTATTATAGGATTGCCCAGAACACGTTTAGGCTATGACTCGATATGGGTTGTAGTCGATCGTTTGACAAAGGTAGCTCATTTCATTCCCGTGAAGACTACCTATACCAGTGCAAAGTTGGCAAAGATATATATGACCAGAATCATTTGTCTGCATGGAGTTCCAAGGAGCATAGTATCATATAGAGGAACCCAATTTACCTCAAAGTTCTGGAATCACTTACATGAAACTTTGGGTACCAGACTGGAGTTTAGCACAGCTTTCCACCCGCAGACAGATGGACAGACTGAGAGAGTCAATCAGATTTTGGAGGATATGCTAAGAGCTTGTGCGCTAGATTACAGATCTAGTTGGGACGAGAATTTGCCGTATGCAGAGTTCTCTTACAACAACAACTATCAATCCAGTTTGAAGATGGCCCCTTTCGAAGCCTTGTATGGAAGGAGGTGCAGGACCCCATTGTCTTGGGATGAAGTTGGAGACCGCCAGTTGTTTGGACCGGATCTGATAAAGGAGTCTGAACAGAAAGTGAAATTGATTCGCGATTGGCTCAAGGTAGCCCAGTCCAAACAGAAGAGTTATGCAGATTCTAAATGCAAGGAGATAGTTTACGAAGTCGGAGACCGAGTTTATCTTCGAGTATCACCACTTCAAGGAGTTAAGCGCTTTGGAGTTAAAGGAAAGTTAGCGCCCCGTTTTGTAGGCCCATACAAAGTTTTGGAGCGTATGGGAGAGGTAGCCTACAAGTTGGAATTGCCCGAAGGATTGTCGGGAGTTCACGACATGTTCCACGTTTCCCAGTTGAAGAAGTGCCATGCAGAGATGGCTGATATACCGCTGAGAGATACGGTACCACTGGAAGCAATTCAGTTGGACAGTGATTTGACCTATGAGGAGAAACCAGTTAAGATTCTAGAGTATGCTAGTTGAGTCACCCGCAGTAAGGTTATAAACTTTTGCAAGGTTCAGTGGAGCCACCACACGGAGGATGAAGCCACCTGGGAGCGAGAAGAAGATATGCTGAAGGACCACCCTCACCTATTTTCTAGCCAACCCGAATCTCGAGGGCGAGATTCATCTTAAGGGGGGTAGGTTTGTAACATCCCAAATTTTCAATTTGAAATGTTATACACTAGATCATCATTGCATATCATATTTATTGCATTTTGGTTGATCCTAGAAATTTCACGCAACTCAAGGACCCTCGGAGAGAGTTGGGGATTTCGTTATTTTCATATTTGAGTTGTCTCAAATTTTGAAAATAGGATAGTTTGATTTTATTTATTTTATCTTCAATTATTTCTATTACAAAAATATGAGAGAGGGAATAAAATGACTTTCCCAAAATAAAGAAATATTGAGGATTTAATAAAAAGTCAAATAAGATTTTATTTTGGGTTTATTTGCTATTTTATTTGAATTTAGGAAAAATGCGCGTTTTTTCAAAATTGCATTTAGGCCCCAAATAAATGTTCATCCTGTGCGTCTTGATTTTAGAAGCCGGGGAAAATTTATTTCGGGATTTTTGGAGTCCGTTTAGTATTACTTTTATTTTTTTCCGAGCGTAATTATATAAAAAAAAGTCCGAACCGACCTTGGGCCGTAACCGGCCAGGACTCCTCCTGGCCGGGCCTCTTATAAGCGCCCCAAGGCCCCCGGCCAAGCCCAGCCGCGCCCCTGCCCGAAAACCCTAACCCTAGCTGGCCGCCGCCGCCCCGCCGCCGTCGCTGGACCGCCGCTGTCGTTCGCCGGAGTCGCCGAAGGTAGTATTTTTTTTCAACTCCGGTTTTTCTCGAAAAACCGTTCGGTTTTCCAACGGTTTTGTTCTTTTTTTGTTTCGGTTTTTTAAATAGATTGGTTTTTCCGGTTTATTTAATTAGCGAGCGTTCGTCCGTTCGTTTGTTTAACGAACGTTCGTCGTTTTTCTTTTTCTCGGATTAAATCCGTGATTTTTCTGATCGCGATTTTTGATCCGATTTTCGTTTTAGTCTAACGTTTCGCTCGTTTATCAGAATCATGCGATTCAAGCGCCTGGAGTTTCGTCTCGAAACCCTCTTTCCGTTTAACCAATCCAAACAAGTTTTTGCCACTGTAAAAATTGCCCTAGATCCACAATAGTAAATGAAGCCTTTTTCTTTTGCCGTTTGTCTTTCGTTGCTTCGTTCGTTTTGATTCTTTTTGCCAACCGGAGTTCTTAAGTTGAACTTTCTGGTTAGATCTCTTATTTGAGCTTTACCTGTGCATTAGTTGAGTACTTATTGTATGCTTGTTTGTTTGCGATAGAGTACCCGGAGTGCGCCGCTTGCTACTTCAAATCGCTAGGTTTCCCGGATCATCAGCAAGGCAAGTAACACTTTGATCGTGTTTTTCCCTCTACCCAGTTTTATTGCATTAGATCAATCCTCACACATTGCGTGATTAGGATCTAATTAAATTGTGGGTTTGGGAAGTAGTTGAGGTAGTACCTATTACCTGCTATTATCAAACCTTTGGAAGTTACTTCTACGTTTGCTTTATGCCATGCTATGCTAGTAGACGTGGATTGGGTGAGTGTATCCATGACAGATGTGAGATGTTAATTAATGGTTTACTTAAGGTGGCAACTTAAATACACATCCGGGTGGATTGAGGCACCTGGGTATTCCAGCGATTGCCTGTTTTTCTTTATGGACCGCCACCCAGGCTCAAAGGGATCATGAGATTATTCATGCTAGAAACTTCCGTGTGCAGCCACAAGCTACTATGGGCTCTAGCATAGTTGATTAAGTCGTGCGAACTCTTACAGTGGTAGACTAGCAGATGTAGGGGATGTAGGTTGGTACGGTCTACCCGTTCGTAAGGTGCTAGCGCTTCTGAAAGACTATGTCTCGGTCATCCGTTTCTCAAACACCATGTAGTGCGAGAATCCCAACGGAGGAGATCGAGTCTTGTGGAGAAAAATGCGCAAACCTCTGCAAAGTGTATAAACTAATCATGGTTAGACGTGTCCCTGGTTATGGATATCTTGAGTATCTAGTACCTGGATTATCATGTGAATCTCAACATGTTACTCAAAAATTAATTTTGTTGGGTTTTGTTTAATGATGATGCTTAATTGGGATTGAGAATGCTGTCAACCATTCTCAATGTTTAAAAACTACCATGATAGTTAAATAAAATCTATTCCTTTGCAGTAGGGAAAAATTGGCTTTGCACAAAACTGTAACCATAGAGCTTTCCACCATCCAAATATGCATATAGAATAGCCTGTTTCATTCCATTACTCTCTATGTGTTATTTTGCCAGCATATTCCATGTGCTGACCCATTTCGGGCTGCAACGTTAATGTTGCAGACTTTTCAGACGATGATTAAGGAGTTTTAGGTCGTGGTTCTATACTCAGTGATGCCGTTGGAGTTGATGGACTCACTTATCTTCCAAGCCTTCCGCTGTTATCGTTATTAGATGGCCTTAAGCCATATTTATTCTAATAAGTTCTCTTTTGCGACTCTCGATGTAATAAGTGTGTGATTGCTACTCTGTTATAAATCCTTCAAGTACTGTGTGGTGTCAGCATTACTGATCCAGGGATGACACCTGAGCACAGATAATGGACCGTTTGAGATCTGGTCGCTACATTTTGTCGGACGGGTGTCTAGACCCGCCAATCCTTTGGCCTTCTTGGCGGTTGTGGCAACCGATGAAGGAGCGACCACCGCTTTGACCGATCGAGCAAGTTGATCATTGTACAAATCATTCACTTTTTTCAAACGTTCCTTTGGAATCATGTTGCTACCTATTGATGACCCACAAGTATAGGGGATCTATCATAGTCCTTTCAATAAGTAAGAGTGTCGAACCCAACGAGGAGCAGAAGGAAATGATAAGCGGTTTTCAGCAAGGTATTCTCTGCAAGTACTGAAATAAGTGGTAACAGATAGTTTTTTGATAAGGTAAATTGTAACGAGCAACAAGTAACAAAAGTAAATAAGGTGCAGCAAGGTGGCCCAATCCTTTTTGTAGCAAAGGACAAGCCGGAAAAATTCTTATATAAGGAAAATAGCTCCCGAGGACACATGGGAATATCGTCAAGCTAGTTTTCATCACGCTCATATGATTCGCGTTCGGTACTTTGATAATTTGATATGTGGGTGGACCGGTGCTTGGGTGCTGTTCTTACTTGAACAAGCATCCCACTTATGATTAACCTCTATTGCAAGCATCCGCAACTACAACAAAAGTATTAAGGTAAACCTAACCATAGCATGAAACATATGGATCCAAATCAGCCCCTTACGAAGCAACGCATAAACTAGGGTTTAAGCTTCTGTCACTCTAGCAACCCATCATCTACTTATTACTTCCCAATGCCTTCCTCTAGGCCCAAATAATGGTGAAGTGTTATGTAGTCAACGTTCACATAACACCACTAGAGGTTAGACAACATACATCTCATCAAAATATCGAATGAATACCAAATTCACATGACTACTAATAGCAAGACTTCTCCCGTGTCCTCAGGAACAAACGTAACTACTCACAAAGCATATTCATGTTCATAATCAGAGGGGTAATAGTATGCATAAAGGATCTGAACATATGATCTTCCACCAAGTAAACCAACTAGCATCAACTACAAGGAGTAATCAACACTACTAGCAACCTACTAGCACCAATCCCGGACTTAGAGACAAGAATTGGATACACGAGATGAACTAGGGTTTGGAGATGAGATGGTGCTGGTGAAGATGTTGATGGAGATTGCCCTCTCTCGATGAGAGGAGCGTTGGTGATGACGATCGTGATGATTTCCCCCTACCGGAGGGAAGTGTCCCCGGCAGAACAGCTCTGCCGGAGCCCTAGATTGGTTCCGCCAAGGTTCCGCCTCGTGGCGGCGGAGTCTCGTCCCGAAAGGTTGCTTATGATTTTTTTCTCATCGAAAGACTTCATATAGGAGAAGATGGGCGTCGGAGAGCCACCAGGGGGCCCACGAGGTAGGGGGGCGCGCCCAGGGGGGAGGGACGCGCCCCCACCCTCGTGAGCAGGGTGTGGGCCCCCTGGCCTTCATCTTTGGCGATGATTTTTCTTTATTTATTTTAAGATATTCCATGGAGTTTCAGGACTTTTGGAGTTGCGCAGAATAGGTCTCCAATATTTGCTCCTTTTCCAGCCAGAATTCCAGCTGCCGGCATTCCCCCTCTTCATGGTAAACCTTGTAAAATAAGAGAGAATAGCCATAAGTATTGTGACATAACGTGAAAGAACAGCCCATAATGCAATAAATATTAACATAAAAGCATGACGCAAAATGGACGTATCACCTGTCATGTTTCAATCACCTGATACGAAGAAGAACAAACCAGTTAGTACAGATGATAAAACTTGATGTAAATACAATAAATATATCACATATGAATAATAAATGGAATTGTCACAATAATACATATAGTTGTTACACACAAAAATACATAGAGTTGTTGCACACACGAATACATAGAGTTGTTGCACACACGAATACATAGAGTTGCTACACACACGAATACATAGAGTTGTGACACACATACATAGAGTTCTCACACGATTACATGGAGTTGTTAGAAATAAGGGTCAATATTAGGTGCAACATTTGGATCAGGGCTTTCATCATCGCTATCACGTCCGTTCATACATTCATCCTCGAAGTCTTCAGGGGGGCCCTCATCCTCATCTAGCCCCATGTGACATCGCATAAGTAATGCCAAATCTCGAGGGTCAAAAACATCCTCGTATTCGTCCTCTGCATTATCTACTTTTATGTCATCCATGGCCTCATGTTCCATAGCATCATGTTCGTGATGCACACCATCATCTTCTTCTGCATCATCTTCGTCTTTGTCAGTGTCTGCTTCTTGAAAGAACTCTCCCTCGTATGTGTTAGGGTTTATATGGTAATCGTCCTTGTTTGGGGTAGGTACCTTGATACGCGGGGGTACCTTGTACACGACATCCAACTTCAAGAGATCGATATATTCCATAGATGTGCACGCGTATGGGAGAAAAACACTTGTGTAGCCTGTTGAGCCATAATATAGACATCATTTCCTGCATATTTCGATGCTCGTTCAACTTCGACAAAGCCAATACTAGGGGTTCGTCTCACTTTCTCAGGATTGAGCCAGCTGCATCTGAATACGATGGGCTTCACTCCTTGTAAACCACAATACTGCAGATCATAAATTTCTTCGATGGTTCCATAGTAGTGACATCCATCTATTGGTCCGCACTATTTATTGACCTTCGGTTGGGCCTCTCACGCGTGTGTTTATCAGTGTGGAAGCGATACCCATTCATGTCGTAAGCCTTAAATGACTTGGCCTTGTATTCAAAACCTTTGGCTACTTCTCTCACTTTGGCGTCCATATCAACCTCCTGATATGCCTACAAGATTGATAGGAGGTTGTCTGGTTCATTAGTGGAAGCTTTACCGGCAACTAAGATCAACTTGGAGTAACATAAAGTTAGAAAAGTTATTTTTCTTGAGAACCAAGAAATGAAACCGCCATCAGTATTGGTATCTTCAAGAAGGTCTGCTGATTCTTCGTCGTTAGGAGGCCGTGGTAGCTTCCAGAATTCGTTCTGGAATTCCCTAGCAATGGGAAGAATTCGAGTTAGAACTCAAGACTAGTGAGTAGTTGTCAATAAAGGTGTTCTACACTTACTTTATGTACGGTTGCACTTCTTCCATGTTGGTCAAGACATAGATCATAATAGTCGACCACTCAGTAGGTGAAAAGTTCTTGGGCTTCGGTCCACTTGCTTTGCCACCTTGGCCTTCGAAGAGGCTAAGGTCTGAAACATTACTGGTGGGTTCTTCATTGTAACGAGGAGCTGGATTTAACCTAGTCTGAATACTGTCATGATAGTACTTTGTCGTGGTCGTGGCCACCTCCTTGTTCAGGTATGCCTCGGCCATGGAGGCTTCAATGCGGGCTTTATTCTTACATTTCCCACGAAGATGCTTGAACTCCCGTTCAGGTGCATACTGCCATCGGAACTGCGCATGTCCTCCCATTCTAGCCGCATACGCGATATGTAAGATCTTATGTTGCATCGGGTTAAAGAAACCTGGCGGAAATATCATCTCTAACTTGCATAGCAACTCAGGTGCTTGTTCCTCCAACTTTGTAACCACTTCATAATCTAGTTCTTTGGCACAAAGCTGACGGAAGAAGTAGCTCAACTCCGCCAGCACTCGCCAAATATCCTCTCTGACATACCCTCGAATCATCACAGGCATTATCCGCTCAAGCCATACATGGTAATCATGACTCTTGAGGCCTCCTATTCGCTTTGTAGCCATATTCACTCCCCTCATGATATTAGCTGCATATCCATCAGGGAAGTACAAGTTGTTCACAGTCCATTGGAGAATTTCCTTCCTTTGGGGCATTGAAGGGGTGAAAGGGGCTGGTGGCTTCTTCCAAGAATTACCATTTGCACGAGGCACCAAATTTAATTTTGGCATGTTGCATAGTTTCGCTTGATCGATCCTAGCCTGAATGTTATCCTTTGACTTCTCGGTGTCGAGGAGCGTGCCGAGTAAGGCCTCCGCAATATTCTTTGCAGTGTGCATTACATCAATGTTGTGTGGAAGTAGAAGATCTTTAAAGTAAGGGAGCCTCCATAAGCTTGGAATGTGAGTCCACTAGTGTGTCTCTCCATATCCCACAAAACCTTTCCCATCGAGCTTTTCCTCGAGAGCATCTAACTCATCCTTAAGCTGGGCACCGGTCATAATAGGTGGTGGCGGGTCATCAATGCTACCTCTTGAGCACTTGCGTTGGTTTTCCCTTGAAGAGGAAAGGGTGGTGCAGCAAAGTAGCGTAAGTATTTCCCTCAGTTTTTGAGAACCAAGGTATCAATCCAGTAGGAGGCCACGCACGAGTCCCTCGCACCTACACAAAAAAATAAATCCTCGCAACCAACGCGATAAGGGGTTGTCAATCCCTACACGGTCACTTACGAGAGTGAGATCTGATAGATATGATAATATAATATTTTTGGTATTTTTATGATAAAGATGCAAAGTAAAATAAAAGGCAAAGGAAATAAATAGGTATTGGAAGATTAATATGATGGAAGATAGACCCGGGGGCCATAGGTTTCACTAGTGGCTTCTCTCAAGGGCATAAGTATTCACGATGGGTAAACAAATTACTGTTAAGCAATTGACAGAATTGAGCATAGTTATGAGAATATCTAGGTAGGATCATGTATATAGGCATCACGTCCGAGACAAGTAGACCAACTCCTGCCTGCATCTACTACTATTACTCCACACATCGACCGCTATCCAGCATGCATCTAGAGTATTAAGTTCAAGAGAACAGAGTAACGCTTTAAGCAAGATGACATGATGTAGAGGGATAAACTCATGCAATATGAAATAAACCCCATATTGTTATCCTCGATGGCAACAATACAATACGTGCCTTGCTGCCCCTACTGTCACTGGGAAAGGACATCGCAAGATTGAACCCAAAGCTAAGCACTTCTCCCATTGCAAGAAAGATCAATCTAGTAGGCCAAACCAAACTGATAATTCGAAGAGACTTGCAAAGATAACCAATCATACATAAAAGAATTCAGAGAAGATTCAAATATTGTTCATAGATAAACTTGATCATAAACCCACAATTCATCGGTCTCAACAAACACACCACAAAAGAAGATTACGTCGAATAGATCTCCACAAGAGAGGGGGAGAACTTTGTATTGAGATCCAAAAAGAGAGAAGAAGCCATCTAGCTAATAACTATGGACCCGTAGGTCTGAGGTAAACTACTCACACTTCATCGGAGAGGCTATGGTGTTGATGTAGAAGCCCTCCGTGATCGATGCCCCCTCCGGCGGAGCTCCGGAACTGGCCCCAAGATGGGATCTCATGGATACAGAAAGTTACGTCGGTGGAATTAGGATTTTGGCTCCGTATTTGGTAGTTTGGGGGTACGTAGGTATATATAGGAGGAAGGAGTACGTCGGTGGAGCAACAGGGGGCCCACGAGGGTGGAGGGCGCGCCTGGGGGGGGGGGGGTAGGCGCGCCTCCTACCTCGTGGCCTCCTGGTTGATGTCTTGACGTAGGGTCCAAGTCCTATGGATCATGTTTGTTCCGAAAATCACGTTCCCGAATGTTTCATTCCGTTTGGACTCCGTTTGATATTCTTTTTCTGCGAAACCCTAAAATAGGCAAAAAAACAGCAATTCTGGGCTGGGCCTCCGGTTAATAGGTTAGTCCCAAAAGTAATATAAAAGTGTATAATAAAGCCCAATAATGTCCAAAACAGAGTATAATATAGAATGGAACAATAAAAAATTATAGATACGTTGGAGACGTATCAATCAACAATAACACCTTTTTGGAAGTGCATAGCATCTTGTGTGTATGGGTGATCAAGATGAAGGAACTGCCGATGTTGGTCAAAGTATACATACTTGTCACCCTTAGCTAGCCAAATGAAAGTCACACACTCTCGACACACTGGGCAAGGCCACTTCCCCTTTACACACCAACCAGAAAATATCGCACGTGCCGGTAGGTCATGTAGCGATGTGTGGTACCAGATATGCATATTGAAGTGCTTCTTTGAAACGGCATCGTATGTCCGGACCCCGTTGTTCCAAGCAACAAGTAAGTCGTCCACCAATGGCTCCATATACACACTCATATGCTTCCCGGGATAGTTAGGACCTGGAATTATCAACGTTAGGAACATGTGATGTCGTTGCATGCAAACGCTAGGGGGCAGATTCAGGGGGATAACATATACTGGCGAACAACTGTATATGGCAGCCATCAAACCATATGGATTGAACCCGTCGGTTGTTATCCCAACAACTACACTCTTCCAGTCATCTGTTTTCTTATGAATTTCAAAACATTTCTTCCATGCTTCACCATCCCATGGGTGTTGCATCTTTTTTGTATTGTACATCTTCCCTTCGGCGGCCCATCTCATATATTGGGCAGTTTCCTCGGTCATATAAAGCCTCTGGATCCTTTCTGTGAATGAAAGATATCGAAGGATATTGACGGCAATTGTGAGCTGCCTCTTGCTACCATCATCATCTATTACCTCAATATACCTAGAGGATTTGCACTTGACACAATAATTCGTATCTTTATGTTCATTTCTAAATAACATGCATCCGTTTGGACAAGCGTATATTTGCTCATACGACATCTTAAGTGAAACGAGGATTTTGTTCGACTCGTACATGTTCTTTGGCAATATATTTTCTTTAGGCAACATGCTAGCAATAACTGACAATAACTCATTGAAGCAAATTATGCTCATGTCATGGTTTGCCTTCAGGACCATTAGGCGTGCAATACAATCTAGTTGAGTAACCTCTGTTTCGGCGTGAAGCGGTTTTTGTGCCGCAAACAAAGCTGCATGATACTCTTCAGGGCTTTCCGGCGGCTCCTCGGAGTTCGGGTCCTCCCGCGGATCCGCACGGCGGATGTCATCTAACAGGTTTTCAATCCGAGTATCATATTTGCCGGTGCGTTGTCGCACCTCCTCCGCCCTGGACTGCTATGTCTCACCGTGAAAGATCCACCGGTAATAGCCTGGCGTAAACCCATATTTGCCTAAGTGTTTACTCATAGTAATCTTATCTCTTTCAGTATGGTTATCACACTCCATGCATGGGCACCAAATTCCACGAACTGGCGTTTCTCCAGCAAATACTAATTCCAAGAAATCATTGGTCTTCGACCTCCACTCAGGGGTCATACCCTCCATGCTGGGATGTCCAGTGTACATCCACTCACGTTCTTCCATCCTCTGATATAAAGTGAAACACACACATAATTTTTTTATGTAAGAAGTGGTTCCATCAAGTTTTACGACATGCACTGAGCTATGTAATAGGTAAAGATAGGTCCTAATCCCACCCGAGAATGTGTAGGCTGGGTCCGCTTTCATTACGTACTCTGACGCAAGACAAAATTTCGGCAGCACCTCCCCACTGTTCTCCAAATACACGTCTCAGCAATAAGCCAAAAGGATGTGTATCTAGAGAACAACAAGGAGACACTGTCGAAATTCTGTCTCGGATCTAAGTACATCATGAAAGCGACCCGCCTACACATCCTCGGGTTGTCCATGGAAAACGTGGACAATTCGAAAGAGTTGAGGTTATAAATATGCAAAGACTTGCATATTTATAGATACAACCCTTCTGAACGGGAGACACCTAGGTTATGCGACTACTTAGGTGATCTACAAATAATGAAAACCTACACATGAACGGGAAGAGATTCCCCTTGAAGCGTGCAACAGAATTCACTCTCTCTATTGTCAAAATAGATGCATGTCCTGCATGAAAGAATGAAGTTGTGTCAATCATATGTCAAACACACAAACATCAATAACACTCACTCACACACCCCCCACACACAAACACACTCACATATCCATGCACACACAACACACACTCACTCACACATGCACACACACACACATCAATATATAGCACCCCTCTCCCCCACACACACACTCACATGCACCATTCATTCTATATGCACATATATACATACCTAAATATGAAAAACCATTCATTATATATGCACACATACACCAACATCACTCACTGACACACACATGTACAAAGCACACACTCACACACATATGATGGGCCTCGCCTGGTTCTAGAGACCGGCACCCCTCTGGTGGCCCCGACGGTCCAGGGCGTTGATCGGCACCGAGAGGGTGTAGTCCATGGTGAATAACTGCTCCTCCGTGTTAGTGCATGTCATCGCGAGATGACATACCAAGTCTAGGCCAAAGCCACAACAAGATCCCATCCATGTAGACCCGTCGCGTCTGTTTCCCCCCTCCAAGTGCCGGCTGCGGTGTCGTCCGTGAGGGGGGCCACACCCCGGAGACATGTGCCGCCTCTTCAGACATGCCACCACACCGTACGACATGTATGAGGGCCCGATGCGATGCTTCGGTGGCATTGCTACCCCCAGGGCCCCCGTCCCGCCTAACCCTGTAGCGTTCGACCACGGGATCTAGCCCTTTGACTTGGCATGAACGGGCTTTGACCAGTGGAACTCTCCACCCGGTTGTGTTAGGTCAGCCCATAGGAACACTTTGGAGCAGCATCCGGGCCAAAGCCACAGCAAGATCCCATCCGTGTAGACCCGACGCATCCGTTTCCCCGTGTGTGTGGTTTGTGAGGCACGTGCCACGTCAAAGACATGCGTTGCTTATTCAAATAGCACACCACCCTTGCATGCATATGCATGGGCCACACGCATGTAGGGGTGCCCTCCCCCTCGGGCTGTCTCTATATTGAGCACCCATCCGGTGGCCCCGGCGGTCTAGGGCATTGTTCGGCACCGAGAGGGTGTACTCCACGGTGAATAACTGCTTCTCCGTGTTAGTGCATGTCATCGCGAGATGATGCTACCTCTTGAGCACTGCGTTGGTTTTCCCTGAAGAGGAAGGGATGATGCAGCAAAGTAGCGTAAGTATTTCCCTCAGTTTTTGTGAACCAAGGTATCAATCCAGTAGGAGGCTACGCGCGAGTCCCTCGTACCTGCACAAAACAAATAAATCCTCGCAACCAACGCAAATAGGGGTTGTCAATCCCTATAAGGCCACTTACGAGTGAGATCCGATAGATATGATAAGATAATATTTTTGGTATTTTTATGATAAAAGATGCAAAGTAAGATAAAGGCAAAGTAAATAGCAAAGGAAATAACTAAGTAGTAGGAGATCAATATGATAAAGATAGACCCTGGGGCCATAGGTTTCACTAGTGGCTTCTCTCGAGAGCATAAGTATTCTACGGTGGGTGAACAAATTACTGTTGAGCAATTGACAGAATTGAGCATAGTTATGAGAATATCTAGGTATGATCATGTATATAGGCATCACGTCTGAGACAAGTAGACCGACTCCTTCCTGCATCTAGTACTATTACTCCACTCATCGATCGCTATCCAGCATGCATCTAGAGTATTAAGTTAAAAACAGAGTAACACCTTAAGCAAGATGACATGATGTAGAGGGATAGACTCATGCAATATGAAGAAAACCCCATCTTGTTATCCTCGATGGCAACAATACAATATGTGCCTTGCTGCCCTTACTGTCACCGGGAAAGGACACCGCAAGATTGAACCCAAAGCCAAGCACTTCTCCCATTGCAAGAAAGATCAATCTAGTAGGCCAAACCAAACCGATAATTCGAAGAGACTTGCAAAGATAACCAATCATACATAAAAGAATTTAGAGAAGATTCAAATATTATTCATAGATAGACTTGATCATAAACCCACAATTCATCGGTCTCAACAAACACACCGCAAAAAGAAGATTACATCGAATAGTTCTCCACAAGAGAGGGGGAGAACGTTGTATTGAGATCCAAAAAGAGAGAAGAAGCCATCTAGCTACTAACTATGGACCTGTAGGTCTGAGGTAAACTACTCACACTTCATCGGAGGGGCTATGGTATTGATGTAGAAGCCCTCCGTGATTGATGCCCCCTCTAGCGGAGCTCCGGAACAGGCCCCAAGATGGGATCTTGTGGATACAAAAAGTTACGGCGGTGGAAATAGGGTTTTGGCTCCGTATCTGATCATTTGGGGTACGTGGATATATATAGGAGGAAGGAGTACGTCGGTGGAGCAACAGGGGGCCCACGAGGGTGGACGGTGCGCCTAGGGTAGGCAGGCGCGCCCCCTACCTCGTGGCCTCCTGTTTCTTTTCTTGACGTAGGGTCCAAGTCTCTCTCGTCTTATTCGTTGAGAAAATAACTTTCCCGAAGGTTTCATTCTGTTTGGACTCCGTTTGATATTCCTTTTCTTCGAAACCCTAAAATAGGCAAAAAAACAACAATTCTGGGCTGGGCCTCCGGTTAATAGGTTAGTCCCAAAAATAATATAAAAGTGGATAATAAAGCCCAATAATGTCCAAAATAGTAGAGAATATAGCATGGAGCAATCAAAAATTATAGATAGGTTGGAGATGTATCAAGGATTCCCAAGCTTAATTCCTGCTCGTCCTCGGGTAGGTAAATGATAAAAACAGAATTTTTGATGCGGAGTGCTACTTAGAATAATTTTAATGTAATTCTTCTTAATTGTGGTATGAATATTCAGATCTGAAAGATTCAAGACAAAAGTTCATATTGACATAAAAATAATAATACTTCAAGCATACTAACAAAGCAATTATGTCTTCTCAAAATAACATGGCTAAAGAAAGTTATCCCTACAAAATCATATAGTCTGGCTATGCTCTATCTTCACCACACAAAATATTTAAATCATGCACAACCCCGATGACAAGCCAAGCAATTGTTTCATACTTTTGACATTCTCAAAACTTTTCAATTTTCACGCAATACATGAGCGTGAGCCATTGATATAGCACTATAGGTGGAATAGAGTGGTGGTTGTGGAGAAGACAAAAAGGGAGAAGATAGTCTCACATCAACTAGGCATATCAACGGGCTATGGAGATGCCCATCAATATATATCAATGTGAGTGAGTTGGGATTGCCATGCAATGGATGCACTAGAGCCATAATTATATGAAAGCTCAAAAAGAAACTAAGTGGGTGTGCATCCAACTTGCTTGCTCATGAAGACCTAGGGCAATTTGAGGAAGCCCATCATTGGAATATACAAGCCAAGTTCTATAATGAAAGATTCCCACTAGTATATGAAAGTGATAACATGAGAGACTCTCTACTACGAAGATCATGGTGCTATTTTGAAGCACAAGTGTGGTAAAAGGAAAGTAACATTGTCCCTTCTCTCTTTTTCTCTCCTTTTTTTATTTGGGCATTTTCTCTTCTTATTTTTATGCCCTCTTTTCTTTCTCGCTCTTTTTTTATTTTTCGTCCGGAGTCTCATCCCGACTTGTGGGGGAATCATAGTCTCCATCATCCTTTCCTCACTGGGACAATGCTCTAATAATGATGATCATCACACTTTTATTTTTCTTACAACTCAACAATTACAACTCGATACTTAGAACAAAATATGACTCTATATGAATGCCTCCGGCGGTGTACCGGGATATGCAATGATGCATGAGTGACACGTATGAAAGAATTCTGAATGGTGGCTTTGCCACAAATACGATGTCAACTACATGATCATGCTAAGCAATATGACAATGATGGAGTGTGTCATAATAAACTGAACGGTGGAAAGTTGCATGGCAATATATCTCGGAATGGCTATGAAAATGACATAATAGGTAGGTATGGTGGCTGTTTTGAGGAAGGTATATGGTGGGTGTATGATACCGGCGAAAGGTGCGCAGTATTAGAGAGGCTAGCAAAGGTGGAAGGGTGAGAGTGCGTATAATCCATGGACTCAACATTAGTCATAAAGAACTCATATACTTATTGCAAAAATCTACAAGTTATCAAAGCAAAGTATTACGCGCATGCTCCTAGGGGGATAGATTGGTAGGAAAAGACCATCGCTCGTCCCCGACCGCCACTCATAAGGAAGGCAATCAAAAAATAAATCATGTTCCGACTTCATCACATAACGGTTCACCATACGTGCATGCTACGAGAATCACAAACTTCAACACAAGTATTTCTCAAATTCACAACTACTCAACTAGCGCAACTTTAATATCACCATCCTTATATCTCAAAACAATTATCAAGTATCAAAATTATCATAGTATTCAACACACTCATAAGAAAGTTTTTATTATTAATCTTGTATACCAAGCATATTAGGATTTTAAGCAAATTACCATGCTATTTAAGAATCTCAAAATAATCTAAGTGAAGCATGATAGATCAATAGTTTCTATAAAACAAATCCACCACCGTGCTCTAAAAGATATAAGTGAAGTACTAGAGCAAAACTATATAACTCAAAAGATATAAGCGAAGCACATAGAGTATTCTAACAAATTCTAAATCATGCATGGATCTCTCAAAAGGTGTGTACAGCAAGGATGATTGTGGTAAACTAACAAGAAAAGACTCAAATCATACAAGACCCTCCAAGCAAAACACATATCATGTGGCGAATAAAAATATAGCTCCAAGTAAAGTTACCGATAGAAGTAGACGAAAGAGGGGATGCCTTCCGGGGCATCCCCAAGCTTTGGCTTTTAGGTGTCCTTAGATTATCTTGGGGGTGCCATGGGCATCCCCAAGCTTAGGCTCTTGCCACTCCTTTTTCCATAATCCGTCAAATCTTTACCCAAAACTTGAAAACTTCACAACACAAAACTTAAAGTAGAAAATCTCTCGAGCTCCATTAGCGAAAGAAAACAAAAGACCACTTCAAGGTACTGTAATTAACTCATTATTTATTTATATTGGTGTTATACCTACTATATTCCAACTTCTCTATGGTGTATAAATTTTACTAGCCATAGATTCATCAAAATAAGCAAACAACACACGAAAAACAGAATCTGTCAAAAACAGAACAGTCTGTAGTAATCTGTAGATAGCGCAAGATCTGGAACCCCAAAAATTCTAAAATAAATTGATGGGCGTGAGGAATTTATCTATTAATCATCTGAAAAAATATTTAACTAAATATCACTTTCCAAATAAAAATGGCAGTATTTCTCGTGAGCGCTAAAGTTTTTTTTTACAGTAAGTTCAACAAGACTTTCCCCAAGTCTTCCCAACGGTTCTACTTGGCACAAACACTAATTAAACACAAAAAACACAACCAAAACAGAGGGTAGATAAATTATTTATTACTAAACAGGAGCAAAGAGCAAGGAATAAAAAGAAAATTGGGTTGCCTCCCAACAAGCGCTATCGTTTAACGCCCCTAGCTAGGCATAACAAGCAAGAATAGATCTAGGTATTGCCATAATAGTAAGATAGATTATTAAAACTAATTTCATATTCTCTAAGTTTGGCAGCAAGTTTTCTTTGAGGCAAGCAAAAGTAATCAAAAGGGCTAAATTTAATGGGACAAAAGTCCCCAAGATCAACCTTGGGAGGTATAGGTTCCTCCTTTGGTCCTTCATATTGCACAACCAATTCATCATTATAAGCATTCTTTTGACAGAACTTTGTGAGCCTATATTCAAGAGAATATCCTAGTTCATTATTTCGAATAGCCAAATCATCATTAAGTTCAGAGATTCTTTCAACTAAAACATTGGTAGGCACCCTTTTTCTAAGATTTTCATTGAAAGCAACATAGTCTAGAGATTGAAAACACATTATTTCCTCTTGATCAAAGAGGATAGACTCTATGGGTGGACGGCAAGCGTCCATCCTATAGTGTGCAAAGATTTCTTTGGCCTCTTTTATTATGAATCTAAACTCATGAGCCAAAAATATAGTAGCGGCACGCTTAACAGAAGAATGCTCAATATTAGAAAATTCCAGAAAAATCCTTTGTATGGAAGGATGCATGTGCATGAATTGTCTTTCAAGTTCAACTACAAGCATGGCAATAGCATCCGCAAGACTACTAGTTCGGTGAAGGATAGAACTACCCATAGAAGGTAAAGCACTGGCACAAGTAAAGAAATCTTGAATAACTCCTTTTCCAATAATATTACCACTACCAACACGAGATCTTTTTATATGTGAGATAGTGGGTTCTTTAGTAGGAGCATCAGAATTGTTATCGACAATAGTTTCCCCAATTTCAGACATAGAGGCAGAAGGTAAAGGACTAGCCATAACGACAAGCAAACAAACTAACACACAAGCAAACAGAAAGCAAGCGGGAAAAAAGAGGCAAATAGAGAGGGAGGATAGAGAGAGAGGGCGAATAAAATGGCAAGGGTGAAGTGGGGGGAGAGGAAAACGAGAGGCAAATGGCAAATAATGTAATGCGGGAGATAAGGGTATGTGATGGGTACTTGGTATGTTGACTTTTGCGTAGACCTCCCCGGCAACGGCGCCAGAAATCCTTCTTGCTACCTCTTGAGCACTGGGTTGGTTTTCCCCGAAGAGGAAGGGATGATGCAGCAAAGTAGCGTAAGTATTTCCCTCAGTTTTTGAGAACCAAGGTATCAATCCAGTAGGAGGCTATGCGCGAGTCCCTCGTACCTACACAAAACAATAAATCCTCGCAACCAATGCAAATAGGGGTTGTCAATCCCAATAAGGCCACTTACGAGAGTGAGATCTGATAGATATGATAAGATAATGTTTTTGGTATTTTATGATAAAAGATGCAAATTAAAATAAAGGCAAAGTAAATAGCAAAGGAAATAACTAAGTAGTAGGAGATCAATATGATAAAGATAGACCCGGGGGCCATAGGTTTCACGAGTGGCTTCTCTCGAGAGCATAAGTATTCTACGGTGGGTGAACAAATTACTGTTGAGCAATTGACAGAATTGAGCATAGTTATGAGAATATCTAGTTATGATCATGTATATAGGCATCACGTCCGAGACAAGTAGACCGACTCCTACCTGCATCTACTACTATTACTCCACTCATCGATCGCTATCCAGCATGCATCTAGAGTATTAAGTTAAAAACAGAGTAACGCCTTAAGCAAGATGACATGATGTAGAGGGATAGACTCATGCAATATGAAGAAAACCCCATCTTGTTATCCTCGATGGCAACAATACAATATGTGCCTTGCTGCCCTTACTGTCACCGGGAAAGGACACCGCAAGATTGAACCCAAAGCCAAGCACTTCTCCCATTGCAAGAAAGATCAATCTAGTAGGCCAAACCAAACCGATAATTCGAAGAGACTTGCAAAGATAACCAATCATACATAAAAGAATTTAGAGAAGATTCAAATATTATTCATAGATAGACTTGATCATAAACCCACAATTCATCGGTCTCAACAAACACACCGCAAAAAGAAGATTACATCGAATAGTTCTCCACAAGAGAGGGGGAGAACGTTGTATTGAGATCCAAAAAGAGAGAAGAAGCCATCTAGCTACTAACTATGGACCCGTAGGTCTGAGGTAAACTACTCACACTTCATCGGAGGGGCTATGGTGTTGATGTAGAAGCCCTCCGTGATCGATGCCCCCTCCGGCGGAGCTCCGGAACAGGCCCTAAGATGGGTTCTCATGGATACAGGAAGTTAAGGCGGTGGAATTAGGGTTTTGGCTCCGTATCTGATCGTTTGGGGGTACGTGGATATATATAGGAGGAAGGAGTACGTCGGTGGAGCAACAGGGGGCCCACGAGGGTGGAGGGCGCACCTAGGGTAGGCAGGCGTGCCCCCCTACCTCGTGGCCTCCTGTTTCTTTTCTTGACGTAGGGTCCAAGTCTATCTGGTCTTATTCATTGAGAAAATCACGTTCCCGAAGGTTTCATTCCGTTTGGACTCCGTTTGATATTCCTTTTCTTCGAAACCCTAAAACAGGCAAAAATAATAGCAATTCTGGGCTGGGCCTCTGGTTAATAGGTTAGTCCCAAAAATAATATAAAAGTGGATAATAAAGCCCAATAATGTCCAAAACAGTAGATAATATAGCATGGAGCAATCAAAAATTATAGATACGTTGGAGACGTATCAGATGACAGACCAAGTCTAGGCTCGTTCTGTCACGGGATCACCCACCGAAGACTCTGTCTCGGGGATGGACGCAGCCGGTCTTTGATGTTCCCGCCCGTGTGTGTGGTTTGTGAGGCACGTGCCATGTCAAGGACGTGCATTGCTTATTCAAATAGCACACCACCCCTGCATGCATATGCATGGGCCACACACATGTAGGGGTGCCCTTCCCCCTCGGGCAGTCTCTATATCGATCACCCATCCGATGGCCCTGGCGGTCAAGGGCATTGTTCGGCACCGAGAGGGTGTACTCGACGGTGACTAACTACTTCTCCGTGTTAGTGCATGTCATCGTGAGATGATAGACCAAGTCTAGGCTCGTTCTGTCACGAGATCACCGAATACAATGTCTCAGGGACGGACGTAGCCGGTCCTCGACGCTCCCGCTCGTGTGTGTGGGTTGTGAGGCACGTGCCATGTTGATATGTCCATTTTGCATCATGCTTTTATATCGATATTTATTGTATTGTGGTCTGTTATTACACATTATGTCACAATAATTATGCCTATTCTCTCTTATTTTACAAGGTTTACATAAAGAGGGAGAATGCCGGCAGCTGGGATTCTGGGCTGGAAAAGGAGCAAATATTAGAGACCTATTCTGCACAGCTCCAAAATTCCTGAAACTTCAAGGAAGTCATTTTCAGAATATATAAATAATACTGAGCGCAGGAAGTTCCGGAGGGGGGCACACCCTCCCGCGAGGGTGGGGGCGCGCCCTACCCCTCTGGGCGCGCCCCCTGCCTCGTGGCCCCCTGGTGGCCCTCCGATGCCCATCTTCTGCTATATGGAGTCTTTCGTTGAGAAAAAAATCATAAGCCAGCTTTCGGGACGAGACTCTGCCGCCACGAGGCGGAACCAATCTAGGGCTCCGGCGGAGCTGTTCTGCCGGGGAAACTTCCCTCCGGGAAGGGGAAATCATCGCCATCGTCATCACCAACGATCCTCTCATCGGGAGGGGGTCAATCTCCATCAACATCTTCACCAGCACCATCTCCTCTCAAACCCTAGTTCATCTCTTGTATCCAATTCTTGTCTCCAAGTCTGGGATTGGTACCTGTGGGTTACTAGTAGTGTTAATTACTCCTTGTAGTTGATGCTAGTTGGTTTATTTGGTGGAAGATCCTATGTTCAGATCCTATATGCATATTAATACTCCTCTGATTATGAACATGAATATGCTTTGTGAGTAGTTACGTTTGTTCCCGAGGACACGGGAGAAGTCTTGCTATTAGTAGTCATGTGAATTTGGTATTCGTTCGATATTTTGATGAGATGTATGTTGTCCCTCCTCTAGTGGTGTTATGTCAACGTCGACTACATGACACTTCAGTATTATTTGGGCCTAGAGGAAGGCATTGGTAAGTAATAAGTAGATGATGGGTTGCTAGAGTGATAGAAGCTTAAACCCTAGTTTATGTGTTGCTTCGTAAGGGGCTGATTTGGATCCATATGTTTCATGCTATGGTTAGGTTTACCTTAATACTTTTGTTGTAGTTGTGGATGCTTGCAATAGAGGTTATTCATAAGTGGGATGCTTTTCCAAGTAAGGGCAGTACCCAAGCACCGGTCCACCCACATACCAAATTATCAAAGTACCGAACGCGAATCATATGAACGTGATGAAAACTAGCTTGACGATAATTCCCATGTGTCCTCGGGAGCGCTTTTCTCTATATAATAATATGTCCAGGCTTGTCCTTTGATACAAAAGGAATTGGTCCACCTTGCTGCACTTTATTTACTTTTGTTACTTGTTGCTCGTTACCAATTATCTTATCACAAAACTATATGTACCTATAATTTCAGTGCTTGCAGAGAATACCTTGCTGAAAACCGCTTATCATTTCCTTCTGCTCCTCGTTGGGTTCAACACTCTTACTTATCGAAAGGACTACGATAGACCCCCTATACTTGTGGGTCATCACACGTCAAGGACGTGCGTTGCTTATTCAAATAGCACACCACCCCTGCATGCATATGCATGGGCCACACGCATGTAGGGGTGCCCTCCCCCTCAGGCGGTCTCCATATCGAGCACCCATCCGGTGGCCCCGACGGTCTAGGGCGTTGTTCGGTACCGAGTGGGTGTTCTCCATGGTGAATAATTGCTTCTCCGTGTTAGTGCATGTCATCGCGAGATGACAGACCAATTCTAGGCTCGTTCTGTCACGGGATGGCCCACCGAAGACTCTGTCTCGGGGGCGGACGCAGCCGGTCCTCGACGTTCCCGCCCGTGTGTGTGGTTTGTGAGGCACGTGCCATGTCAAGGACGTGTGTTGCATATTCAAATAGCGCACCAACCCTGCATGCATATGCATGGGCCACACGCATGTAGGGGTGCCCTCCCCCTCGGACGGTCTCTATATCGAGCACCCATCCGATGGCCCCGGCGGTCTAGGGCATTGTTGTTCGGCACCGAGAGGGTGTAGTCCATGGTGAATAACTGCTTCTCCATGTTAGTGCATATCATCGCAAGATGACAGACCAAGTCTAGGCCCGTTCTTCGAGATAGTGTATGGGTATCGAGAGGGAATGTGTCTGGTTTGTGCAGGAAGTGCGGGTCCTGTTGCTCCGTTGGCCTCGAAACTTCTTGTGTTCTCAAAGGAGGCCATCGCATGTATATGCATGGGCTATCTGGTGGCCCCTGCGGTCTAGGAAGTTGACCGGCACCGAGAGAGGGGTAGGCCACGGTCAACAACTGCTTCTTCTCGTGTTTTTTACTTTACACTCTTTAATGTTCTCTCTCGGTGCCGGTCTAGAAAGTTGACCGGCACCGAGAGAGGGCGTAGGCCACGGTCAACAACTGCTTCTTCTCATGTTTTTACTTTACACTCTTTAATGTTCTATCTTGGTGCCGGTCTAGAAAGTTGACCGGCACCGAGAGAGGGGGTAGGCCACGGTCAACAAAGGCTTCTTCTCATGTTTTTTACTTTACACTCTTTAAAGTTGAGTTTTGAACAAATCTAACCCAAAAAGCATATATATATATATATATATATATATATATATATATATATATATATCTATGAGTGCATCAAAAGTCTTTTATTGAAAAAATTCATCAAAAGTCATGGAATTTCCATACTTTGGTCGTAATAGCATATGAAATATGAGATACAAAAAAGATAGTGCAAAACAAAAACAAAAAGAGAAGGGAAAAAATTTAGAGCAGTGGTTACCGAGGGTCGATTCTCGGCTCTCGGCACTGGCCACCTTTTCCGAGAGGCGCTCTCGGTAAAGGATCTAACCTATATCTCTTTCCTTCTTGTGCAGTCTCGATAATATGTATTATACTTTTTTTGTTGTTGTCTTCCATGCTTGGCAAACAACCATAGCACATCATAATTACCGTCTTGTGTTTTCTTCTTCAGATGGGCCTCGTCCGGTTCTAGAGACTGGCACCCCTCCGATGGCACCGACGGTCTAGGGCCTTGTTCGGCACCTAGAGGGGGTAGGCCACGGGGAATAACTGCTTCTTCGTGTTAGTGCATGTCATCGCGAGATGACATACCAAGTCTAGGCCCGTTCTGTCCCGGGATCACCCACCGAAGACTCTGTCTCGGGGACGAACGCAGCTGGTCCTCGATGATCCCGCCCGTGTGTGTGGTTTGTGAGGCACGTGCCACGTCAAGGACGTGCGTTGCTTATTCAAATAGCACACCACCCCTGCATGCATATGCATGGGCCACACGCATGTAGGGGTGCCCTCCCCCCTCGGGCGGTCTCCATATCGAGCACCCATCCGGTGGCCCTGGCGGTCTAGAGCGTTGTTTGGCACCGAGAGGGTGTAGTTCACGGCGAATAACTGCTTCTCCATGTAAGTACATGTTATCGCGAGATGACAGACCAAGTCTAGGCTCGTTCTGTCACGGGATCACCCACCGAAGACTCTGTCTCGGGGACGGACACAACCGGTCCTCGACGTTTCCACCCGTCTGTGTGGTTTCTGAGGCACGTGCCATGTCAAGGATGTGTGTTGTTTATTCAAATAGCACACCCTCCCTACATGCATATGCATGGGCCACACGCATGTAGGGGTGCCCTCCCCCCTTGGGCGGTCTCTATATCGAGCACCCATCCGGTGGCCCTGGCGGTCTAGGGCATTGTTCGGCACCGAGAGGGTGTAGTCCACGGTGAATAACTTGTTCTCCGTGTTAGTGCAAGTCATCGCGAGATAACATACCAAGTCTAGGCTCGTTCTGTCATGGGATCACCCACCGAATACTCTGTCTTGGGAACGGATGCAGTCGGTCCTCGACGTTCCCGCCCGTGTGTGTTGTTTGTGAGGCACGTGCCACGTCAAGGACGTGCGTTACTTATTCAAATAGCACACCACCCCCGCATGCATATGCATGGGCCACATGCATGAAGGGGTGCCCTCCCCCCCCTCGGGCGGTCTCCATATCAAGCACCCATCCGGTGGCCCCGGCTTTCTAGGGCGTTAATCGGCACCGAGAGGGTGTAGTTCACGGCGAATAACTGCTTCTCCATGTTAGTGCATGTCATCGCGAGATGACAGACCAAGTCTAGGCTCATTCTGTCACGGGATCACCCACCGAAGACTCTGTCTCGGGGAAGGACGCAACCGCTCCTCGACGTTTCCGCCCGTGTGTGTGGTTTGTGAGGCACGTGCCATGTCAAGGACATGTGTTGCTTATTCAAATAGCACACCACCCCTGCATGCATATGCATGGGCCACACGCATGTAGGGGTGCCCTCCCCCCTTGGGCGGTCTCTATATCGAGCACCCATCCGGTGGCCCCGGCGGTCTAGGGCATTCTTCGACACCGAGAGGATGTACTCCATGGTGAATAACTGCTTCTCCATGTTAGTGCATGTCATCGCGAGATGACATACCAAGTCTTGGCTCGTTCTGCCACGGGATCACCCACCGAATACTCTGTCTTGGGGACGGACGCCGCCGGTCCTCGATGTTCCCGCGCGTGTGTGTGGTTTGTGAGGCACGTTCCATGTCAAGGACGTGCGTTGCTTATTCAAATAGCACACCACCCCTGCATGCATATGCATGGGCCACACGCATGTAGGGGTGCCCTCCCTCCTCGGGCGGTCTCCATATCGAGCACCTATCCGGTGGCCCCGGCGGTCTAGGGCATTGTTCGACACCGAGAGGGTGTAGTCCACGGTGAATAACCGCTTCTCCATGTTAGTGCATGTCATCATGAGATGACAGACCAAGTCTAGGCCCGTTCTTCAAGATTGTCTATGAGTGCATCAAAAGTCTTTTATTGAAAAAATTCATCAAAAGTCATGGAATTTCCAAACTTTGGTTGTAATAGCATATGAAATATGAGATACAAAAAAGATAGTGCAAAACAAAAACAAAAAGAGAAGGGAAAAAATTAGAGCAGTGTCTACCGAGGGTCGATTCTCTGCTCTCGGCAATGGCCACCTTTTCCGAGAGGCGCTCTCGGTAAAGCATGTAACCAAGATCTCTTTCCTTCTTGTGCATTCTCGATAATATGTATTATACTTTTTTGTTGTTGTCTTCCATGATTGGCAAACAACCTTAGCACATCAGAATTACCGTCTTGTGTTTTCTTCATCAGATGGGCCTCGTCCGGTTCTAGAGACCAGCACCCCTCCGGTGGCCCCGAAGGTCTAGGGCGTTGTTCGGCACCTAGAGGGGGTAGGCCACGGGGAATAATTGCTTCTTCGTGTTAGTGCATGTCATCACGAGATGACAGACCAAGTCTAGGCCCGTTCTGTCACGGGATCACCCACCGAAGACTCTGTCTCGGGGACGAATGCAGCCGGTCCTCGCCGTTCCCGCCCGTGTGTGGTTTGTGAGGCACGTGCCACGTCAAGGACGTGCGTTGCTTATTCAAATATCACACCACCCCTGCTTGCATATGCATGGGCCACACGCATGTAGGGGTGCCCTCCCCTCCTCGGGCGGTGTCCATATCGAGCACCCATCTGGTGGCCCCGGCGGTCTAGGGCGTTGTTCGGCACCGAGAGGGTGTAGTCAACGGTGTCGGATTTCGGGTTCCGGCAGACCCTTGAGGTTCGAACACTGGGGTGCGCGTGGAGATTTCGCCTCCTACCTACCTGCACTCCTCCGCCTCGCTAAGATCTAAGCTATGGGAAGAACAACACGAGAGACACAGGGTTTATACTGGTTCGGGCCACCGTTGTGGTGTAATACCCTACTCCAGTGTGTGGCGTGGTGGATTGCCTCTTGGGCTGATGATGATGAACAATACAAGGAAGAACAGTCTCGTGAGGGTCTGTTCTTGGCTAGGGCGATGAACTGCTGGGAGGAGTTCAGTCACCCTTCTCTCTCTGTCTCCGATTGTTGATGCCCCTCTCTGATTCTCCTTCTCTCTCTCTCTCTCTGATTCTGATTCTCTCTGATTCTCCTTTGCTGATCCTCCTTCTCTCCTGGGGGTGGCTAGTGCTATTTATAGAGGCCCTGGTCCTCTTCCCAAATATCGAGTGGGAAGGGAGCCAACAATGGCGGGCTAATTTGAAGGGGGACAGCTAGTACCAGCTATCCTGACAAAAGTAGTCTTTGCCTGCACAAAGCTCTGGTGGTGACGCCGTCTTGGGCTCTACGATGACCTCCATCTTGCAGTCCTCCTGGTCTTGGTCTTGTTGCACCGAAATGGCAACCTTTTCCTGATGCCTCGGTACTCTGCGGCCGCGCTTGCTCCCTTTGCACCAAAGAGGAAAGGAGGACACTGCGCGGGCTGGCGCTCGCCTGGCGCCCTTGGTCGTCATGGCTTGCATCACGGGCACCTCATGAGGTACCCCGCCTTGATCTCTCTGCCTCCTCGCGAGCCAGCCTGGTGAGGCCGTGCCTGAGGAAGCTCCGCGTCGTCCGCCCCGCGAGGCTTGGTCCCTCGCGAGGGTCTTGGGTCAAGCCCCTCGCGAGGGTCTTGGGTCTGTGTTGGTGAAGATGGGCCGTGCTGGGCCCCCCTTTGAGCCACGCCGTAGGCCACAGGCAGGCAAGTCTGGGGACCCCCGTTCCCAGAACGCCGATAGTAGCCCCCGGGCCCAAGGCGCGCCCGGACTTGGCCGTGCAGGGAGGCGGAAGGGCGAGGGCGAAGCACCGCGGGCCCTAACAGCCTGCGGCGTTGGGCGCCGCGTGGCGGTTGATTGGACGTGGGCGTCTCCACTTCCCCATGGCGCCTCGGCAACTGCACGGATTGGACAAGTCCCTGCATGCAAAGCGGGTCATGATTACCTGCGATCGTGGAGGTCGGCGGTTGGCCTTCGCCGGCTATAAGTATGGAACGGTGCGTGCCCTTCCAGTCCATCCCTTCTTGCTTCTCCTTCTTCCCGATCCTTGCTCCATCTTGCTGCGATGGCCCCAATCCGCCGGTTCTCGACGGCAGAGAAGGAAAAGGCTCCCCGAGAGGAACCAGTCCCGCTCCCGCCGAAGAAACGGCTCGTCCTCCGCGGCTCGGACGAGGGGGCTCATCAGGTGGTGTCGAGGCCCTGGTGCGAGCAGGCACCGCCGGGGTTCCCGCTTCCCTTGTACGCCCACAACGAGGGCCCTGAAGGAGCTGATGCTGATCGCCCCGGGCGGCGCCGGCGTCTACGCTGACGGGTCACGAAGGTGTGGGTCGTCCCCCCTGGGGTTCACACCGAGGGCTCCTCCCGAGAGTTCGTGTTTCACGCCGCCATGCCTCCTCAGTCTTGGATTCGCCTTCCTTCCTTCTTCGCCTCCATCACCCCGCAGGGAGAGCCCCTGGAGCTTTGGCTGCAGCACGCCGGCTGCAGCACCCTCGCGACCGAGGCAGAGGTCGCGGTCGTTGACCCGGGCGAGGTCTTCATGACTCGGGGCTGGACCGAAATCGCCCGGGTTTGCAGGACAAGGGGCGCCTTCGCGATCCACTTGGATGACGACGGTGCTTGGGTGATGTTCTTCAAGGTCTTCGATGCGAACGGGCGCTGGCTGGAGTGCTGCCCCGGGAGAGGTGGCTGGGACCCTGCTGCAGCGAGGACTGGGCCCGCTGACCGCTCCCTTGGCGGCTCCTCAGGCGGTGGAGGCGTCGGAGGTTCCAGCGACTCCAGCGAGCTCTTCGCGACTCCAGAGACGAGCGACGACAGCTACGAGCCCCCGAGCCGGTGTCGCTCCTGGAGCAGGGCGGGCTCGTCAGGCCGCCGCCGACTCTGATCTGGATGGGGTTGGCGCCGGTGCTTGACGGCCCACTGTTGATGATGGCGTCTTCTGCAGGGGCGCGCGTAGTTAGTGTCCCTTTAGGATCTGTTCCCTGCGAGGAATCAAAGACGTGTCCCATGGGGGCTTGTAAGGTGCCTGTGATCCTGTTTTGTTAATATAACCCTTGTCATAGAATTGTGCGAGTTGCTCATTCCGTCTTAGCTCAGTCCTCCCTTTCGAACCTCACGAGGGCTTGGTGCTCTGCGCCGACAGGTCCCAGTCCCAAGGCGGCTTCAGCCGTCGCTGGTATGCCAGGTCGCGATGCCCTCGTCAAGGCCAGGAGGTGAGCGACCCGGAGTCCGGTAAGAGCCCCTGAGTCTCGATGCTCAGGAGGTCCCCTTTGGCGCTCAAGCAGCCGTCGTTCTGTGAGAAAGGAGAGCGGTGTCGCTGACACGGGATTGCATTAGGTGCGGGGGTGGTGCCACGGTAGCTGGCGCTTCCGGGTGGTGACTTATCTCGAGAATCAGGGGCCGCTCTCTAGTGCATCGCCAGGTCCGTGCATCAGCAGGCGCGAGGTTGCTCGGTGAGGTCCTCGCATGTCCCTCCCCTCTCGCATTTGCTCCCCTTTCTGCTCTACGTCCTCGGGTCCCGGCCCTCGAGCGAGTCTCAGCCGTCACTGGTATGCTAGGTCGCGATGCCGTGGACAAGGCCAGAGGGTGAGGGCTGGAGAGCCAGTAGGAGCCCTGAGTCGCGGTGCTCAGGCACCCCCCCTTTAACGTGCAAGCGGTTCGTGCGGATGAGAGTGAAGGAGACACCGCAAGGGCCTCGCCTGACGCAGCTCCTTCAGGAGATCCTGTAGACCCATCATAGAAAAAACAAGGGGTTGCCATGACAATTGACAGTCAGTCGTTGGTTGCTTCCGAGGGGTACGAGGCACTGAAGGCTTGACGAGGTGGCGCCATGCGGGGCTGCCGTGGCCAGAGCTCAGCCATTCAGGTTTGTCGGTGTTGCAGGGACGGACCCATGCGCAAGCGTCGTGCCATTTGAGAGTAGTTCCGTTAGTTGGCGTCAGTTGAGCGGGCAGCTAGGTCAAACACATTAGCCGCGAAGGAGTGGATTCATCCAAATAGATGCTGGGAAGGCGGACATCACTGGGCCAGTCCCGAGCGACTTGGGGATGATGCAGCCCGAGGGGCGCCCCTAACAAGGTAAGCTAACAACATGAAATAAAAGGGATACATGCCGCAGGGACGGACCCACGTGGCCTGGGAATAATGCAGCCCTGGGGGGCGCTCCCAGCTGGAAGTGAAACTTCAAAGATGTCACCTGATGACGTTGAGGACGAAGGGGTGTTGGTGTAGCAGACTCGGTGGGCTGCGGAAGCCGATCCTCATGAGCACCCAGGACCGGGGGCCTCGGGAGGCTCCGGGGGTGCTGGCGGCTCCCCACGGACCATCTCCATCTCCGCCAGGGCTGCGGAACGCCTGGCCTCTTGTGCCTCCATGATGCCCCTCATGAGGCGCTGGTACGTGGCAGCCGCGTTCGGCAAGCCGTAAGGCATGCGAACGTAGCTGTGGGGTGGACCTCCGCAGCGCCCCACTCGCGACGACCAGAGGTGCTCCAGAGAGGCGACTCGGTTGAGCCCTAGTATGTCGATGCAGACGCGCAGCCCACCATCCTCGCCTGGATGGGGAGCCACTGCTGGTAGATGGCGGCCGCCTTTCATGACCCTTGACTCCTGTAGCTCCTGAATGGCCTTGCTGACGAACTCCTGAGGGTCTGGTTCTCCTTGCCTTACTCCTTCTTGAGGGAAACGTGCGTCGAAACACGCCTCCATGTGGTGCCCAAACGCCTCCCTCGTGACCCTAGCCAGGTCGGTGGCCCTCCAGGGGAGAGCCCTCGAGCCCTGCCTGAGGAGGGCGCCGGGCGCGCTTTCCTATGCGATGGAAGGAGGTTCCCCTTGGGCAGGCACGGGCCCAGAGGGGCCTGCCTCCTGAGGGGCCGGGCCGGACAATGTCTTCTTCTTCTTGGGGGCGGTCTCGGGAAGCCTCCTGCTTCCGCGATCCGGGTCTTCCTGTGACGGGGCCTGAAAGGCTCGTTCCAGGGAACACACCGTGTCCTTCTCTTCACAGGGCACCGTGATGACTCCGCCACTTCCTGGCATCTTGAGGACGTTGTAGCCGTGGTGAGTTACGACCATGAACTTGGCCAGCGCTGGGTACCCAAGGATGGCGTTGTACGGCAGGCGAATGTGAGCGATGTCGAAGTCGATGAGCTCGGTGCGGTAGTTGTCGCGTGCCCCGAAGGTGACAGGGAGGCGGACCTGCCCAATCGGGACCGTGGAGCCATCGGTGATTCCGGAGAAGGGCTTGGTTGGCTGAAGCTGGCTGTAGGGCACTTGGAGATTGTTGAATGTTTCCACAGACAGGACATTGAGCCCTGCCCCGCCATCGATGAGGGTCCTGGTGACCACCACGTTGCTGATGATTGGGGAACAAAGCATTGGGAGGACTCCGGCTGTAGCCGCACACTTGAGCTGATCTGCTGAGCTGAACGTGATGGCGCACGCCGACCACCTGAGAGGGCGCGTGGCCTCAAGCCTGGGGAGGACTGCATTCACTTCACGGGCGAACTGCTTGAAGATGCGTTGAGAGGCTGGGGCCCGAGCCCGCCTAGGATGCAGGCGATCGCGTGCGGCTCCTGGAAGCCCCCAGCCCCCTCGTCTTGGTGGCGGTCCTCGTTTCTCCTTGGCTGCGGTGGCAGCGGAGGGACGCCTGCGTTGCCTTGCGGGCGATCCTCGCGAGGCTGATCCCTCCAGTCTCCCTCGCGAGGCGGGTCTTGCCAGCGATCCTTGCGAGGTTGATCGCACCACCCTTGGCGCGGGCCACGGTCTTCCCAGCGTCCTGTGTTCCTTCCTCCTCCTCGACCGTAGCCCCGGTCACCGCGGTCGGGGCGACAGCCGATCCTTCCTTCCCGCACGGCTCGGAGCTCTTGACATTCGTTGGTGTTGTGGGTGTGGAGGTCATGGTACACACAGTACCGGCTGCCCTTGGAAGGTTCGGGCTGATCTCTGCCCCCCTTGGTGTCTGGTTCTGCCGTGAGCACGGCAGCCCCCTTGCGCTTCACATCCTTGGCCTTGGGCTTCTTCTCTTCTGGGTCTGCGGCAGGCAGCTCGCGGAGGGAGAGACGCCCTTCCTCAGCCCTGGCGCACTTGGTTGCCAAGTTGAACAGCTCCAAGGAAGTGCACAGGTCTTCATGCATCGCCAGCTCCTCCTTCATCTTGACATCGCGCACGCCGTCGGAGAAGGCTGAGATGATGGCCTCCTCAGTCACCTTGGGAATCTTGAGGCGTGCGTTGTTGAAGCGCTGGATGTACTTCTGCAGGGTCTCCCCGGGTTGTTGCTTGATGCGGCACAGGTCGCTCACGGCGGGTGGCCGGTCGCGAGTACCTTGGAAGTTGGCGATGAAGCGGGTGCGCATCTCGTCCCAGGAGGAGATCGTGCCTGGAGCCAGGTTCAAGAGCCAGGTGCGGGCCCCGTCCTTGAGTGCCATGGGAAACCAGTTCGCCATGACCTTCTCGTCTCCATTGGCAGCTTCGATTCCCAGCTCGTAGAGCTGGAGGAACTCCGCAGGGTCAGCCGTGGCATCGTAACGAGGAGGCAGGTCTGGCTTGAACTTGCCGGGCCACGCGATGCTGCATAGCTCGGTGGTGAAGGCACGGCAGCCTGCTGTGGCCACGGGAGGCCTTGCGTGACGGAGAGCTTGGTCTTGCATGTCCCCACGCGCTTCAGCTGGGTCTTGACGTGCGGGAGCAGGAGCATGGTCGCGACGTGCTGGAGCAGGGAGCGCCCGGGCAGCTTCTTGCGGGCGAGGGACTTCCTGGCAGCTCTGCTCTTGCTGCGCTAGCACCTGACGGAGCGGGTTCCGCCCAGGGGCCACGCGCCCTGGAGCCATGGCGCCTTCTTGAGGAGGAGGCGGCCGGGGCACCGCCGGAGCTTCGTCGCCCGCGCGGGGCGGGGTGCGGTGCAGTGGCACAGACGACGTAGGAGAGCCCCTGCGGCGCGGACGAGCTCGGCGACACGGTCGAGCCATTCTTCGTAGACGTCGTCGACGGGATGGTAGCGCAGGAGCTCGTTTGCCGCGATGAGCGCAGCTTGAGCCTCCATGGGTGCGCAGAGTGCGCGGGACGAAGAACCAGCTGGGGTGAGCGAGGGAGTTGCGGTGCGGCCGCCTTGCCGCACGGGCGGATGCTGAGACGATGCTTGCTGCTCGTCCCCCATCGGGCCGGTGGCGGCGTTGACGGCAGGTGACGGGGAACGGCGAGGACGCCCGCTGACAGGAGCCGTCTGGGCGACGCGGGAAGCGAGAGCGGCCCAGCGCTCGGCGCGGGCCCGGCCAGCGTCAGACATGGGCGCGATGGTCGGAGGAGAACGGGGTGGTGGAAGATGAATTCCGGCGCACCCCTACCTGGCGCGCCAGATGTGGGATTTCGGGTTCCGGCCGACCCTTGAGGTTCGAACACTGGGGTGCGCACGGAGATTTCGCCTCCTACCTACCTGCACCCCTCCGCCTCGCTAAGATCTAAGCTATGGGAAGAACAACACGAGAGACACAGGGTTTATACTGGTTCGGGCCACCGTTGTGGTGTAATACCCTACTCCAGTGTGTGGCGTGGTGGATTGCCTCTTGGGCTGATGATGATGAACAATACAAGGAAGAACAGCCTTGCGAGGGTCTGTTCTTGGCTGGGGCGATGAACTGCTGGGAGGAGTTCAGTCACCCTTCTCTCTCTCTCTGATTGTTGATGCCCCTCTATGATTCTCCTTCTCTCTCTCTGATTCTGATTCTCTCTGATTCTCCTTTTCTGATCCTCCTTCTCTCCTGGGGGTGGCTAGTCCTATTTATAGAGGCCCTGGTCCTCTTCCCAAATATCGAGCGGGAAGGGAGCCAACAATGGCGGGCTAATTTGAAGGGGGATAGCTAGTACCAGCCATACTGACAAAAGTAGTCTTCGCCTGCACAAAGCTCTGGTGGTGACGCCGTCTTGGGCTCCACGATGACCTCCGTCTTGCAGTGCTCCTGGTCTTGGTCTTGTTGCACCGAAATGGCAACCTTTTCCTGATGCCTCGGTACTCCGTGGCTGCGCTTGCTCCCTTTGCACCAAAGAGGAAAGGAGGACATTGCGCGGGCTGGCGCCCGCTTGGCGCCCTTGGTCGTCATGGCTTGCGTCACGGGCACCTCATGAGGTACCCCGCCTTGATCTCTCCGCCTCCTCGCGAGCCAGCCTGGTGAGGCCGTGCCTGAGGAAGCTCCGCGTCGTCCGCCCCGCGAGGCTTGGCCCCTCGCGAGGGTCTTGGGTCTGTGTTGGTGAAGATGGGCCGTGCTAGGCCCCCCTTTGAGCCACGCCGCAGGCCGCAGGCAGGCAAGTCTAGGGACCCCCGTTCCCAGAACACCGACAAACGGTGAATAACTGCTTCTCCGTTTTATGCATGTCATCGCGAGATGACAGACCAAGTCTAGGCCCGTTCTTCGAGATAGTCTATGGGTATCGAGAGGGAATGTGTCCGGTTTGTGCAGGAAGTGCGGGTCCTGTTGCTCCGTTGGCCTCGAATCTTCTTGTGCTCTCAAAGGAGGCCATCACATGTATATGCATGGGCTATCCGGTGGCCTCGGCGGTCTAGGAAGTTGACCGACACCGAGAGAGCGGGTAGGCCACGGTGAACAACTGCTTCTTCTCATGTTTTTTTACTTTACACTCTTTAAAGTTAAAAAAGAAAAAAACTATATAAAAAAACTATTTAGAAATAAATAGAAGAAAATAAATAAAGCAGAAAAGAAAAAACTATATAAAAGAACTACTCAGAAATAAATAGAAGAAAATAAATAAAGCAGAAAATAAAAAAACTACTCAGAAATAAATAGAAGAAAATAAATAAAGTAGAAAAGAAAAAACTACTCAAAAATAAGTAGAAGAAAATAAAGAAAGCAGAAAGAAACTATATAAAAACTACTTAGAAATAAATAGAAGAAAATAAATAAAGCAGAAAAGAAAAAAACTACTCAGAAATAAATAGAAGAAAATAAATAAATTAGAAAAGAAAAAAACTATATTTAAAACTACTCAAAAATAAATAGAAGAAAATAAATAAAGCAGAAAAGAAAATAAACTATATAAAAAATTGTTGGGGCACTGTCCAGTGGGCCTGCTAGGCCTTGGGCGTGAAATTCAGGCCCACCAGGCCAAGCAGGCGCACAGGACAACGCGCCTTAGTTAGGCCCAGAAGCCTGCTTTACAAAGGAGTTTGATAGAGCAGCCGCGGCTGGGTTTATAAACCAGTGCGGCTGCCCTTCGCCCGGCGAGGTGGGACTAAATTAGAGAAGTGGTTACCGAGGGTCGACTATCGGCTCTCGGTAATGGCCACCTTTCTGAGAGTTACTCCCGGTAAAAGTGTAATCTAGATCTAGGGGGACATATTTTCCGAGAGTTACTCTCGGTAAAAGTGTAACCTAGATCTAGAGTTGATTTCTTTTCTGAGAGCTGCACCGACACGCACTCGGTAAAGGTGACGTCGACTACTTAAGCATATTCCCCTGTTGTTTCTTCTCTCTGCTCCCCATCGACCGGCGCCCCTCCACTCCTCTCCTCTCCTCTGCTCCCCACCGATCGGCGCCCCTCCACCGGCCGGCGCCCCCTCCACCGCCGCCCCCACACCACACCGAGCTCCTCCCTCCGGTGAGCCCCCCTCCTCCTCTCCATGTGTGCATAGATAGATGGATGGATTGATAGATGGATGCATAGATAGATGGATGGATTGATAGATGGATGGATGGATTGATAGATGGATGGATGCCATGTAGATACATTTTTCTATATCAAAATAAAAAATGTAGATAATTGTTGATAATGTTGTATGCATGGATGCTATGTGTGGATGTGACCGATGAGATACGTGAGAGAGTGTTGATGAGAGTTGTTCTTTGGAGGAAGAAAAATCAACTTTTGAACGATGACGGTGATCTGTGTGAGCTCCTCCTCATGTTATATCTTGATAACGCACGAGGGGCTCACCCAGCTCAACCATCACCAAAAGTTGAAATACCCGTGAGAGAGTGTCCACCATATATACCATCACCAGCGAGAGTGTCCACCGTATATACGTGAGAGAGTGTCGTTGAGAGTTGTTCTTGGAGGAAGAAAAATCGACTTTTGATGATGGCGGTGATCTACGTGAGCTCTTCATGTTATATCTTTCATGTTTGATTCTTATGTTATTTTCCATTGTGTGATGAAAGGCGTTAGCATCGATCGATTCTTTTGGCTATGGCTTCCTCCAACGGCGAAGCTTCCATTAGGGTCGACTCCACGGACACGGAGAAGAGCGCCGAGGAATGCTTGGAGGAACTCCTTGAGAAGAACCCACAGCTGATCATAATGAAGTTTTTTGTGGATCTGGCCAAGAAGAATCCCCCAGCTAAGGAGGGCAAGGCTCCACCACGTAAGAAGCCATTGAGTCCACCGACCATCATTCCCGACGACGCTTGGTCCTCCACTGTGGGGGATGCCCCCACGTGCTTTGAATCGATGATCACTGGTTTCACCAACTACACCTCGGAGTAGTCACCTAGATAGTTTGACGTTGATTTAGTTGTATCCTTAAGTACCTGGTGATATGGACTTGGATGGCCACTTGCGATGCTTTTGATTGTATGACTGATGAATGCTTATGTTGCTTATGTATGATGTGCATTATTTCTTGTTCTTTTGTAGATGAAGTGGTATGTGGTGTACAAAGGACGGTGTCTAAGAGTCTATGATTCATGGTCGGAATGGAATGAACAAATACTTCGTTATGAAGGCAACTCCCACGAATCATTCGACAATAGAGAGACGGCAGAGTATCATTACAATCAGTATTTGCTTAAGAAAAAGAGAAAAACTGATGAACGGAATGGTGCAAGCCAGACAAGGCTTAGTTGGTTCAGTGGATTGAGGAACTTCATAATTCTCTTTCAGTTTGTCATAATTGTGGTGTTGCTTTTTGTCATATGGTGCATGCATGTAGACCACTTTGTTGTTTAATTAGTAAGTAGGCACTTGTACTAAAGAGCTACTTTGTGATTTGAAATGAAGCTTGTGTGAACTATTTATGGATTAATGCTTATGTGAGTTTGTTGTTAACCAGTGTGAATTGAAATGCAAGTTTGAGTATTGTATAAATTTTTTTGCTGCACCAACTCGAGCAAAAAACAGTATGAACAGAACTGGGAAAAATTTACCGAGGGCGGTACTCGGAAAAGAGGCATGCGCTGGGAGCTGAAGGCACTTGGCTGTTGCAGTTATGCCGAGAGGACTCTCGGTAGAGCAGTGGTTACCGAGGGTCGTTTCTCGGCTCTCGGTAAAGGCCACCTTTTCCGAGAGTCGCTCTCGGCAAAGCATCCAACCTAGATTTCTTTCCTTCTTGTGCATTCTCAATAATATGTATTAGACTTTTTTTGTTGTTGACTTCCATGCTTGGCAAACAACCTTAGCACATCATAATTACCATCTTGTGTTTTCTTCTTCAGATGGGCCTTGTCCGGTTCTAGAGACCGACACCCCTCCGGTGGCACCGACGGTCTAGGGCATTGTTCGGCACCTAGAGGGGACAGGCCACGGGGAATAACTGCTTCTTCGTGTTAGTGCATGTCATCGCGAGATGACAGACCAAGTCTAGGCCCGTTCTGTCATGGGATCACCCACCGAAGACTCTGTCTCGGGGACGAACGCAGCCGGTCCTCGACGTTCCCGCCCGTGTGTGTGTGCTTTGTGAGGCACGTGCCACGTCAAGGAGGTGTGTTGCTTATTCAAATAGCACACCACCCCTATATGCATATGCATGGGCCACACGCATGTAGGGGTGCCCCCCTCGGGCAGTCTCCATATCGAGCACCCATCCGGTGGTCCCGGCGGTCTAGGGCGTTATTCGGCACCAAGAGGGTGTAGTCCATGGTGAATAACCGCTTCTCCGTGTTAGTGCATGTCATCGCAAGATGACAGACCAAGTCTAGGCTCGTTCAATCACGGGATCACCCACTGAATATTCTGTCTCGGGGACGGACGCAGCCGGTCCTCGTCGTTCCCGCCCGTGTGTGTGGTATGTGAGGCACATGTCACGTCAAGGACGCGCGTCGCTAATTCAAATAGGACACCACCCCTGCATGCATATGCATGTGCCACATGCATGTAGGGGTGCCCTCCCTCCCGTCGGCGGTCTCTATATCGAGCACCCATCCGGTGGTCCCGGTGGTCTAGGGCATTGTTCGGCACCGAGAGGGTGTAGTCCATGGTGAATAACTGCTTCTTTGTGTTAGTGCTTGTCATCGCGAGATGACAGACAAAGTCTAGGCCCGTTCTTTGAGATAGTCTATGGGTATCGAGAGGGAATGTGTCCGGTTTGTGCAGGAAGTGCGAGTCATGTTGCTTCGTTGGCCTCGAAACTTCTAGTGCTCTCAAATGAGGCCATCACATGGATATGCATGGGCTATCCCGTGGCCCCGGCGGTCTAGGAAGTTGACCGGCGCCGAGAGACGGGGTAGGCCACAGTCAACAACTGCTTCTTCTCGTGTTTATTACTTTACACTCTTTAAAGGTCTCTCAGTGCCGTTCTAGGAAGTTGGCCAGCACCAAGAGAGGGGGTAGGCCACGGTCAACAACTGCCTCTTCTCATGTTTTTTACGTTACACCCTTTAAAGTTGAGTTTTGAACAAATCTAACCCAAAAAGCATATATATATATGTGAGTGCATCAAAAGTGTTTAATCGAAAAAATTCATCAAAAGTCATGGAATTTCCAAACTTTGGTCGTAAAAGCATATGAAATATGAGATACAAAAAAGATAGTGCAAAACAAAAACAAAAAGAGAAGGGAAAAAATTAGAGCAGTAGTTACCGAGGGTCGACTCTCGGGTCTCAGTAATGGCCACCTTTTCCGAGAGGCGCTCTTGGTAAAGCATCTAACCTAGATCTCTTTCCTTCTTGTGCATTCTCGATAATATATATTATACTTTTTTGTTGTTGTCATCCATGCTTGGCAAACAACCTTAGCACATCATAATTACCGTCTTGTGTTTTCTTCTTTAGATGGGCCTTGTCCGGTTCTAGAGACCGGCACCCCTCTGGTGGCACCGACGGTCTAGGGCGTTGTTCGACACCTAGAGGGGTAGGCCACGGGGAATAACTGCTTCTTCGTGTTAGTGCATGTCATCGCGAGATGACAGACCAAGTCTAGGCCCATTCTGTCACGCGATCACCCACCGAAGACTCTGTCTCGGGGACGAACGCAGCCGGTCCTCGATGTTCTCGCCCGTGTGTGTCGTTTATGAGGCACGTGCCACGTCAAGGACGTGCGTTGCTTATTCTAGTAGCACACCACCCCTGCATGCATATGCATGGGCCACACGCATGTAGGGGTGCCCTCCCCCCTCGGGCGGTCTCCATATCGAGCACCCATCCAGTGGCCCCGGCGGTCTAGGGCCTTATTCGGCACTGAGATGGTGTAGTCCATGGTGAATAACCTCTTCTCCGTGTTAGTGCATGTCATCGCGAGATGACAGACCAAGTCTAGGCTCGTTCTGTCATGGGATCACCCACCGAAGATTCTGTCACGAGGACGGACACAGCTGGTCCTTGATGTTCCCGCCCGTGGGTGTGGTGCGTGTCACGTCAAGGACATGCATTGCTTATTCAAATAGCACACCACCCCTGCATGCATATGCATGGGCCACACGCATGTAGGGGTGCCCTCCCCCCTCGGGAGGTCTCTATATCGAGCACCCATCCGGTGGCCCCGGCGGTCTAGGGCATTCTTCGGCACCGAGAGGGTGTAGTCCATGGTGAATTACTGCTTCTCCATGTTAGTGCATGTCATCGCGAGATGACATACCAAGTCTAGGCCCATTCTTCGAGATAGTCTATGGGTATCAAGAGGGAATGTGTCCGGTTTGTGCAGGAAGTGCGGGTCCTGTTGCTCCGTTGTCCTCGAAACTTCTTGTGCTCTCAAAGGACACCATCACATTTATATGCATGGTCTATCCGGTGGCCCCGGCGGTCTAGGAAGTTGACCGGCACCGAGAGAGGAGGTAGGCCACGGTTAACAACTGCTTCTTCTCGTGTTTATTACTTTACACTCTTTAAAGTTCTCTCACAGTGCCGGTCTAGAAAGTTGACCGGCACCGAGAGAGGAGGTAGGCCACGATCAACAACTGCTTCTTCTCATGTTTTTTTACTTTATACTCTTTAAAGCTCTCTCTCGGTGCCGTTCTAGGAAGTTGGCCGGGACCGAGAGAGGGGGTAGGCCACAGTCAACAACTGCTTCTTCTCATGTTTTTTTACTTTACACTCTTTAAAGTTCTCTCTCGGTGCCGTTCTAGGAAGTTTGCCGACACCGAGAGAGGGGGTAGGCCACGGTCAACAACTGCCTCTTCTCATGTTTTTTTACTTTACACTCTTTAAAGTTGAGTTTTGAACAAATCTAATCCAGAAAGCATATATATATATATATGAGTGTATCAAAAGTCTTTTATCGAAAAAATTCAACAAAAGTCATGGAATTTCCAAACTTTGGTCGTAAAAGCATATGAAATATGAGATACAAAAAAGATAGTGCAAAACAAAAACAAAAAGAGAAGGGAAAAAATTAGAGCAATAGTTACCGAGGCTCCACTCTCGGCTCTTGGTAATGGCCACCTTTTCCGAGAGGCGCTCCTGGTAAAGCATCTAACCTAGATCACTTTCCTTCTTGTGCATTCTCGATAATATGTATTATAGTTTTTTTTGTTGTCTTCCATGCTTGGCAAACAACCTTAGCACATCATAATTACTGTCTTGTGTTTTCTTCTTCAGATGGGCCTCGTCTGGTTCTAGAGACCGGCACCCCTCCGGTGGCACTGATGGTCTAGGGCCTTTGTTCGGCACCTAGAGGGGGTAGGCCACGGGGAATAACTGCTTCTTCACGTTCGTGCATGTCATCGCGGGATGACAGACCAAGTCTAGGCCCGTTCTGTCCCGGGATCACCCAACGAAGACTCTGTCTCGGGGACGAACGCAGCCGGTCCTCGATGTTCTCGCCCGTGTGTGTCGTTTATGAGGCTCGTGCCACGTCAAGGACGTGCGTAGCTTATTCAAGTAGCACACCACCCCTGCATGCATATGCATGGGCCACACGCATGTAGGGGTGCCCTCCCCCCTCGGGCGGTCTCCATATCGAGCACCCATCCAGTGGCCCCGGCGGTCTAGGGCCTTATTCGGCACCGAGATGGTGTAGTCCATGGTGAATAACCTCTTCTCCGTGTTAGTGCATGTCATCGCGAGATGACAGACCAAGTCTAGGCTCGTTCTGTCATGGGATCACCCACCGAAGATTCTGTCACGAGGACGGACACAGCTGGTCCTCGATGTTCCCGCCCGTGGGTGTGGTGCATGTCACGTCAAGGACATGCGTTGCTTATTCAAATAGCACACCACCCCTGCATGCATATGCATGGGCCACACGCATGTAGGGGTGCCCTCCCCCCTCGGGAGGTCTCTATATCGAGCACCCATCCGGTGGCCCCGGCGGTCTAGGGCATTCTTCGGCACCGAGAGGGTGTAGTCCATGGTGAATTACTGCTTCTCCGTGTTAGTGCATGTCATCTCGAGATGACATACCAAGTCTAGGCCCGTTCTTCGAGATAGTCTATGGGTATCAAGAGGGAATGTGTCCGGTTTGTGCAGGAAGTGCGGGTCCTGTTGCTCCGTTGTCCTCAAAACTTCTTGTGCTCTCAAAGGACACCATCACATTTATATGCATGGTCTATCCGGTGGCCCCGGCGGTCTAGGAAGTTGACCGGCACCGAGAGAGGAGGTAGGCCACGGTTAACAACTGCTTCTTCTCGTGTTTATTACTTTACACTCTTTAAAGTTCTCTCACGGTGCCGGTCTAGAAAGTTGACCGGCACCGAGAGAGGAGGTAGGCCACGATCAACAACTGCTTCTTCTCATGTTTTTTACTTTATACTCTTTAAAGTTCTCTCTCGGTGCCGTTCTAGGAAGTTGGCCGGGACCGAGAGAGGGGGTAGGCCACAGTCAACAACTGCTTCTTCTCATGTTTTTTACTTTACACTCTTTAAAGTTCTCTCTCGGTGCCGTTCTAGGAAGTTTGCCGACACCGAGAGAGGGGGTAGGCCACGGTCAACAACTGCCTCTTCTCATGTTTTTTTACTTTACACTCCTTAAAGTTGAGTTTTGAACAAATCTAATCCAGAAAGCATATATATATATATATATGAGTGTATCAAAAGTCTTTTATCGAAAAAATTCAACAAAAGTCATGGAATTTCCAAACTTTGGTCGTAAAAGCATATGAAATATGAGATACAAAAAAGATAGTGCAAAACAAAAACAAAAAGAGAAGGGAAAAAATTAGAGCAGTAGTTACCGAGGCTCCACTCTCGGCTCTTGGTAATGGCCACCTTTTCCAAGAGGCGCTCCTGGTAAAGCATCTAACCTAGATCACTTTCCTTCTTGTGCATTCTCGATAATATGTATTATAGTTTTTTTTTGTTGTCTTCCATGCTTGGAAAACAACCTTAGCACATCATAATTACTGTCTTGTGTTTTCTTCTTCAGATGGGCCTCGTCTGGTTCTAGAGACCGGCACCCCTCCGGTGGCACTGATGGTCTAGGGCCTTTGTTCGGCACCATAGGGGGTAGGCCACGGGGAATAACTGCTTCTTCGTGTTCGTGCATGTCATCGCGAGATGACAGACCAAGTCTAGGCCCGTTCTGTCCCGGGATCACCCAACGAAGACTTTGTCTCAGGGACGAACGCAGCCGGTCCTCGATGTTCTCGCCCGTGTGTGTCGTTTATGAGGCACGTGCCACGTCAAGGACGTGCATTGCTTATTCAAGTAGCACGCCACCCCTGCATGCATATGCATGGTCCACACGCATGTAGGGGTGCCCTCCCCCCTCGGGCGGTCTCCATATCGAGCACCCATCCAGTGGCCCCGGTGGTCTAGGACCTTATTCGGCACCGAGATGGTGTAGTCCATGGTGAATAACCTCTTCTCCGTGTTAGTGCATGTCATCACGAGATGACAGACCAAGTCTAGGCTCGTTCTGTCATGGGATCACCCACCGAAGATTCTGTCACGAGGACGGACACAGCTGGTCCTCGATGTTCCCGCCCGTCGGTGTGGTGCGTGTCACGTCAAGGACATGCGTTGCTTATTCAAATAGCACACCACCCCTGCATGCATATGCATGGGCCAAACGCATGTAGGGGTGCCCTCCCCCCTCGGGAGCTCTCTATATCGAGCACCCATCCGGTGGCCCCGGCGGTCTAGGGCATTCTTCGGCACCGAGAGGGTGTAGTCCATGGTGAATTACTGCTTCTCCGTGTTAGTGCATGTCATCTCGAGATGACATACCAAGTCTAGGCCCGTTCTTCGAGATAGTCTATGGGTATCAAGAGGGAATGTGTCCGGTTTGTGCAGGAAGTGCGGGTCCTGTTGCTCCGTTGTCCTCGAAACTTCTTGTGCTCTCAAAGGACACCATCACATTTATATGCATGGTCTATCCGGTGGCCCCGGCGGTCTAGGAAGTTGACCGGCACCGAGAGAGGAGGTAGGCCACGGTTAACAACTGCTTCTTCTCGTGTTTATTACTTTACACTCTTTAAAGTTCTCTCACGGTGCCGGTCTAGAAAGTTGACCGGCACCGAGAGAGGAGGTAGGCCACGATCAACAACTGCTTCTTCTCATGTTTTTTACTTTATACTCTTTAAAGTTCTCTCTCGGTGCCGTTCTAGGAAGTTGGCCGGGACCGAGAGAGGGGGTAGGCCACAGTCAACAACTGCTTCTTCTCATGTTTTTTACTTTACACTCTTTAAAGTTCTCTCTCGGTGCCGTTCTAGGAAGTTTGCCGACACCGAGAGAGGGGGTAGGCCACGGTCAACAACTGCCTCTTCTCATGTTTTTTTACTTTACACTCCTTAAAGTTGAGTTTTGAACAAATCTAATCCAGAAAGCATATATATATATATGAGTGTATCAAAAGTCTTTTATCGAAAAAATTCAACAAAAGTCATGGAATTTCCAAACTTTGGTCGTAAAAGCATATGAAATATGAGATACAAAAAAGATAGTGCAAAACAAAAACAAAAAGAGAAGGGAAAAAATTAGAGCAGTAGTTACCGAGGCTCCACTCTCGGCTCTTGGTAATGGCCACCTTTTCCAAGAGGCGCTCCTGGTAAACCATCTAACCTAGATCACTTTCCTTCTTGTGCATTCTCGATAATATGTATTATAGTTTTTTTTGTTGTCTTCCATGCTTGGCAAACAACCTTAGCACATCATAATTACTGTCTTGTGTTTTCTTCTTCGGATGGGCCTCGTCTGGTTCTAGAGACCGGCACCCCTCCGGTGGCACTGATGGTCTAGGGCCTTTGTTCGGCACCTAGAGGGGGTAGGCCACGAGGAATAACTGCTTCTTCGTGTTCGTGCATGTCATCGCGAGATGACAGACCAAGTCTAGGCCCGTTCCGTCCCGGGATCACCCAACGAGGACTTTGTCTCGGGGACGAACGTAACCGGTCCTCGATGTTCTCGCCCGTGTGTGTCGTTTATGAGGCACGTGCCACGTCAAGGACGTGCGTTGCTTATTCAAGTAGCACACCACCCCTGCATGCATATGCATGGGCCACACGCATGTAGGGGTGCTCTCCCCCCTCGGGCGGTCTCCATATCGAGCACCCATCCAGTGGCCCCGGTGGTCTAGGGCCTTATTCGGCACCGAGATGGTGTAGTCCATGGTGAATAACCTCTTCTCCGTGTTAGTGCATGTCATCGCGAGATGACAGACCAAGTCTAGGCTCGTTCTGTCATGGGATCACCCACCGAAGATTCTGTCACGAGGACGAACATAGCTGGTCCTCGATGTTCCCGCCCGTGGGTGTCGTGCGTGTCACGTCAAGGACATGCGTTGCTTATTCAAATAGCACACCACCCCTGCATGCATATGCATGGGCCACACGCATGTAGGGGTGCCCTCCCCCCTCGGGAGGTCTCTATATCGAGCACCCATCCGATGGCCCCGGCGGTCTAGGGCATTCTTCGGCACCGAGAGGGTGTAGTCCGTGGTGAATTACTGCTTCTCCGTGTTAGTGCATGTCATCGTGAGATGACATACCAAGTCTAGGCCCGTTCTTCGAGATAGTCTATGGGTATCAAGAGGGAATGTGTCCGGTTTGTGCAGGAAGTGCGGGTCCTGTTGCTCCGTTGTCCTTGAAACTTCTTGTGCTCTCAAAGGACACCATCACATTTATATGCATGGTCTATCCGGTGGCCCTGGCGGTCTAGGAAGTTGACCGACACCGAGAGAGGAGGTAGGCCACGGTTAACAACTGCTTCTTCTCGTGTTTATTACTTTACACTCTTTAAAGTTCTCTCACGGTGCCGGTCTAGAAAGTTGACCGGCGCCGAGAGAGGAGGTAGGCCACGATCAACAACTGCTTCTTCTGATGTTTTTTACTTTATACTCTTTAAAGTTCTCTCTCGGTGCCGTTCTAGGAAGTTGGCCGGGACCGAGAGAGGGGGTAGGCCACAGTCAACAACTGCTTCTTCTCATGTTTTTTACTTTACACTCTTTAAAGTTCTCTCTCGGTGCCGTTCTAGGAAGTTTGCCGACACCGAGAGAGGGGGTAGGCCGCGGTCAACAACTGCCTCTTCTCATGTTTTTTTACTTTACACTCTTTAAAGTTGAGTTTTGAACAAATCTAATCCAGAAAGCATATATATATATGAGTGTATCAAAAGTCTTTTATTGAAAAAATTCAACAGAAGTCATGGAATTTCCAAACTTTGGTCGTAAAAGCATATGAAATATGAGATACGAAAAAGATAGTGCAAAACAAAAACAAAAAGAGAAGGGAAAAAATTAGAGCAGTAGTTACCGAGGCTCCACTCTCGGCTCTTGGTAATGGCCACCTTTTCCGAGAGGCGCTCCTGGTAAAGCATCTAACCTAGATCACTTTCCTTCTTGTGCATTCTCGATAATATGTATTATAGTTTTTTTTTGTTGTGTTCCATGCTTGGCAAACAACCTTAGCACATCATAATTACTGTCTTGTGTTTTCTTCTTCAGATGGGCCTCGTCTGGTTCTAGAGACCGGCACCCCTCCGGTGGCACTGATGGTCTAGGGCCTTTGTTCGGCACCTAGAGGGGGTAGGCCACGGGGAATAACTGCTTCTTTGTGTTCGTGCATGTCATCGCGAGATGACAGACCAAGTCTAGGCCCGTTCTGTCCCGGGATCACCCAACGAAGACTCTGTCTCGGGGACGAACGCAGCTGGTCCTCGACGTTCCCGCCCGTGTTTGTGGTTTGTGAGGCACGTGCCACGTCAAGGACATGCGTTGCTTATTCAAATAGCACACCACCCCTACATGCATATGCATGGGCCACACACATGTAGGGGTGCCCTCCCACCCCCTCGGGCGGTCTCCATATCGAGCACCCATCCGGTGGCCCCGATGGTCTAGGGCGTTATTCGGCACCGAGAAGCTGTAGTCCATGGTGAATAACAAATTCTCCGTGTTAGTGCATGTCATCGCGAGATGACAAACCAAGTCTAGGCTCGTTGTGTCACGGGATCACCCACCGAAGATTCTGTCTCAGGGACGGACGCAGCCGATCCTCGACGTTCCCGCCCATGTGTGTGGTATGTGAGGCACGTGTCACGTCAAGGACGTGCGTTGCTTATTCAAATAGCACACCACCCCTGCATGCATATGCATGGGCCACACACATGTAGGGGTGCCCTCCCCCCCTCGTGCGGTCTCTATATCGAGCACCCATCCGGTGGCCCCGGCGGTCTAGGGCATTGTTCAGCACCGAGAGGGTGTAGTCCACGGTGATTAACAGCTTCTCCGTATTAGTGCGTGTCATCGCAAGATGACAGACCAAGTCTAGGCCTGTTCTTCGAGATAGCCTATGGGTATCGAGAGGGAATGTGTCCGGTTTGTGCAGGTAATGCGGGTCCTGTTGCTCCGTTGGCCACGAAACTTTTTGTGCTCTCGAAGGAGGCCATCGCATGTATATGCATGGGCTATCCGGTGGCCCCGGCGGTCTAGGAAGTTGACCGGCACCGAGAGAGGGGGTAGGCCATGGTCAACAACTGCTTCTTCTCATGTTTATTACTTTACACTCTTTAAAGTTCTCTCTCTGTGCCGGTCTAGATAGTTGACCGGCACCGAGAGAGGGGGTAGGCCACGGTCAACAACTGCGTCTTCTCATGTTTTTACTTTACACTCTTTAAAGTTCTCTCTCGGTGTCGTTCTAGGAAGTTGGCCGGCACCGAGAGAGGGGGTAGGCCATAGTCAACAACTGCCTCTTCTCATGTTTTTTACTTTACACTCTTTAAAGTTCTCTCTCGGTGCCGTTCTAGGAAGTTGGCCGACATCGAGAGAGGGGGTAGGCCACGGTCAACAACTGCCTCTTCTCATGTTTTTTTACTTTACACTCTTTAAAGTTGAGTTTTGAATAAATCTAACCCAAAAAGCATATATATATATATATGAGTGCATAAAAAGTCTTTTATCAAAAAAAATCATCAAAAGTCATGGAATTTCCAAACTTTGGTCGTAAAAGCATATGAAATATGAGATACAAAAAAGATAGTGCAAAACAAAAACAAAGGGAGAAGGAGAAAAAATTAGATAAGTGGTTACCGAGGGTCGATTCTCGGCTCTCGGTAATGGCCACCGTTTCCGAGAGGCGCTCTCGATAAAGCATCTAACCTAGATCTTAACCTTTCCCCTTTCTTTTGTATCTTCATTCCCCTCTCCTATCTATTCCCTGTGCCACCGACGCCGCCGACGCCGAAATCGCCACCGCCACCGCCAGCCCTCAACCCCCACCAACTACCACCGCCACCCCTCCTCCACCTCCCCCAATTGCGTTCACTGCCCCCAACTATCGCCGCCACGGTGTTTCATGGCCGGTGGATGGCGCGACGGCTCTTCCACGCGACCCAACGACGGCCGCCGTAGCGGAGCTCCTTCGGTAGCGCGGCAGCTGGAGATGCCCTCAGGTGTGTACACCCATCCCACTGAAAACGTATGCAAATTTTGTTGAAGAAGATGAGAACTGGGAAAGTTCAGTTCATAGGTGCTCCACTAGGGGCTAGTAATTTAGTTCATAGGGTATTTTTAGGTGCTCCACTAGGTCCATGGTGATCTAGTTCTAGGTATTTTTAGGTGCTCCACTAGGATGTCTGAGTTGCACAAATGTTGTGAGTTGCACATGTTTTTTGCTTTTATTTTGAAAATGACCCCCTCTTGGATGCTTGTCATGCTCCGCCACTGCCAGTAGGGGTTACTAATTGCAAGTAGGCACCATCTTGCTGAGGAATTTAATACCATGGAAAAACTGGCTACAAAACAACCAAACCTGAAATGGTGGGTCAAGTTCATTATAATATGCTGCTGTATACTACTGTAATGTACAATTTTCAGCCTATTTTTCATGTTTTTGAGGAGTTGATATTGTCCAGTGCATGATAATATGCTCATGTTGCTTATGTATACTTTTCAGCTATTGTAATGTATAGTTTTCCGCCTATTTTTCATATATTTGAACAGTTCATATTGTCCAGTGCATTATAATATGCTCCTGTTGCCTATGTACTCTTTTCAGTCAATTTTTCATGTATTTTGGACAAGTGGTATGGTTAATATTCACCATATATGTTTTGTTTTTCAGATTCTGATGGGAGGAATGGTAGTAACTACTGGAGAGTCCTGACTGGTACGACCGAGTCGTCCACCTCCCATCAGGCCACACCCGAGGCATCATCATCATCGGATGGCGATGTCGGAGTGGACTTCGATGCACCAGATCTGCTCGCTACCGAGTCGGGCGACATGGAGGCCTCGGACGGCTCGGGGTATACCTCGAGCAACACTTCCAAGAGGAAGAAATCCGGGCGTGGTCCGGGGAAGGTCCCGGAACCAACTACTGCCAGCAACCATCCTGTCATTTGCCCGACAGGAGAGGGGTAAGCAAGCATTTCATTTGCATCATATTTTGGATGCCACAGCTTTGACGCTCACATATGCTTGTCTTTTATATCATGCAGTCAGTGGGAATTTATCCCGACACAACCTAAGGGGGCACGCCTGTCGAACCACGTCATCCGGTCCATCTTGAGGAAGCACTTCCCTGGATTGTCCAAGCCAGGTGATGATGATCCGCCGTCGCCAGGTTTAACATCAGAGCATTACCTACACAACAAGGATGAGCATGATGTCACCATGGGCACTCGGGTCATCAATGCTTTTTTGTAAGTATCTTCGCTCCGACCATTGCATTTTTCCATATCCAAATCGTTGCTTGTGTGGATGGTGAGAAGATGCCATATGCTTTCTTGTAGCAAACATTTGCTTGCGTGGATGGTGAGCAGCAGAAGGCGATCAAAGGCATCATGAAATCTGCCCGAAAGATACTCTCTGACCTCAACCACACGCCGCGGTACAAAGCCGTGATGCAGTGTCGGCCGCTCGATGAGAAGGGAGAGAAGATGACAAGGAAGACTGCATGCCAGACCAACCTGTCGTGAGAAGAATACCTGTCAGTGGTAAGTGACTACATCGGTTGCTAGTACTTTGATTCATCCCTCTTGTTCCTCAATTATTCGATTTTGTCTGACTAGGTGACGAAACCCTTAATGAAGGACGATTGTTGGGAGGCCCTGGTTGACATGTGGTGTGACCCAACATGGCAGGTGAGGGAGTCCAGGATTAGGGGGTCTCTAGATAGCCGGACTATATCCTTTGGCCGGACTATGAAGATACAAGATTAAAGACTTTGTCCCGTGTCCGGATGGGACTCTCCTTGGCGTGGGAGGCAAGCTTGGTAATACGGATATGTAGATATCCTCCCTTGTAACCGACTTTGTGTAACCCTAGCCCCCTCTGGTGTCTATATAAACCGGAGGGTTTAGTCCGTAGGACAACAGACAATCATACCATAGGCTAGCTTTTAGGGTTTAGCCTCTACGATCTCGTGGTAGATCAACTCTTGTAATACTCATATCATCAAGAACAATCAAGCAGGACATAGGGTATTACCTCCATCAAGAGGGCCCGAACCTAGGTAAACATCGTGTCCCCTGCCTCCTGTTACCATCCGCCTTAGACGCACAGTTCGGGACCCCCTACCCGAGATCCGCCAGTTTTGACACAGACATTGTTGCTTTCATTGAGAGTTCCACTATGTCATCATCATACGGAGGGATGGCTCGTCTCATTGTCAAGGACAACATCACCTCTGGGGGAGCCCTGGCTGCAGGCCAAACTCTCTGACTAGGCAGCTTCGTCATGACCGCCCGCTCGGCCGCTGCGCCGATGATGACTTCTCGGGTCATTGAAAATAGCCTCCACATCGGCTCGAAATTCACCGAGCAGATGGATCGAATGGAGCTCTCCTCTTTGAGCGAGCTCTTGGATCGCATCGCCGCTCTGGGAGTCGCTACGGACTATGATCGGATCGGGGTTAAACCCGACCAAAGGGAGATTAACTCTCCGCCGGTCAACCATCAGATAGCGGTGGTGGAGGAGCAATGCGGCAATTCTCCCTCTATCCTGAGGACGAACTATGTCCGGATTCCCGAGCTCTCCGAGCCGGATACCCGCCCACGGGAGGACTTCTCCCTAACCCTGAACCTAGAATGAGGTTGCATACCGAAGCTGCGGGGCAACATCCCGGAGCCCAAACTTCCAAGATCGGAAACTCCCCCGCCCCGGGGTCTCAGATTGGGTCAAGGTCTGGACTTAAATCCACCCACCCACCCAGATACAAACGATCTTTCCCACATTAGGCAAGAGCCCCAAGAGACAGTACATCACTATTGGGCCAGATTCCTCCTTGTAATGAATAAGGTCAAGGACTGTCGCGAGGAAGACGCAATTTCGTTCTTTTGCAACAATTGCACGGACAAGGGAATCCTCAACGCCATAAGTCGCCGTGACATAGCACACTTCGCTGACTTGGCGGCCATAGCATGGAAGTACTATGCGATGGAAAGCTCCTGGAAAACCCAAACAAAATTTTGGGATAATCCGGCTCTGACAAAACCCCCAGTTCGAACTAAAAGGGTGCACTCTCATAAGTCGTCCAACTCAATTACAAAGGAGCAAAAGCCCACTATAGGGCGTGGAACTGTATTGGAGGGATGGCTTAACGGGCCCTGCAAAATTCATAGTACAGCGGATACCATACCAACACACATCCTTAGAGCATGTTGGGTACTCCGGCAGGTGGCCAAGAGCGATGAGGATCTCCTCATCCAAAACACCTCAGAGCACCATCCCATGGATAACAATACAGTATTAACAGTCTTCAAGACCTTCGCCTCAAAAAACAGGCGTAAGCAAGCACTCCGCAGCCTTGCCGAAGTCTGCCACCTGGCAGCAATAAATCCATGGAGCGACACGGCCATCACCTTCAGTGCCAGTGACGAACCTAAATTCCGAATAGCCCGAGCACCAGCCGCCTTGGTCCTCGGTCCAATTGTGGATGGCTTTCGGCTCACCAAAGTGCTCATGGACGGCAGCAGCGGATTAAACCTCATTTATGAGGAGACTCTTCAAAAAATGGAAATAGATAGAAACCGCATTGAGCAAAGCAGCACGACCTTCCGAGGAATCATCCCTAGTCGGGAGGCACGTTGCACTGGGAAAATCACACTAGATGTGGTATTCGGCACTCCGGAGAATTACAGGTCCGAAGAAATTACATTCCAAGTGGCCCCGTTCAGTAGCGGATACCACGCCCTTTAGGGCGGGAGGCATTCATGATCTTCCAAGCCATACCCCATTACGGGTACATGAAGCTCAAAATGCCTGGGCCCAACGTAATAATCACTCTAGCTAGTGATCCAGACATAGCACTCCATGCCGAGAACAAAACAGCTGCACTGGCCCTCGAGGCATTATCCGAAGCCCTTGTGGCGGAGGAATTAACCGCGCTGCGCTCCACAGTGGACAGGGACGACATGATACTAGACAAAAGAAGTCCACTTCTTTTAAGCCAGCGAATGAAATAGTCAAATTCCAAGTCCATCCAACGGACCCCACAAAAACAGCATCCATCGGGGCACAGTTAAACCCCGTTGTAGACGCCGCACTACGGGAGTTCCTACGCGAGAATTGGGACATATTCGCCTGGCATCCTTCAGACATGCAAGGATTCCCACGCAGGCTGGCCAAGCATAGCCTTAACATTCTAAAGGGATTCAAGCCGGTCAAGCAGACTCTTCGGCATTTATTTGAACCTAACCGACAAGCCATGGGAGAGGAGCTAGCCAAGTTACTGGAGGCCGGATTCATTAGAGAAATAAAGCATCCGGACTGGCTAGCAAACCTGGTGATGGTACCAAAGAAGGACAAATCCTGGCGCCTATGCGTCGACTTCAAGGACCTTAATAAGGCTTGCCCAAAGGATCCCTTCCCCCTCCGTCGCATCGATTAAATTATTGACGCTACCGCAGGACACGACTCATTGTGCTTCCTCGATGCATACTCTGTTTACCACCAAATTAAGATGGCGGAGTCCGATCAAGCCGCAACGACATTTATCACTCCATACGGCCCCTTCTGTTTTAACACAATGCCCTTCGGGCTCAAAAACGCCGGCACAACGTATCAACGCATGATTCAGACATGTCTGGAAAAGCAGATTGGCAAAACATTGGAGGCATACGTCAACGATGTGGTCGTTAAAACCAGACACGTCGACTCCTTAATAGATGACTTGAGGATCACGTTCGACATTCTCCGAACATACGACATTAAGCTCAATCCAGAAAAATGCGTTTTCGGCGTACCCGCCGGAAAGCTCCTGGGCTTTATCGTCTCCAGTAGAGGAATTGAAGCAAATCCGGCTAAGATCCGGGATCTGTCACAGTTGGCTATCCCAATTGACCTCAAGCAAATCCAGAAGTTAACTGGATGCGTGGCGGCCTTAAGCCGCTTTATCTCCCGATTAGGAGAAAAGGCACTCCCCCTCTATCGCCTTCTTCGGTGCACCAAACACTTCGAGTGGACGGATGCAGCCACGGCCGGATTGGAAGAAATAAAAGCCATCTTGGCCACCAACCCAATCTTGGCCGCACCAAATGTCGGCGAACCAATGCTGTTATATATAGCGGCAACTCATCAAGTTGTAAGCGCAGTGCTCGTCGTCGAACGTGAGACGGACGGACAAAAATTCCCACTTCAAAAGCCGGTATATTATGTATCCACTGTCCTCACTCCATGCAAATCACGGTACCCACATTATCAAAAGATAGCATACGCGGTATTCATGGCATCCCGGAAATTACGACACTACTTTCAAGAGTGTTCGATTATGGTGGCCTCAGAAGTACCACTCAACGACATAATAAACAACCGCGATGCCACGGGCCAGATTGCCAAATGGGCTATTGAGCTCCTCCCATTCGACATAACATATAGACCACGGAGACCAATTAAGTCGCAAGTACTGGCCGATTTCGTCGCCGAATGGACAGAAGCCGAACTCCCTAAAGAGTACGGCGCATACTCCAATTGGATCATGCACTTCGATGGCTCTAAAATGCTGGTTGGTCTGGGGGCTGGCGTCATCCTGACGTCCCCCACCGGAGATACAGTGCAATACGTACTCCAAATACTATACACAGACTCCAATAACGCAGCCGAATACGAGGCCCTATTACACGGTCTCCGGATGGCAGTTTCCATGGGCATTCAATGCCTGGAGGTGCGTGGGGACTCGAACCTCGCAATATCTCAAATAAATGGAGACTTTGATGCCAAGGATCCGAAAATGGTGGCATATCGCAACGGCGTCCTCAAAATGTCAGCCCGGTTCGAGGGGCTTGAATTCCACCATGTGGCTCAGGAAAACAATCAGGCGGCGGATATCCTCGCCCGTATCAGTGCTAAACGCGACCCTGTCCCACCTAACATCTTCCTTGAAAAACTGTTTAAGCCATCCGTGGTATGGGAAGGGGACACCAGTAACAATAGTCCAGACCCGACCACAACATCAGATACCGAATACTCTGACACAATCGGAGGCTCTTCCATCGAAATAACACCTTCAGCCCACGTGATAATGGCCGTCATCGCCCCGTGGACAGAACCATTCTTGGCCTACCTAACCAGGCAGGAACTACCCGAGGACCAAAATGAGGCACGATGCATAGTGCGGCGATCTAAAGCCTACAAGGTCCACGAGGGAGAGCTTTATAAGAAAAGCACTACCGGAATCCTTCAAAGGTGCATCTACGAAGAGGAAGGGCGGAAGCTTTTGGCAGAAATCCATGCTGGACTCGGTGTCCATCACGCCACAGCCCGAGCCCTTGTAAGCAGGGCCTTCCGTATAGGTTTCTATTGGCCGACGGCCCGAGCAGATGCACAGCATCTGGTCCAACATTGCGTCGGTTGCCAGCTTTTTGCAAACCAAAGCCATATGCCGCCTACCGCTCTCCAAACAATCCCCATCACTTGGCCCTTTGCGGTCTGGGGGCTTGATATGGTTGGACCCCTTAAAGGGGGAACCCATAAGGAAAAAATACTTGCTGGTCATGGTGGATAAATTCACCAAATGGGTAGAAGCCAAACCTGTCAAAACGGTTGAATCTAGTCTGGTGATAGACTTCATATCTGGGGTTGTACACCATTATGGCATCCCCCACAACATGATCACTGACAACGGCACGAACTTTACAGCCGACGAGGTGAAACTTTGGTGCAGCAACATGGGCATCAAGCTCGATTATGCTTCTATCTATCACCCGCTAACTAACGGTCAAGTCGAGCGCGCAAATGGTCTTATCATGAGCGGCATCAAACCCAGATTAGTGCGGTTCTTAAAGGAATCAAACACGCACAGGGTAGAGGAGCTCAACTCCGTACTATGGGGGCTGCGGACCATGCTGAATCGCAGTACCGGATACACACCGTTTTTTATGGTGTACGGCTCAGAGGCGGTTCTGCCTTGCGACATAATTCATGACTCACCTCGAGTGCGCATGTACGAATAAAAAGAGGCCGAGCTCGGTCGGCAGGATAGTTTGGACGCCTTGGAGGAGGAGCGCAACGTGGCAAAAGCCTGTTCCGCATTCTATCAGCAACAGGCTCGAAGATATCAAAGCAGAGAAGTACGGGCCAAAACCTATAACGTTGGCAAACTAGTTCTACTCCTGCTGGAGAAGAAAAAGAACAAGCTCAAGCCCAAAGGGGAAGGTCCCTTCATTGTTGACCAGGTTCTGACCGGTGGAGCGTACCGTCTGCGGGATGCATCGGACAATCGACTCGACCCAAACCCATGGAACGCAGCCAGACTCCGAAGATTCTACGCCTAGTGCCAGACTCTATGTTCGCCTCCTTACCTCCGTCAATTTTTTGCATATCAATTATCTGTATTTTCTCTCTTTCTCTCTTTTTATTCTCCTCAAGGCCTTAAAAGGCTAAACTTGTGTCTTGGTTACACAATCTTGACGCGCTAACCGCGCTCATTATACCTGGGGGCTTTTCACACAGAAGCTTAATATAACTATTTTTCTAGGCTTTATGCCCCGCACATGTGTTATTCTTCCACATGTACCTTTTTTCGCCATTATATGCATCAATATGACTTAAGTTTTGGCCAAGCTGGGTTGCCTGGCTCTTGTATTTATGCCCTACGTTCCCGTTAATTCGGCTAGGGCATAAGGGGAGCACCTCTGCGATTGTTACTGCCAGGTCAGCCGGATGTGTACCTTAGACTGGGTGAAGCCGAAAGCTAGCATTCTTAAGGGAATATTTGGTCGGTGAACAAAAGATGACTTTTATTTAATTTAACACATGCCCCCAGATGTTTATAGCCCGCGTCTCTTTTCGCAGTTCGGACATGCACATTAGGGCATGCGTACCCAGGGAAAGGAACCCTTAACGGAACTATTCTCCCTGGAAGATGTTTCTTACTATCCATGTAATATAACATAGCTAGTTGGGTACTTGTCTGTTCAAGCACTTATGACCCCTATGCCTGGTTTCCATGCATGCCCCGGTTTTTACATGACCGAGCGGGTATTCGGATACACTCCGGACTATCGAGTCCAGAGGTTGAAGCGAAAAGGTCCGCCATGACAAATGATTTACAATCCGGCTAGGGACATTATATATGTCACTTGAAGTACACAGTCACTAAGACTGATTAAATTCTTCTTCTATACCATCCAACAGGTTGTCTAGCCTACAATCCTGTTGGGAATACTTTGCGGCTAATTCTACTTGGTCATACACCAAACTGACGGGGATCTCTTTCCCATCGGGCCCCACAGGTCCGACCTTGGCCATGTGGTTTGGGTCAGCTTTGGTATATCGCGTCTTCACCATAGCCCAGGCTTCCCTTGCACCTTGTCGGCAAGTCGATATCTTCCATAGCCGGAAGCGCCGCCGCGCTTCCTTGAGCTTCTCTATAAGCTCCCCCATGCCTCCTGGCGGGGACGCGGATGGCCACAAGGCTTGGGCAATGCCCTGCATCACCTGCCAAACTTGTTCGTGCAGTTGTGCGAGCTCTGGTAAAAGATCACCTGCAGACCCGGGCATCTCCTCCGCAGGATGATCCGTCAGCATACCTGCAGACATAACTCTATTAGCCGGCTTCTTTGCCGAACTCCTTCCAAAGTTTGTTCAAGCACTTACTGAAAATGTCGCGTAGAAGCCGCTTATTCTCCTTCACGGAGTGCGCAAGCTGGGCTCGGACATCTTTCAGTTCCACGCCCAGCTAGATATTGGCGTCTTGGAGATTATTTTTCTCCTGCCTGACTCGCGTAAGCACGCACTCGCCAGCATTTAGCTGTCGATCAACACGTTCCGCATTCACCGGCACGGCCTCCGGATTCACCCCGGGGTCATCTACAGCATCTATTGTTAGATTTGCATGCATGCCGCATACTATCTGGTACCTGTATTTTTTGCAATAGAAACAAGTGTTACCAGAGGGGCCCTTCTCGGACTCCTTCAATGCGGCAACAGCGGCCCCTAGCTGGGCCTTGCACTCTTCCAGCTCTTGAGACAATTGGGAATTCTTCTCTGAAAGAACCTGCACAAATAATGATCCTTAAATCAGTTGCGCCAACTATTTCAAGTCTTAGGAGCTACTGATATATATAATCGTCAGATTTTCTTACCCGTATATCCTTTATATAATCGTCACATGGAAGAGTAACCCATGACTCTAACTCTTTGTGCATTTGCAGTCCAAAGCAAATTTTAAATATGCACAAATTTTGGGGGAGCTCTTACTTATCACATACTTCTCAAAGCGACGATATATTTCATGCTTATTATCTTTTGTCGAAGCTTTGATCTATATGTTGTCATCAATTACCAAAAAGGGGGAGATTGAAAGTGCAACTATCCCTAGGTGGTTTTGGTAATTCATAACAACATATAGCTCATTGAGCTAATACTATTCCAAGATAATTATTTCAGGAAAGCTCAATGATTGGCATGGCATGGATGTGAAAGTGGAACCCTCAAAATGCTAAGGACAATGGATTGGCTCAAGCTCAAAAGCTCAAGACTCTTCATTTTATATTTTAGTGATCCAAGATCACATTGAGTCCATAGGAAAAGCCAATACTATTAAGGAGGGATGAGGTGTTGCTTAATGAGCCTCTTGCTTCATGTGCTTAGTGATATGCTCCAAAACCCTCAACTACTTTCCCATATCCACATATGACCTAAACTCTAAGCCAAACTCGGTCCTACCGATTCTTCCTATCCGGCGCCATCGAGTTTCACTTGTCATTAGCCACTGCCAAACCCTAGCAATTCGGTTCTACCGATAAGGATCTCGGTCCCACCGAGATGGGGTTGCAAACTCTCTGTTTCCCTTTCGTAACTTTTCGGTCCCACCGAAAGAGCGAATCGGTCCCACCGAGATTGCAATGTAAACTCAGTGTTTCCCCTTTGTAACTTTTCGGTCTCACCGAGTTCCACTCGGTCTCACCGAAAGAGCAAATCGGTCCCACCGAGTTTGCCTGACCAACTCTCTGGTTAGCTAATTACCAAATTCGGTCTCACCGAGTTTGTGTAATCGGTCTCACCGAGATTACGTTATGCCCAAACCCTAACCGAATCGGTCCTACCGAGTTGCATGTCAGTCCCACCGAAATTCCTAACGGTCACTAGGTTTACTATTTCGGTCAGACCGAGTTTTCTGATTCGGTCCCACCGAGATTGGTAAATTGTGTGTAACGGTTGGATTTTGTGTGGAGGCTATATATACCCCTCCACCTCTTTCTCATTAAGTGAGAGAGCCATCAAAACACACACATCATTCCAACTCATATGTTCTGAGAGAGAACCACCTACTCATGTGTTGAGATCAAGACATTCCATTCCTACCATATGAATCTTGATCTCTAGCCTTCCCAATTTGCTTTCCACTCAAAATCTTCTTTCCACCAAATCCAAATCCTATGAGAGAGAGTTGAGTGTTGGGGAGACTATCATTTGAAGCACAAGAGCAAGGAGTTCATTACCTACACACCATTTGTTACTTCTTGGAGAGTGGTGTCTCCTAGATTGGCTAGGTGTCACTTGGGAGCCTCCGACAAGATTGTGGAGTTGAACCAAGGAGTTTGTAAGGGCAAGGAGATCGCCTACTTCGTGAAGATCTACCACTAGTGAGGCAAGTCCTTCGTGGGCGATGGCCATGGTGGGATAGACAAGGTTGCTTCTTCGTGGACCCTTTGTGGGTGGTTGCTTCTTCGTGGACCCTTCGTGGGTGGAGCCCTTCGTGGACTCGCGCAATCGTTGCCCTTGGGTGGAGCCCTGTGTGGACTCGCGCAACCGTTACCCTTCGTGGGTTGAAGTCTCCATCAACGTGGATGTAGGATAGCACCACCTATCCGAACCACGGGAAAAACATCCGTGTCTCCAATAGCGTTTGAATTCTCCAAACCCTTCCCTTTATATTCTTGCAAGTTGCATGCTTTACTTTCCGCTGCCAATATACTCTTTGCATGCTTGCTTGAATGGTGTGATGATTGCTTGACTTGTCCTAAAATAGCTAAAATCTGCCAAGAACTAAAATTGGGAAAAGGTTAAGTTTTTATTTGGTCAAGTAGTCTAATCACCCCCCGTCTAGACATACTTCCGATCCTACAAGTGGTATCAGAGCTTTGTTCTCCATTTGCTTGATCTCCATAGCTTTTGGTGGTCATAGCCTTGGTTTCACAACCTAGGAGAGTATGGCGTCTAGCGAGGGAAATTATCACCATAGAGGTCCTTACTTTGATGGTACTAATTTTGCTAGTTGGAAGCATAAAATGAAAATGCATATTCTTGGACATAACCCCGCTGTTTGGGCTATTGTGTGTGTTGGTTTGCAAGGTGACTTCTCTGATGGGAGAGAACCAAACCGTGAAGCTACCGCGGATGAGTTGAAGATGTTGCAATACAATGCTCAAGCTTGTGATATTCTCTTCAACGGATTATGCCCCGAAGAATTCAACAAAATCAGCCGCCTTGAGAATGCAAAGGAAATTTGGGACACTTTGATTGATATGCACGAAGGTACCGACTCCGTCAAGGAATCCAAGTTGGATGTGCTTCAAAGCCAACTTGACAAGTTCAAGATGAAGGATGGTGAAGGTGTCGCTGAAATGTACTCTAGGCTTGCTCTCATCACAAATGAGATTGCCGGCTTAGGAAGTGAAGAGATGACCGATAGATTCATCATCAAGAAGATCCTAAGAGCCTTGGATGGAAAATATGATACCGTGTGCACATTGATCCAAATGATGCCCAATTACAAAGATCTCAAGCCAACGGAAGTGATTGGAAGAATTGTTGCTCATGAGATGTCACTTAAGGATAAAGAGGAACTTCACAACAAGTCAAGTGGTGCCTATAAAGCCTCATGTGAAGCCCCTACATCATCAAGTGAGAAACAAGACTTCAATGAAGAATTGAGCTTAATGGTGAAGAACTTCAACAAGTTCTACAAGAGTAGAAGCAAAGATAGAAGCTTCAAGTCAAGGTCCTACAATGACAAAAGATCTTCTAGTCGAGAGCGAAACTGTTACAATTGTGGAAGACCCGGACACTATTCAAATGAGTGTACGGATCCCTACAAGAGAAGAGAAGATTCTCCAAAAAGAAGAAGCAAAGGATCACCACCAAGAGAGAGAAGGAGTAGAGATGATCGTTATGAACGAAGATACTCACGGAGAAGTAAGGATTCGGAAAGGAAGGAAAAATCATCAAGGAGCTACACAAGACGAAGACATCAAGCTCATGTTGGTGAATGGGTATCCGGCTCCGACTCCGACAGCCACTCTGAGAGAAGTTATCACTCCGACTCCGAAGATACTCAAGATGAAGGTGTTGCCGGTCTAGCACTTGTGTCAACCAACTCCTACGACATATTTGACTCACCAAATGAAGGAATTGGAAGATGCTTCATGGCCAAAGGACCTAAGGTAACACACCCCGAGTATGTTGATTTCAATAGTGATGAAGATGACTTGTTAGGTGATGATTTGCTTGGTGACAACTCTAGTAATGAATACTATGATGAAAGACCAATTAATCATGCTAATCAAGATAAAACGAATGACAATGATAAGGAGAAGATTGAGGCTCTAACTAAAGAACTAAAAACTCTTAAGTTAGCTCATGACACTATCTTCGAAGATCATCGAGAACTTTTAAGAGCTCATGAGAAGCTACGCTTTAAAAAGCTCAATCTTGAGAAAGAGCATGAGTTCTTAAAGGAAATCAATGATGATCTCCGCAAGAAAAGTTCTTCTTACATTGCCAAGCGTTTACTCTTATCCACTTACATGCCTCAAGTCAAATCTAACAAGAAAGATTCTTCCGCTAGTAGTAACAATGATCATGCTAAATCCAATATTGTTGCTTCTAGTAGTTCTCTTGATTCCAATAATGATTCTCTTAGCCAAGTTACACTTGAGCAAGAAAATAGCTTATTGAAGGGAATTATAGAGAAAGGAGTGTACAAAAGCCTTGCCGGGAGTAAGCAATTCGAGGAAATTGTGCGCAAGCAAGGAATGCACCGGAAGAATCAAGGTATTGGTTTTGAACGAAAGTTCAATGCCAATGGAGTTGAATGGGAAGAAGATAAATACCCCAAGACAAAGTTTGTCCCTCAACAAGAGAAGTTTTTCAAGGGGACACAAGCTCAAGATGATCTTCCACCACAAGACTACGAGAAAAAAGGCAAGGACAAGCTTCAAGAGGAAATTGATGCATTTGAAGAAGCTCCTAAGACCTTAGTCAAGTGGATTCCCAAGACTACTTCAAGTTCCACCTCATCAAGTACGACTACAACTCCAAGGATTCCCATCAAGATGATGTGGATCCAAAAGAAGAAGAACTAGAGAGTTCTTGAGGGTGACTCCGCCAACATACTTCACTCTTATGATTTTGGCAAGAACAAGTGCAATCAACTTCCACATCTTGCACTAGTTCAAGGAGTCACAAACCCTCTTGTTGGTAAGACAAGGGACAAGGTAACCTAAAAGTTTTCATGGACATCATCTTTTGTGTGCATCACTCTATGTCTATGGATATCCTTGTTTGTTCCTTGTGGGACTAACCCATGTAGGTATTGAAAGTGCAATTCACTCAAATGGATAGCTCCAAGAGATCTACATCAACATTGAGCATCCATATCTTCAATGTCTACATGAAGTCATCATCGACAAAACCCAAGGTTAGTTCATCCCTCTTAGGGGGGATATCACATCTAGGGGGAGCTTTACTCTAAGACTGAGCTAAAGCAACTCTAAAGATGTGAACAAAACAATGCTTTATGTAAAAGTGGTAACCCCACTTGAGCTTAAACGATGAGTATGACCTACGATCAAGTGTTCTCACTTGACTCCTAAGTCAATATACTCATATATAGATGACCTAGTCATCGCAAATTGCTTGATAGATGCTAGAATTGGTTGTGCATGCTTTGCCACATATTTCATTTGCTATCTTATTGTGTGAGCATGCTGATTGCATATTTTACTCATTCGAGGACATCCACTTGTTGCTTTGATTGTTCGGCTTTATCTTCTTTTGCCAAGTGGATGGACAAGAATGCCTAAGAACCTCCTCTAGCTATCTATGCTTTTCTCGTCTCAAACTCTATTCATGCTGCATCACAAAATTTGATCAAGTCAGATTCGAACCACTCTGTGTGAGGAGCGCTCGGAGTCCCCGATTCGTCATAGACTTCAACTTCCAAAACCTCTTTATGATTCTCGGTCTGACCGATACACCACTTTCGGTCCTACCGAGATCATTAAGTTGATCTAAGTTTTCAATCTCGGTGCAACCGATTTGAACCTTTCGGTCTCACCGAGTTTCAGTAACTGCACGCAGTTATGAATCTCGGTGCCACCGAGTTGTTCAACTCGGTCACACCGACAGGGTCGGGCTATATATAGTCACGGGCAAAATTTGGAAATTTCTCCGAACCCCTTCGCCCGCGCGATAGCCTGCTCTGCCCCCCGAGGTCTCCGGATCGTCTTCTCGCCGCCAGCAGCCTCCAGTCGCTGGTCTCCGTCGCCGTCAACGGGGTTTCTGCCCCGCCGTTGCCGCCGTAGCAAGTCCCCGCCGAACTAGGGTATGGACTTGATCTTTGTGCTATTCCTCAATCTGATTCCTAGCACATTGTGATCACATTGTTTCTGGCCACGTTTGATAAACTTCTATCCAGTCAAAACGCTCATAGATTAGGTTTGATTCGAAAATTCTAGGTTTAGGTTTCCGCCGAAACCATCTCGGACCCACCGAGTTGAAAAACTCGGTCCCACTGATTTGGCTTATGCCATTGCACAAGTGAGGCTCGGTCTGACCGAGAATTACTTATCGGTGTGACCAATTTTTGAACTCAGTGAAACCCTAGCAGTCTCGGTGCCACCGAACTGTGACTCGGTCTACCGAGTTCACTAGTTTAGGTTCCAAAACTGCTTCGGTATCACCGAGTTTGAAAATCGGTAGATCCGAGATGATTTCAGTGGGAAACTAAAACTAAGTTTTTGGATCATTCTTTTTGCAAAAATCTCTGCATTTTGTGATGCTCATGCACTCTATCTCCTCCATAATCTATTCACAGGGTCAGCAGTCAGTTTGCAACATGTCAGACCAGAGTGACAGCCAAAACTTGTCAGAGCAGCAAGTGCAGCTGAGTGAGGGCACTAGCCCCTCAAGTTCCTCAGATGATGGCAGCAGGAGCACACCCAGCAACCTGCCTAAAGCTGCCACGAGACAAAGGAAGAAGAAAACCTCAGATTCTGAAGATGAGGACTATGTGGCAGAGGAAGAGGCCACTTCCAAGAGAGTTGAGCCAGCTCAAGGCTCAAAGCCAGGCCTGAAAATCAAAAGGCCAGCAGGCAGGCAGCCCATGTCAAAGGCTAGAGCCTCCACTGAGAAGCCTGCTCCCATTGAGCCCGTTGCAACTGAGGGCAAGAAAAGGAAAGAGAGAGTGAAGAAGACTGTGGCTAGAGTGCTTGGGAAGGCCTCCATCATGGTAGAAGAGGAGGAGGAAGAAGAGGCAGTTGCACCAGCGCCCAAGGCAGCCAAACTTATGGGAGATGCCATAAGGTCAGGGGGAGCTGCATCCAAGCCCAAGGAAGCACCTAAGGCTGCATCTAAGCCTAAGAGTGCACCAAAGAGAAACACAAGAAGCATCCCAGCCACTGAGAAGAACAAGGCCCCAGTGCCTGAGACTATTGCAGAGGAAGAGGAAGAGAGTGTCCTTCGGAAGCTCAAGCCCAAGATCCCAGACCACAACGACGCTCATCCTGTGGCTGAGGATATGAAGCTAAGGAGAGACTCAGGGCTCAGGAAGTGGAGAGAAGCAGATCCATATGCTTCTAGGAGAAGGACTGCAGTGGACTACAGATTTCATACCAAGGAGCAGCAAGATTTCTATGAGACAGTGCTACTTGACAAGAAGCCAATCGTATGTGACATGAGATGGGTCGACTGGACCTATATCAAGGACAATGAAGAGTACTACCCAGGAGTTCAGGACAGCTTCAAGGCGTGTGGAGTAGAGGACTTTGTTGGGCAGAAGCTCACAAAGTGGAACGAGGAACTCATCATGCAGTTCTACTCCACAGCTCACTTTTATCCAGATGGGAGGATTACATGGATGTCAGAAGGTACAAGGTACAACTCTACTGTTGAGGAATGGGCGAAGCTGATCAATGCCCCAGAGGAGCAAGCAGATGACTTGGACATTTATGCCAAGAAAAAGATGGACCGCAACTCCATGTCCAACATGTACAAGGAGATTCCGAATGAAGCACTTGACACGTTCAAGTTTGGCTCAGTGCATTATCTGCTCTTAGGATTGCCTACGATCAACTGGATCCTTAGGCACACCCTTCTGCCCAAGTCTGGAGATCACAAGATGATCAGAGGTCACGCGATCAATTTGCTTCATGTTTTTGACGTGCCTCAAAAATTCAAAGTTATGAGCCTTATAGTGGAAACAATCAAAAGGACTGCGGCAGATCAGAAGAGGAGCTGTGGATATGCCCCTCAGATTCAGGAGCTCATCAACTCCAAGATGGGCACGGGCGTATATTTGTTGGATAAGGAACACCTGCCCATCCGTCCATATTTCGAGAACAATGAAGTTGTGATGACAGAGAATGAACCATCATCTGCCCATGCACAAGCACAGAAGGAGAAGGCGAAGAAGGAGAAAGCTGCCAGGATGCCTACTCAAGCGGAGGCATCTGATTACTTCCTGAAAACCAAACAAGAGCAGCTCAGTTACTTGATTGCGTCCACCCTGCGGATTGAGCAGAGTATAGCCACCCTAACTCAGAACTAGGCGAGTTTAGAGAGGATCATGGAACAGAGGTTCTATGACTTGGACATCAAGGTAACAGAAGTTCAGTCTGCAGTGGAGCAGCTCCAGGACGACATGAATGAGAGGAGAGGCAGGACCACGACTCATGCTTTTGCGAGGGTGCCACGAGGTCTGAGGTCGTCTGCACTGCCAGTTGCTGACACCAGAGCTACAACGTCTGCACCAGCCACAGCCTCCATTCCACCAGCTCCAGCATCCACTTCAGCCTCGACTCCGACCACGTCTACCGAAGGCTTTGTCCTTGGAGTGCTCCGGACTCCACCACCACCTGAAGATCAAGCCTGAGCGTCGATCTAGTGCTATGCATTTTCTAGGAACTTTTTGGTAACTTGTTGCCAAAGGGGGAGAAGATGTATAGATCATAGGCTTCGAGAGAGAGAGTGTTGCTTTTCTCTCTTGCTTTATTTGGTGGTTTTTCGAACTTTGTTTGCTTGTGTGTGAGATACTACGTCCTTATGCCTGTGAGACATCGATGATCATGTGCTTGATCATAAGCTACACTTAATGTTTGCTTAATGCTTGCTTAAATATTATCATTCTATCTATCGTTTGTGATCATTCACTATTCTTGGTGATGAGTGCATGCATTTCAATCTTATCATTTTGAGCGCTCCACCAAGATGTATGTCACATGGAAGAGTAACCCATGACTCTAACTCTTTGTGCATTTGGAGTCCAAAGCAAATTTTAAATATGCACAAATTTAGGGGGAGCTCTTACTTATCACATACTTCTCAAAGCGACGATATATTTCATGCTTATTATCTTTTGTCGAAGCTTTGATCTATATGTTGTCATCAATTACCAAAAAGGGGGAGATTGAAAGTGCAACTATCCCTAGGTGGTTTTGGTAATTCATAACAACATATAGCTCATTGAGCTAATACTATTCCAAGATAATTATTTCAGGAAAGCTCAATGATTGGCATGGCATGGATGTGAAAGTGGAACCCTCAAAATGCTAAGGACAATGGATTGGCTCAAGCTCAAAAGCTCAAGACTCTTCATTTTATATTTTAGTGATCCAAGATCACATTGAGTCCATAGGAAAAGCCAATACTATTAAGGAGGGATGAGGTGTTGCTTAATGAGCCTCTTGCTTCATGTGCTTAGTGATATGCTCCAAAACCCTCAACTACTTTCCCATATCCACATATGACCTAAACTCTAAGCCAAACTCGGTCCTACCGATTCTTCCTATCCGGCGCCACCGAGTTTCACTTGTTATTAGCCACTGCCAAACCCTAGCAATTCGGTTCTACCGATAAGGATCTCGGTCCCACCGAGATGGGCTTACAAACTCTCTGTTTCCCTTTCGTAACTTTTCGGTCCCACCGAAAGAGCGAATCGGTCCCACCGAGATTGCAATGTAAACTCAGTGTTTCCCCTTTGTAACTTTTCGGTCTCACCGAGTTCCACTCGGTCTCACCGAAAGAGCAAATCGGTCCCACCGAGTTTGCCTGACCAACTCTCTGGTTAGCTAATTACCAAATTCGGTCTCACCGAGTTTGTGTAATCGGTCTCACCGAGATTACGTTATGCCCAAACCCTAACCGAATCGGTCCTACCGAGTTGCATGTCAGTCCCACCAAAATTCCTAACGGTCACTGGGTTTACTATTTCGGTCAGACCGAGTTTTCTGATTCGGTCCCACCGAGATTGGTAAATTGTGTGTAACGGTTGGATTTTGTGTGGAGGCTATATATACCCCTCCACCTCTTTCTCATTAAGTGAGAGAGCCATCAGAACACACACATCATTCCAACTCATATGTTCTGAGAGAGAACCACCTACTCATGTGTTGAGATCAAGACATTCCATTCCTACCATATGAATCTTGATCTCTAGCCTTCCCAATTTGCTTTCCACTCAAAATCTTCTTTCCACCAAATCCAAATCCTATGAGAGAGAGTTGAGTATTGGGGAGACTATCATTTGAAGCACAAGAGCAAGGAGTTCATTACCTACACACCATTTGTTACTTCTTGGAGAGTGGTGTCTCCTAGATTGGCTAGGTGTCACTTGGGAGCCTCCGACAAGATTGTGGAGTTGAACCAAGGAGTTTGTAAGGGCAAGGAGATCGCCTACTTTGTGAAGATCTACCGCTAGTGAGGCAAGTCCTTCGTGGGCGATGGCCGTGGTGGGATAGACAAGGTTGCTTCTTCGTGGACCCTTTGTGGGTGGTTGCTTCTTCGTGGACCCTTCGTGGGTGGAGCCCTTCGTGGACTCGCGCAACCGTTGCCCTTGGGTGGATCCCTGTGTGGACTCGCACAACCGTTACCCTTCGTGGGTTGAAGTCTCCATCAACATGGATGTAGGATAGCACCACCTATCCGAACCACGGGAAAAACATCCGTGTCTCCAATAGCGTTTGAATTCTCCAAACCCTTCCCTTTATATTCTTGTAAGTTGCATGCTTTACTTTCGGCTGCCAATATACTCTTTGCATGCTTGCTTGAATTGTGTGATGATTGCTTGACTTGTCCTAAAATAGCTAAAATCTGCCAAGAACTAAAATTGGGAAAAGGTTAAGTTTTTATTTGGTCAAGTAGTCTAATCACCCCCCCTCTAGACATACTTTCGATCCTACAGCGAGTCACTGCGGGTTCGGCATGGCGTCCCGGAGGCCTTCCCTGTAAAACACCATATGTGTACGGTAGGTGAAGTGCATAAAAGGGGATCCTTCTCGGAAGTTGGGACTCCGGTTTTTTCTTACATGCGATGCAGGGAGTTCCCCAGGATAGTCGGCTATGATGGCCACCATGGCGTCATCGTAGCTCAATTGATAGAACGTCCTATCTATCAGCTCCACAAATATGTCCGGATCCTCTTTGAGTCCAGGATCGAGGGCCCGGTCAGGGTCCTCCGGTTGTCGAGGTGGGCTGTTGACCTCCCTTACAGCTTTTCGCAGTTCCTGCCGTGAAACGGTAAGGTGAGTGTTTACGACAAAGAATGCGGGGAGGTTGGGAGTAAAGAGTGACAGCTCACCCAGCTTGGAGGGTTGTACATGGAGAATCCATCTCGTGGCTTGATATGGATGAACTCCTCTTCCTCTCCCTTGAACAACTCGGACAGAATTTTTGCTAGAGCAGCAGCAGAGTCCGGTCCCTTACGCCCGCAACGGGTGGCATCATCTTCCCCTTTAAAGCACCACAGGGGGTGCCCTCGATATTGAAGTGGCTGCACCCCCCGCATTATGCATATTGACATAACCTCGATTATTGTCAATCCTGATTGAGCCAACACTTTAATCCGGTCCGTCAGGTAAAGGACTTCTTCGTTATCTTCCTCCTGGGGGCTCCGTGGGCACCAGCTTCGGCGTTTCTTCATAGGAGCATTGTGGAACTCGGGAAGACCCCTCCGAATAGGATCTGGAATGGGGACATCCTCCATGTAAGACCACTCCGAAGGCCAGCCTTCGGACGTCTTCTTCGGGGTACCGGACAGGTATCCGGTCCCGGCGATGCGCCATATTTCGGCTCCGCCCACTTGATATAGTGACCCCTCCTGTGTACGGGGCACAAGGCAGAATAGCCTCTTCCACAGCTTGAAATATGCATCGCAGCCCAGAAACAGCTCACAAAGGGCAACATAACCAGCGATGTGTAATATGGAAGCAGGGGTGAAATTATGCAACTGGAGGCTGTAAAACTCCAGGAACCTGCGGAGGAACGGATGGATTGGAAATCCAAGTCCCCTTAGTAAATAAGGGATAAGGCATACCCGCTCCCCCTTGGAGGGATTGGGGAAGCTCTCCGCTTGCTCCTTGCCATCATAGGTGGCGAGCCCGGCTCGAACGGGGACCATATATGCTGGAGGGAGAAATCCCTGGGTCTGCAACTCTACTAATTGGCTGTGCGGGATGGAACACTTCTCCTAGTCACCGGGCTTAGGGCTACGGGAGCGGGAGGAGGAGCTGCGATATTCGGCCATGTTGGAATGGATTTTTTCCGAGCGCGCTCCGATGGATACTCGCCGTGGGAGGATGGTGTGCTTTGGATCTAAGAATCCCTGTCCCTTTAATAGATAGTTTATTTACATGGCTAGGGTGGCGAATGTAAAAATGCCCTGGCTCCTCGCATTCGCTCGACACGTGGAAGATAGCCCTTATTGGGCGCAGAAGGCAGGAAGTACAGCATTTATGGGGAGCCGGACACTACTCAGCAGATATTCAGAATTTGGAGAAGAACCTGCCTTGCAATGCCGAAGACAATCTGCGCGCCGGACTCATCATCATTGAAGCCTGGTTCGGTGGCTACTGAGGAAGTCCTGGATTAGGGGGTCTCCGGACAACCGGACTATATCCTTTGGCCGGACTATGAAGATACAAGATTAAAGACTTTGTCCCGTGTCCGGATGGGACTCTCCTTGGCGTGGGAGGCAATCTTGGTAATACGGATATGTAGATCTCCTCCCTTGTAACCGACTTTGTGTAACCCTAGCCCCCTCTGGTGTCTATATAAACCGGAGGGTTTAGTCCGTAGGACAACAGACAATCATACCATAGGCTAGCTTTTAGGTTTTAGCCTCTACGATCTCGTGGTAGATCAACTATTGTAATACTCATATCATCAAGAACAATCAAGCAGGACGTTGGGTATTACCTCCATCAAGAGGGCCCGAACCTGGGTAAACATCATGTCCCCTGCCTCCTGTTACCATTCGCCTTAGACGCACAGTTCGGGACCCCCTACCCGAGATCCGCCGGTTTTGACACCGACATTGTTGCTTTCATTCAGAGTTCCACTGTGTCGTCATCATAGGGAGGGATGGCTCGTCTCGTTGTCAAGGACAACATCACCTCTGGGGGAGCCCTGGCTGCAGGACAAACTCTTCGACTAGGCGGCTTCGTCATGACCGCCCGCTCGGCCGCTGCGCCGATGATGACTTCTCGGGTCATCGAAAATAGCCTCCACATTGGCTCGAAATTCACCGAGCAGATGAATCCAATGGAGCTCTCCTCTTTGAACGAGCTCTTGGATCACATCGCCGCTCTGGGAGTCGCTACGGACTATGATCGGATCGGGCTTAAACCCGACCAAAGGGAGATTAACTCTCCGCCGGTCACTCATCAGATAGCGGTGGTGGAGGAGCAATGCGGCAATTCTCCCTCTATCCTGAGGACGAACTATGTCCGGATTCCCGAGCTCTCCGAGCCGGATACCCACCCACGGGAGGACTTCGCCCTAACCCTGAACCTAGAATGAGGCTGCATACCGAACCTGCGGGGCAACATCCCGGAGCCCGAACTTCCAAGATCGGAAACTCCCCCGCCCCGGGGTCTCAGATTGGGTCAAGGTCTGGACTTAAATCCACCCACCCAGATACAAACGATCTTTCCCACATTGGGCAAGAGCCCCAAGAGACAGTACATCACTATTGGGCCAGATTCCTCCTTGTAATGAATAAGGTCAAGGACTGTCGCGAGGAAGACACAATTTCGTTCTTTTGCAACAATTGCACAGACAAGGAAATCCTCAATGCCATAAGTCGCCGTGACATAGCACACTTCGCTGACTTGGCGGCCATAGTATGGAAGTACTGTGCAATGGAAAGCGCCTGGAAAACCCAAACAAAATTTTGGTATAATCCGGCTCTGACAAAACCCCCAGTTTGAACTAAAAGGGTGCACTCTCATAAGTCGTCAAACTCAATTACAAAGAAGCAAAAGCCCACTACAGGGCGTGGAACCGTATTGGAGGGATGGCTTAACGGGCCCTGCAAAATTCATAGTACAGCGGATACCATACCAACACACATCCTTAGAGCATGTTGGGTACTCCGGCAGGTGACCAAGAGCGATGAGGATCTCCTCATCCAAAACACCTCAGAGCACCATCCCATGCATAACAATACAGTATTAACAGTCTTCGAGACCTTCGCCTCAAAAAACAGGCGTAAGCGAGCACTCCGCAGCCTTGCCGAAGTCTGCCACCTGGCAGCAATAAATCCATGGAGCGACACGGCCATCACCTTCAATGCCAGTGACGAACCTAAATTCCGAACAGCCCGAGCACCAGCCGCCTTGGTCCTCAGTCCAATTGTGGATGGCTTTCGGCTCACTAAAGTGCTCATGGACGGCGGCAGCGGAATAAACCTCATTTATGAGGAGACTCTTCAAAAAATGGAAATAGACGGAAACTGCATTGAGCAAAGCAGCACGACCTTTCGAGGAATCATCCCTAGTCGGGAGGCACGTTGCGCTGGGAAAATCACACTAGATGTGGTATTCGGCACTCCGGAGAATTACAGGTCCGAAGAAATTACATTCCAAGTGGCCCCGTTCAGTAGCGGATACCACGCCCTTTAGGGCGGGAGGCATTCATGATCTTCCAAGCCATACCCCATTACGGGTACATGAAGCTCAAAATGCCCGGGCCCAATGTAATAATCACTCTAGCTAGTGATCCAGACATAGCACTCCGTGCCGAGAACAAAACAGCCGCACTGGCCCTCGAGGCATTATTCGAAGCCCTTGTGGCGGAGGAATTAACCGCACTGCGCTCCACAGTGGACAGGGACGACATGATACTAGACAAAAGAAGTCCACTTCTTTTAAACCAGCGGATGAAATAGTCAAATTCCAAGTCCATCCAACGGACTCCACAAAAATAGCATCCATCGGGGCACAGTTAAACCCCGTTGTAGACGCCGCACTACGGGAGTTCCTGCGCGAGAATTGGGACATATTCGCCTGGCATCCTTCAGACATGCCAGGAATCCCACGTAGGCTAGCCGAGCATAGCCTTAACATTCTAAAGGGATTCAAGCCGGTCAAGCAGACTCTTCGGCGTTTCTCCGAACCTAACCGACAAGCCATGGGAGAGGAGCTAGCCAAGTTAGCGGAGGCCGAATTCATTAGAGAAATAAAGCATCCGGACTGGCTAGCAAACCTGGTGATGGTACCAAAGAAGGACAAATCCTGGCGCCTATGCGTCGACTTCAAGGACCTTAATAAGGCTTGCCCCAAGGATCCCTTCCCCCTCCCTCGCATTGATCAAATTATCGACCTTAATCCCGGCGCCGAGTTCTGCAGTGAGTCGGCGGAGGAGAAGTGGGGGACCTTCAAAGAGGTCTTCCAGGAGGTGCACGGGCAGGAAGCCGAACCTACGTCCAAGCCCCTTGATCCTGAGCTTCTCATCATTGCTGGCGAGGGGAAGGGCCATGGCCGCCACCTCCTCTACAACGGGGCGATCGCCACCTCGTCGCATCGCAAGCTGCACGAGATTTGCGCGTCGAGCACCAGCTCAACTCCGTCCATACGGAGTCGCCCAACTGCCGCATCACGTGAGATAGCGCGTCTCAAGGTTAGCATCCTAACCTTTCATTTATGTCCATGCCTCGAAATAGCACCGTTCCAACCTATATGAGCCTAATGCCATATTACATGATTTAATGGCGTAGCGGGCTGTTGAAGAGAAGCAAAGGCGGCAGGCTGAGCAGGATTCCAGAGAAAAGAAACGGGAAGACACGTACAAGAGGTTGAAACTGCTTGAGGATCAACTACAGGTAGAACATTATCTAAACTAGAGTAGAAGATTCATTACATAGGGACGAACCACCCTCATGTGAGTCTACTCTTATAGGTTCTTCTGCAATCTCGAAGCAGTGCAAGTGATGCCCCTCCTCCTCCTCCGGAATATTAACCCAATGGCCTCTCCTTCTCAAGATGACCTATATATGAACAAGTGTACTTCTATTGTGATGTGCACGTGTTTTGCAAGTAGTGACAATATGTATGAATTTGCGACTTGTGTGTGACGTCTACTAGGATAATACATTCGACTTGTGTGTGACAATATATGGACTATCCCTAATTATGCCTATATATGTGTGAACTAGATCAAATTATGCCTATATATGTGTGGACTAGATCAAATTATGCCTATATATGATCCTTCTGCCAAGTAGTTGTTTTTATCTGCAGGGATCAGAAAAGAAATAGCTTAAACAACAGAATGAATGGGAAAGATTTCCGAGAGTAACACTCGAAAAACTACATATTACCGAGAGCCCCTTTCGAAAACATGGTCGTATGGAAGACCTACTGTTGTGCCACAACTTTTCCGAGAGCAGCTCTCGGAAAGGAAGGCGACATTGCCGAGACCAGCTCTCGACAAAGCTATGTAAATTGCCAGGCCACGTTGTCCTACTAGTCAGGAGGATTGCCGAGAGCTGCTCTCGGCAACGATATCGTCTTTTTTTTTCAAAAATATTTAGCAAGTTATTTAAAACTTTTACTGATAAATATGACCAGTGGAACCACATGTCAGTTAGAAAGAACACTCACAAAAAAAGAAAATAGGATGTTGCATATGCTTTGCCGAGTGTCGTACTACGGCTCTCGGTAAAGTACGGAGTAACTGACGGAGTCGTCTGTTGCAGACGGGCATGCCACGTGGCTCCTCTTTGCCGTGAGCGGCTCTCGACGTCTGCAGGGTTTGTCGTGCGGTGCCTCTTTGCCGTGAGGCTGTGACGGCAAAGATTGGAGTTTGCCGTGAAGCTGGGTTTGCCGAGAATGACACTCGGCAAAGTTTGCTTTGCCGATTGTCCGTGTTTTAGCACTCGGCGAAGAGCATTACATCCGGCGTACGTGAAAATTCCAGTAGTGGAGAAGGCCATGTTTGATCAGGGCACCTCTCTTCAAAATTGCTCGCGGCTGCTGGTAATGTACTGCATCTGCTATGGTGTGGTTTGATGAATGGAACTGGGGTTTATATATTGTACCTGAAGCCTACAAGTACTTGATTTAAGTAGGATTAATTATTTGTGGACGGGGCTCCTGAAGTAATCGTGCAGCTGGAGACATATGATATGAAATTATTGTGTTGCATGAGACTGTACGTCGGCCGGCGAGATCATCTGAGAGCGACCCCTTCGGACATGTTGAGCGCCTCTTTTAGATCACATTGGCTGTAACGGATAACCCGAAGCAAACAAATTAAGCAACTACTGTGAGCTCAAACCCTGCCTATGGGGCACAACACGTTGGGCACGTAGTTTACTTGCTTGTAAGGACCAGGTAGTTTCCTAGCTAGTTATTTCCTAGTAGTTTTCTTAGCGTTGAGGAACTTGACTGGAGGTAGACTATAGCTATGCAAGCAATTACGTAGTACTCCCTCCGTAAACTAAATGGATAAGTTTGGTTACATGCATCGAGGCTAACCAGGCCCGAACGGTGTAGCATCTTTTTAGACCTCAGTTATTTGGTTTTCTGCATACACTGTTCAGCTCGCATAGCACGGTTCTTAAATCACCCCTGGGCCTGCCCCGTTGGGAACGGTCGAATCGACAGTTTTTCGAAAGCCAGACCGAGTGATGCTTCGAGGCGCACGTGGATGGCTCTCTGGAGACATGTGTCTCTGAGTTAATCCCTCCCTCCCTCCCTAATTTTCAGTCCCCTCTCTTTTTCCCTCTGCTCCCGTCGGCCGCGGTGCCGCCCCCGTCCGCGGAGTCGCCGGTGCTGTCGATCAAGAAGCGCCTTCTTCCGGCGGTGGGGCCGGCCACTTCTCCGCCGGTGTGCCCGTCGACCGCCGGTGTCCCCAGGCTTCCCGCGGGCCCAGGTTCACCGCCGACCGTGGCGCTCCGGTCCAAGAAGCCGGGGCACTCGACCAGGATGCGCGCGGGCACGTCCTCGGCCGCCTTGACGCTCCGCGCCGAGATTACCTCCCTAGGACCTCGCTTGGCCAGCACCCGCGCCGTCTTCGCCCCAATCCCCGATGTGGCGCCTGTGATGATGGCGGTGAGCGAGCCGAGGTCCGGGCAGGCAGCCGTGACCTCCTCGGCGGTGGACTTGGAGCCGAACCCGCTGGCGCACGGGGACTCCACTAGCACCACCAGCCGGCCAACGCTCCGGCGCCGCAAGTCTATCTTCTTGCTGGAGCCTGGAGCGGCTGAATATGGCACTCTTCAAGCCGCCGGACCTCAAGCAAGAAGGCTGAACTCTGAATATGGCACTCTCCAAGCCGGACCCTGGAGCGGCTGTAGCACACAAGCAAGCAGACTAAGAAGTAGCAGCTTGACCTCAAACAAGAATACTAAGAAGTACCAGCCTGAGCCCTCTGAACTCTGAAGTGTACGGGGTTTCATGCTGCTGCAGAACAACAACATCACGGGCGGCTGCCGCCGGAGCTGGGCGCGTCCACGGCCGCGATCCGGGCACGGCCACAGTGCCGTGCCTGGTGGAGTCCAGGTGCCGAGCGCACCCATGGTCGCCGGGAGCTGGCGGTGGACATAATGAGCAGAGGAACCTTCGGCGCGTTCAACGTGTTCGATGAAATGAGATGCCAAACCTGACGGGTGGTAAGCTTTGTTGTTAACTTCTAATCATATGTATGTATGCAACTAAATGCCGGGTGAAAATTGCATCTTGAGGACAAGACCCCTGATGCAGTCAACCAATCAACTGGTTATCTACGTTTTTTGCCCTGTTTTTCCTTACCCAGTCTCTACTCAGCCTGGCTCGTTTTTGCTCTCCTAGCCAGGCCCGGTGGAGAAACGAACCAAACACGCCCTATAAGAGTGCTTAGATCACTATTTTAGTAATCTAAACGTTCTTATATTAATTTACAGAGGGAGTAGTTGCTAGGAAGGTACTTTGCATGGTTGTAGTAGTAGTCCCGTAAGTAACGTAGGAATTTCAGTATGTGTGTGATGTGTGCACGTCCAGCCCGGCCTATGGCTTCTTCACTTGTAATCACGCCATTCCACTGATAATACAAAGTAGTACTAGCACAGCTTTCCTCACTCGTATGTGTGTGCGTGTGTATACAACATAGCAAGTCTGCTTCCCTAGTGTGCTTACTAGTTTACAGTGCATTTATCCAGCAATTGTTTATCTTCAGTTCTTGCATCCTCTTCGGTTGATTTGCCGAGAGTTAGCTAGTCTGTAGTTGGGCTAACAGCAGATCGAGTAATCAAGCTTGAGAGCGGCAACCCCGTAGGGAATGGAGGCGACTGGAGCGATTGGGGCAGCGACCCTGCCTCCCTCGCCACCCGATCCCCCGCCAGATGGAGGAGCACCGTGGTCGCCAGCGCCGGCCTCGGCGCGGGACTGGCATCTGCGTTGGCAGGTCCAGTTCAGGGAGGTCGCTGCCGGTGGATCGGGGTCTCCCAGACCTGGCTCGATCCATTTTCATCCGCCTTCGAGATGGATCATCCGCCTTCGAGGCGGATCGGAGGCCACTTTTAGGTGCTTGCAGATGAGTCGGATGATGAGGACAAGGAGGGCGCCGCGGCGTTCTCGCTGGTGAACGTGGCACCGGTGAAGCTGGGGAGTCGCGTGGAGGCTTCGGTGGCGGAAGGAGAGTCGCCATCGTTGCGATGAACACCATTGATGACCGTAGCGCTCCTGCGTCGGAGATCGGGTCGGTGGAGTTGGTTCGCCGGACTGTTCATCGGAGGACGGCGGCCTCCGCGATCCGTCCATGGAAAGGCCCTATGCCAAAGGCATGTATCAACTATCAAGCCAATCACTTTGTCAGATTTCATTTTCCCGGATTCTTGGACTCGAGTAACTAGAAAGAAGAAGAGGAAGGTTCGGCCGGTGGCGGCGCGCCGGCGCCGGTGACCAGCATGGCGACTGAGATCCGGGCGGCCAGGGCGTCGCGTTTGAATCAGATTCTGGGCCAAGCTGGGCCTGTGGCTAAACGGGCTGGATCTTGCATGACTGGGTATGTGGCCCAGCATGTGAGTGCTGAGGCAATGATCGACGTATCGAGGCGGATCGAACCGGAAAGAACTGGGTATGAGGCCCAGGAAAACACGGTTTCATCTTGCGTAGCCGCATGCACGAGTTCGCCCGGTCGTCGAGTCTTCTGCTTCCGCCGCCTAGTGTTCGTCCGCATTGCGCCGTTCCCGCGTTCCGTAAGTGTGGACCTGGTCGCGCCGCCCGTGTCCCTCCTCTCGCGGCCATGGCGAGGCGTGGAGGTGGTCCGCCGGGACCGAAGCCTCCGGTGCCCGTGCAGGCCGTTATGGGTCGCGACGGTGGTGCTCAGGGCTCTGGGCCGCCAGCGCCTGGGACGGCTGTGGTGGCTCCCGTGCCAGCTGCCGCGGGCCGCGGCGCGGGAGCGCAGGGCCCGAGGCCTCCGGCGCCCGGGACTGTCTTGGGGGCACCCTGGAAGCAGCTGAAGCCGGCGCGTGGGCAGCAGCCTCGGGCTGCGCCGCCGCCTCACTTCGTCGCGCGGCCGCCGTAGATACGGGCGGGGCCGGTGCAGACCACACAAGCACTACCGCCTCAGATTTCGCAGTCTGGGCCACCTGAGCATGTGGGTGATGGAGGCGCGGACATGCTCGTTTCCCGGCAAACCGTGGTGGTAATGGACCGCCTCGAGGACAATGGGGTGACGATGGTTACAACACTTATGGTGATGGCCAACATCATGGCTCGTCGTCGGCGGGCGGCGGCTGTGGATATGCTTGGCAGAGAGACCTTTTCGCGGCCCTCCGGGAGGCTTTGTTGAGCGGGCATCTGGCCCAGATTATCGGCAGAGAGGTGGTTACCGAGGTCGTCATGGTGGTCGCGGTGGTAGGAACAGCTACCGTCAGCCTCCTCTGCCTGTCGTTGTTGAGCCGACGGCCTCCTCTGAGGTGGTTGCTTCCGGGTAGACGCCGGAATTGTCCGGTCAGGTCATGGACATGGTGACGGCGCTGGCTAATGTTGAGGTGCCTGGGACTGAGCCCATGGTGACGGGCCCTGTCGGTGCCACTGACAAGTCTGATGGTGATCGAGCTTCCAAGCGGGCTCGTAAAAAGGAGAAGATGTTGTGTTATCGTTGTGGTGAGAATGGCCACTTTATTGCTGAATGCGCGACCGAGTTATGTGACACCTGCCTCAAGCCAGCGCATGATACGGAGGGTGCCCGATACTGCGTGAACAGATGCCGAGTATTACCATTTATGGAGTTTGTCGTGCCGAGTTGATGTTCTTTGAGTCTCCTGGTGCGAGGGAGATCCCAGAGGATCCCAGAGCATGGCAATAGGGGTTGTGAAAGTCACGAAGGGTGATGTGTCAGAGGCTTACTGAGTTAGCTCCAGGTGACTTTCAGTGGGAGCTTATCAGACTCGAGACCAATATGTATAAGGTGGACTTCCCTTCAGCAGAGGACTTGCAGCGACTTCTGAGTTTTGGGTTGTGCAGAGTGCCTAGCACAAAGTGCATCCTTGAGTTTCATGAGTGGAAGAAGGTAGAGCCACATGGCAAGCCTCTTACCTAGGTCTGGTTACGATTCTCGGGGGCTCCTTTGAAGCCGCTGCAGGATGCTCGGGTCGCTGCTAGCTTGGGGATTCTGGTCGGGAAAACTGAGAGGGTGGATATGGCCTTTACCCGAGCTAACGGGGTGGCCAGATTGCTGGTGAGTGTCCTAAATATTGAGTTTGTGCCTGACGTGGTTAAGTGGACACACATGGGCCTGATATACAACCTTGAGGTTGAGTTTGAGGACGCCGAGCTTTTCGCTGAGGCTCTGGCAGGGACTGATGTGGATATGCATGACACGGATGATGGTTCGGGTAATAAGGAGACGCGAGTGGACGATGTTGGGCGAGAGTTGCCCAATAGACCGGGTTCCACCTCATAGACGACTGGGGATGGGGATGCACCATCCTCTACGGTGCCTATGAACTCTCCGAGATTTGGTTCGCTTGAGCCAGTTTCTGCTCCTCCCAGACTTTGGAGCGATAGGGTGGAGTGTGATGATGTGCTAGAACGCATGCTCCCTCCCTTGGACTTTGCAGATGCAAATTGCTATGTGGATGGGTGCCTGGATGCGTTTTGTTGGAAATATGCCCTAGAGGCAATAATAAAATGGTTATTATTATATTTCTTTGTTCATGATAATTGTCTATTGTTCATGCTATAATTGTGTTATCCGGAAATCGTAATACATGTGTGAATACATAGACCACAACACGTCCCTAGTGAGCCTCTAGTTGACTAGCTCGTTGACCAAAAGATAGTCATGGTTTCCTGACTATGGACATTGGATGTCATTGATAACGGGATCACATCATTAGGAGAATGATGTGATGGACAAGACCCAATCCTAAGCTTAGCTCAAAGATCGTGTAGTTCGTTTGCTGTAGCTTTTCTGAATGTCAAGTATCATTTCCTTAGACCATGAGATTGTGCAACTCCCGGATACCGTAGGAGTGCCTTGGGTGTGCCAAACGTCACAACGTAACTGGTGACTATAAAGGTACATTATAGGTATCTCCGAAAGTGTCTGTTGGGTTGGCATGAATCGAGACTGGGATTTGTCACTCCGTATGACGGAGAGGTATCTCTGGGCCCACTCGGTAATGCATCATCATAATGAGCTCAATGTGATCAAGTGGTTGATCACGGGATCATGCATTACGGTACGAGTAAAGTGACTTGCCGGTAACGAGACTGAACAAGGTATTGGGATACCGACGATCGAGTCTCGGGCAAGTAACATACTGATTGACAAAGGGAATTGTATACGGATTGATTGAATCCTCGACATCGTGGTTCATCCGATGAGATCATCGTGGAGCATGTGGGAGTCAACATGGGTATCCAGATCCCGCTATTGGTTATTGACCAGAGAGGCTTCTCGGTCATGTCTGCATGTCTCCCGAACCCGTAGGGTCTATACACTTAAGGTTCGGTGACACTAGGGTTGTAGAGATATTAGCACACGGTAACCCAAAAGTTGTTCGGAGTCCCGGATGAGATCCCGGACGTCAAGAGGAGTTCCGGAATGGTCCGGAGGTAAAGATTCATCTATAGGAAGTCCAGTTTCGGCCATCGGGAAGGTTTCGGGGGTCACCGGTATTGTATTGGGACCACCGGAAGAGTCCCGGGGGGCCACCTATCCCGGAGGGCCCCATGGGCTGAAGTGGGAGGGGAACCAGCCCCTAGTGGGCTGGTGCACCCCCCTTGGGCCTCCCCCTGCGCCTAGGGTTAGAAACCCTAGGGGTGGGGGCGCCACCCTTGCCTTTGGGGGCAAGACACCCCTTGGCCGCCGCCCCCCTAGGAGATTGGATCTCCTAGGGCCGGTGCCCCCCTAGGCGCCCTATATATAGTGGGGGGAGGGAGGGCTGCGCATCCAAGCCCCTGGCCTCTCCCTCTCCCTCCCGTGACACTCCTCCGTCTCCTAGCGCTTGGCGAAGCCCTGCCGAGATCACCGTTGCTTCCACCACCACGCCGTCGTGCTGCTGGATCTTCATCAACCTCTCCTTCCCCCTTGCTGGATCAAGAAGGAGGAGACGTCTCCCAACCGTACGTGTGTTGAACGCGGAGGTGCCGTCGTTCGGCACTTGGTCATCGGTGATTTGAATCACGTCGAGTACGACTCCATCAACCCCGTTCTCTTGAACGCTTCCGCTCGTGATCTACAAGGGTATGTAGATGCACTCCTCTTTCCCTCGTTGCTAGATGGCTCCATAGATTGATCTTGGTGATGCGTAGAAAATTTTAAAATTCTGCTACGTTCCCCAACAGTGGCATCATGAGCTAGGTCTATGCGTAGTTACTATGCACGAGTAGAACACAAAGTAGTTGTGGGCGTTGATATTGTTAATTTGCTTGCCGTTACTAGTCTTATCTTGATTCGGTGGCATCGTGGGATGAAGCGGCCCGGACCAACCTTACACATACGCTTACGTGAGACCGGTTCCACCGACTGACATGCACTAGTTGCATAAGGTGGCTGACGGGTGTCTGTCTCTCCCACTTTAGTCGGATCGGATTCGATGAACAGGGTCCTTATGAAGGGTAAATAGAAATTGGCAATTCACGTTGTGGTTTTGGCGTAGGTAAGAAACGTTCTTGCTAGAAACCTATAGCAGCCACGTAAAAACTTGCAACAACAATTAGAGGACGCCTAACTTGTTTTTGCAGCAAGTGTTTTGTGATGTGATATGGCCAAAGGTTGTGATGGATGATGAATGATATATGTGATGTATGAGATTGATCATGTTCTTGTAATAGGAATCACGACTTGCATGTCGATGAGTATGACAACCGGCAGGAGCCATAGGAGTTGTCTTTATTTATTTATGACCTGCGTGTTAACATAAACGTCATGTAATTACTTTACTTTATTGCTAAAGTGTTAGCCATAGTAGTAGAAGTAATAGATGACAAGACAACTTCAAGAAGACACGATGATGGAGATCATGATGATGGAGATCATGGTGTCATGCCGGTGACAACGATGATCATGGAGCCCCGAAGATGGAGATCAAAGGAGCAAATGATATTGGCCATATCATGTCACTATTTGATTGCATGTGATGTTTATCATGTTTTACATCTTATTTGCTTAGAACGACGGTAGCTTAAATAAGATGATCCCTCATAATAATTTCAAGAAAGTGTTCCCCCTAACTGTGCACCGTTGCGAAGGTTCGTTGTTTCGAAGCACCACGTGATGATCGGGTGTGATAGATTCTAACGTTCGAATACAACGGGTGTAAGCCAGATTTACACACGCAATACACTTACGTTGACTTGACGAGCCTAGCATGTACAGACATGGCCTCGGAACACAGAAGACCGAAAGGTCGAGCATGAGTCGTATAGAAGATACGATCAACATGAAGATGTTCACCGATGTTGACTAGTCCGTCTCACGTGATGATCGGACACGGCCTAGTTAATTCGGATCATGTTATACTTAGATGACTGGAGGGATGTCTATCTAAGTGGGAGTTCATTTAATAATTTGATTAGATGAACTTAATTATCATGAACTTAGTCTAAAATCTTTACAATATGTCTTGTAGATCAAATGGCCCACGTTGTCCTTAACTTCAACGTGTTCCTAGAGAAAACCAAGCTGAAAGACGATGGCGGCAACTATACGGACTGGGTCCGGAACCTGAGGATCATCCTCATAGCTGCCAAGAAAGATTATGTCCTAGAAGCACCGCTAGGTGACGCACCCGTCCCACAGAACCAAGACGTTATGAACGCTTGGCAGACACGTGCTGATGATTACTCCCTCGTTCAGTGCGGCATGCTTTACAGCTTAGAACCGGGGCTCCAAAAGCGTTTTGAGAGACACGGAGCATATGAGATGTTCGAAGAGCTAAAAATGGTTTTTCAAGCTCATGCCCGGGTCGAGAGATATGAAGTCTCCGACAAGTTCTTCAGCTGTAATATGGAGGAAAATAGTTCTGTCAGTGAGCACATACTCAAAATGTCTGGGTTGCATAACCGCTTGACTCAGCTGGGAGTTAATCTCCCGGATGACGCGGTCATTGACAGAATCCTTCAGTCGCTTCCACCGAGCTACAAGAGCTTTGTGATGAACTTCAATATGCAGGGGATGGAAAAGACTATTCCTGAAGTATTTGCAATGCTGAAATCAGTAGAGGTAGAAGTCAAAAAGGAACATCAAGTGTTGATGGTGAATAAAACCACTAAGTTCAAGAAAGGCAAGGGTAAGAAGAACTTCAAGAAGGATGGCAAGGGAGTTGCCGCGCCCGGTAAGCAAGCTGCCGGGAAGAAGCCAAAGTATGGACCCAAGCCCGAGACTGAGTGCTTTTATTGCAAGGGAAGTGGTCACTGGAAGCGGAACTGCCCCAAATACTTAGCGGACAAGAAGGCCGGCATCACGAAAGGTATATGTGATATACATGTAACTGATGTGTACCTTACCAGTACTCGTACTAGCTCCTGGGTATTTGATACCGGTGCGGTTTCTCACATTTGTAACTCAAAGCAGGAGTTGCGGAATAAACGGAGACTGGCGAAGGACGAGGTGACGATGCGCGTCGGGAATGGTTCCAAGGTCGATGTGATCGCCGTCGGCACGCTACCTCTACATTTACCTACGGGATTAGTTTTAAACCTCAATAATTGTTATTTAGTGCCAGCTTTGAGCATGAACATTGTATCAGGATCTCGTTTAATACGAGATGGCTACTCATTTAAATCCGAGAATAATGGTTGTTCTATTTATATGAGAGATATGTTTTATGGTCATGCTCCGATGGTGAATGGTTTATTCTTAATGAATCTCGAGCGTAATGCTACACATATTCATAGTGTGAATATCAAAAGATGTAAGGTTGATAATGATAGTCCCACATACTTGTGGCACTGCCGCCTTGGTCACATAGGTGTCAAACGCATGAAGAAGCTCCATGCAGATGGACTTTTAGAGTCTCTTGATTACGAATCATTTGACACGTGCGAACCATGCCTCATGGGTAAAATGACCAAGACTCCGTTCTCAGGAACAATGGAGCGAGCAACCAACTTATTGGAAATCATACATACTGATGTGTGTGGTCCAATGAGTGTTGAGGCTCGCGGTGGCTATCGTTATGTTCTCACCCTCACTGATGAATTGAGTAGATATGGGTATGTCTAATTAATGAAACACAAGTCTGAAACCTTTGAAAAGTTCAAGGAATTTCAGAGTGAGGTTGAGAATCAACGTGACAGGAAAATCAAGCTCTTGCGATCAGATCGTGGGGGAGAATACTTGAGTCACGAATTTGGCACACACTTAAGAAAATGTGGAATAGTTTCACAACTCACGCCGCCTGAAACACCTCAGCGTAATGGTGTGTCCGAACGTCGTAATCGCACTCTATTGGATATGGTGCGATCTATGATGTCTCTTACCGATTTACCGCTGTCATTTTGGGGCTATGCTTTAGAGACTGCCGCATTCACTTTAAATATGGCTTCGTCGAAATCCGTTGAGACGACACCGTATGAATTATGGTTTGGGAAGAAACCTAAGCTGTCGTTTCTGAAAGCTTGGGGATGCGATGCTTATGTCAAGAAACTTCAACCTGAAAAGCTCGAACCCAAGTCAGAAAAATGCATCTTCATAGGATACCCTAAAGAAACTGTTGGGTATACCTTCTACCTCAGATCCGAAGGCAAGATCTTTGTTGCCAAGAATGGGTCCTTTCTAGAGAAAGAGTTTCTCTCGAAAGAAATAAGTGGGAGGAAGGTAGAACTTGATGAAGTATTACCTCTTGAACCGGTAAGTGGCGCAGCTCAAGAAAATGTTCATGAGGTGCCTGCACCGACTAGAGAGGAAGTTGATGATGATCATGAAACTTCAGATCAAGTTTCTACTGAACTTCGTAGGTCCACAAGGACACGTTCCGCACCAGAGTGGTACGGAAACCCTGTCTTGGAAATCATGTTGTTAGACAACGGTGAACCTTTGAACTATGAAGAAGCGATGGCGGGCCTGGATTCCGACAAATGGCTGGAAGCCATGAAATCCGAGATAGGATCCATGTATGAAAACGAAGTATGGACTTTGACTGACTTGCCCGTTGATCGGCGAGCCATAGAAAATAAATGGATCTTTAAGAAGAAGATAGACGCGGATGGTAATGTGACCATCTATAAAGCTCGGCTTGTCGCTAAGGGTTATCGACAAGTTCAAGGGGTTGACTACGATGAGACTTTCTCACCCGTAGCGAAGCTGAAGTCAGTCCGAATCATGTTAGCAATTGCCGCATTCTATGTTTATGAGATATGGCAAATGGACGTCAAAACGGCATTCCTTAATGGTTTCCTTAAGGAAGAATTGTATATGATGCAGCCGGAAGGTTTTGTCGATCCTAAGAATGCTGACAAGGTGTGCAAGCTCCAACGCTCGATTTATGGGCTGGTGCAAGCATCTCGGAGTTGGAACATTCGCTTTGATGAGATGATCAAAGCGTTTGGGTTTATGCAGACTTATGGAGAAGCCTGCATTTACAAGAAAGTGAGTGGGAGCTCTGTAGCATTTCTCATATTGTATGTGGATGACATACTGTTGATGGGAAATGATATAGAATTCTTGGAAAGCATAAAGGCCTACTTGAACAAGTGTTTTTCAATGAAGGACCTTGGAGAAGCTGCTTATATATTAGGCATCAAGATCTATAGAGATAGATCGAGATGCCTCATTGGTCTTTCACAGAGTACGTACCTTGACAAGATATTGAAGAAGTTCAAAATGGATCAGTCAAAGAAGGGGTTCTTGCCTGTATTGCAAGGTACGAGATTGAGCATGGCTCAATGCCCAACCACGGCAGAAGATAGAGAAAAGATGAGTGTCGTCCCCTATGCCTCGGCCATAGGGTCTATCATGTATGCTATGCTGTGTACCAGACCTGATGTAAACCTTGCCGTAAGTTTGGTAGGAAGGTACCAAAGTAATCCCGGCATGGAACACTGGACAGCGGTCAAGAATATCCTGAAGTACCTGAAAAGGACCAAGGAAATGTTTCTCGTTTATGGAGGTGACGAAGAGCTCGTCGTAAAGGGTTACGTCGATGCTAGCTTCGACACAGATCTGGATGACTCTAAGTCACAAACCGGATACGTGTATATTTTGAATGGTGGGGCAGTAAGATGGTGCAGTTGCAAGCAAAGCGTTGTGGCGGGATCTACATGTGAAGCGGAGTACATGGCAGCCTCGGAGGCAGCACAAGAAGCATTCTGGGTGAAGGAGTTCATTACCGACCTAGGAGTCATACCCAATGCGTCGGCCCTGATGACTCTCTTCTGTGACAACACTGGAGCTATTGCCCTTGCCAAGGAGCCCAGGTTTCACAGGAAGACCAGGCATATCAAGCGTCGCTTCAACTCCATTCGTGAAAGTGTTCAAAATGGAGACATAGAGATTTGTAAAGTACATATGGACCTGAATGTAGCAGATCCGTTGACTAAACCTCTCCCTAGAGCAAAACATGATCAACACCAGAACTGCATGGGTGTTCGATTCATCACAATGTAACTAGAATATTGACTCTAGTGCAAGTGGGAGACTGTTGGAAATATGCCCTAGAGGCAATAATAAAATGGTTATTATTATATTTCTTTGTTCATGATAATTGTCTATTGTTCATGCTATAATTGTGTTATCCGGAAATCGTAATACATGTGTGAATACATAGACCACAACACGTCCCTAGTGAGCCTCTAGTTGACTAGCTCCTTGACCAAAAGATAGTCATGGTTTCCTGACTATGGACATTGGATGTCATTGATAATGGGATCACATCATTAGGAGAATGATGTGATGGACAAGACCCAATCCTAAGCTTAGCTCAAAGATCGTGTAGTTCGTTTGCTGTAGCTTTTCTGAATGTCAAGTATCATTTCCTTAGACCATGAGATTGTGGAACTCCCGGATACCGTAGGAGTGCCTTGGGTGTGCCAAACGTCACAACGTAACTGGGTGACTATAAAGGTACATTACAGGTATCTCCGAAAGTGTCTGTTGGGTTGGCATGAATCGAGACTGGGATTTGTCACTCCGTATGACGGAGAGGTATCTCTGGGCCCACTCGGTAATGCATCATCATAATGAGCTCAATGTGATCAAGTGGTTGATCACGGGATCATGCATTACGGTACGAGTAAAGTGACTTGCCGGTAACAAGACTGAACAAGGTATTGGGATACCGACGATCGAGTCTCGGGCAAGTAACATACTGATTGACAAAGGGAATTGTATACGGATTGATTGAATCCTCGACATCGTGGTTCATCCGATGAGATCATCGTGGAGCATGTGGGAGCCAACATGGGTATCCAGATCCCGCTGTTGGTTATTGACCGGAGAGGCTTCTCGGTCATGTCTGCATGTCTCCCGAACCCGTAGGGTCTACACACTTAAGGTTCGGTGACGCTAGGGTTGTAGAGATATTAGCACACGGTAACCCGAAAGTTGTTCGAAGTCCCGGATGAGATCCCGGACGTCACGAGGAGTTCCAGAATGGTCCGGAGGTAAAGATTCATATATAGGAAGTCCAGTTTCGGCCATCGGGAAGGTTTCGGGGGTCACCGGTATTGTACCGGGACCATCGGAAGGGTCCCGGGGGTCCACCAGGTGGGGCCACCTATGCCGGAGGGCCCCATGGGCTGAAGTGGGATGGGAACCAGCCCCTAATGGGCTGGTGCGCCCCCCTTGGGCCTCCCCCTGCGCCTAGGGTTAGAAACCCTAGGGGTGGGGGCGCCACCCTTGCCTTTGGGGGCAAGACACCCCCTTGGCCGCCGCCCCCCGTAGGAGATTGGATCTCCTAGGGCCGGTGCCCCCCTAGGCGCCCTATATATAGTGGGGGGAGGGAGGGCTGCGCACCCAAGCCCCTGGCCTCTCCCTCTCTCTCCCGTGACACTCCTCCGTCTCCCAGCGCTTGGCGAAGCCCTGCCGAGATCACCGTTGTTTCCACCACCACGCCGTCGTGCTGCTGGATCTTCATCAACCTCTCCTTCCCCCTTGCTGGATCAAGAAGGAGGAGACGTCTCCCAACCGTACGTGTGTTGAACGCGGAGGTGTCGTCCGTTCGGCACTTGGTCATCGGTGATTTGAATCACGTCGAGTACGACTCCATCAACCCCGTTCTCTTGAACGCTTCCGCTCGTGATCTACAAGGGTATTTAGATGCACTCCTCTTTCCCTCGTTGCTAGATGACTCCATAGATTGTTCTTGGTGATGCGTAGAAAATTTTAAAATTCTGCTACGTTCCCCAACACGTTTGTCACTGAGATCACTTCGGTCGAGGGGGGGGGGAGGATCATGGGCAGGAGGCCCCTCGTTCTCCCACTCCTCCTGTTGTTTCGCCGCGGGTGAGGACTCCGATGTTTCCGGGTGCGGTAATGACTGCATCCCAGATAAGTGATGGGACCAGTTGGGGGGCCCGGGCAGGTGGCCTCGGCCCTACTTCTCCTGTGGTGGTCAGGGTGGCCGCTCCTGCGGTGTCCACGGGCTTCAGGAGCCGGCCGTCGCCTGCTGAGTTGCAGGTGTTGATCTAGGTGACGCCGATCGTGGTGGCCGCGTCTTCCTCCAGTCAGAGGGCCGGGTCAGGTGGGGAGCGTGGGCAGGCGGCCCCCGCACTCACTTCCACGTTGGGTTCCTCGCCGTTGCATGTGACGGCTCTAGGCGCTTCTCCGGGTGGTGCATCCCGGTTGTGCGTTGGGGGTGGGGCTGGAGGCCTTACCCCAAACGGGGCTACTCGGGAGGAGCTCATCGCTTTTGAAGGGATTCCAGATCCGGTATCTGAGAGGCGGCGGATGAGCTGCCGCCTCCAGGATCAGTCGAATGTTGATGACATGCAGCAGAGGTGCGCCATGCGGGCGGCCAAGCTTCATGACATTGAGGTCACTACTGGTAGTCGGTCAACACTTCCAATTCCATTCAGCATTTTTCTAATGATGAGATTATTCTCAATGCTAATCAGTTAGAAGTTTCACTAGATAGTAATGATAGTGAAATCTCCAAATCCATTAATGATATCCTGGATCTTAAAGTGGAGCGTGCTTTAGAACTGATTCGAAACTTAGCAGCGGCCAAACCTATGAACGATACTGACATAGATGTGTTGGGAGTCAGGGTGCTCGATAATTTTTGTGCGGATCTTGCCCCATCCCTCCCTGAGATAGAGGAGGATGATGGTTCTATGCCCCTAAGGGACAATACGCCTATCGAGGCTCAGGCAGTTAGGTCCACGGAGCCCGGTTGTGAGGACCGGGTGGAGGATCAAAACAAGGCTAAACGCAAGTGGAAGCGAAAGATTTATCTCGCTTCGACGGTGCACAGAAGTGCTAGGCATCATACTACTAAAAAAATTCATGATGAAATATGAGAGGAATATTTTGGAATAGCAGAGGTCTGACAGACTTAGCTAAAAGAAGGTTTCTAGCGGATGCTTCTATCGAACATAGGTTGGATTTTATCGCCCTCTCTGAAACTGGAAGGGACAATTTTTCTCCCCAGTTTCTAAGTACCTTATCGGGAGGTGTCGATTTTGATTGGCACTGCCTACCTCAGAGAGGAAGATCAGGTGGGATCTTACTTGGGGTTAGAAGCGAGTCGCTGGAAGTCCGAAGTGTGGTTATGGGAGATTTCGCCGTTAAGTTTTGGGTTAGATCGAAGGCCGATGGGTTTAATTGGGCACTAGTGGCGGCCTATAGGGTCGCGCAACCAGAACTCAAACCAGAATTTTTGGCGGATCTTGTCCGAATTTGCGGTTCTGAGCAGCTTCCAATCTTGGTTGGGGGAGGCTTTAACATTATTAGAAGGAGAGAGAAAACGAACAATGATAACTTTGACGACAGGTGGTCGTTTATGTTTAATACCATTATTGAAAGCTTGGATCTGAGAGAAATAGAGATTTCGGGTAGAAAATTCACTTGGGCTAATACTTTGCCAAACCTGACGTTTGAGAAGTTGGATCAAGTCCTCGCGAGCGTCGAATGGGAGCAGAAATTTCCTCTAGTAACAGTCCAATCATTATCGCGCGGAATCTCCGATCACACCCCTTTGCTGGTTGACTCTGGTGAGGCAGCACATGTGGGGAATAAAAATACTTTCTCTTTCGAATTGGCGTGGTTTGAAAGAGAAGGTTTCTTGGATCTGATAGCCAGGGAATGGGCTAAAGATGCAGGAGGGAGGACTTCTGTTGAAAGATGGCAGAATAAGATAAGACACTTGCGAAGTTTCTTACGTGGGTGGGCTAAGCATCTTAGTGGGATTTATAAGGTTGAAAAGGAAAGGCTCCTTACACTTATTCAGTCCCTAGATTTAAAAGCCGAGTCCACAATTCTTGAGACCTCGGAGTTACATGCTAAAGTAGACGCGGAGATGAGATTGAAAGAACTCCTGCGAGAGGAGGAATTGAAGTGGGCATTGCGAGCTAAGGTTCGCAAAGTTGTCCAAGGGGACGCTAACACTCAATTCTTTCATATGATCGCCAATGGCAAGCATAGAAAGAAAAGAATCTTTCAGCTAGACGAGGGAATGATTTTAGGACAGGAAAACCTAAAATTATACATAACCGAGTATTACAAGCAGCTGTTTGGGCCTCCAGAGGATAATTCCGTATCCTTGGATGAGTCGAGGGTTGCGGATGTTCCTCAACTTGCTGTCGATGAGAATGAGATTTTGACCGCCCCATTTTCGGAGAAAGAGGTGTTTGAAACTATTTCACAGATGAAGAATAATAAAGCTCCAGGGCCGGATGGATTTCCGGCGGAGTTTTATAAAAAGTGTTGGAATATTATTAAAGGGGATTTGATACCAATGTTTCATGGTTTATTCTCTGGACAGCTTCAGTTGTTTCATCTAAATTTTGGAACGATAACTTTGCTTCCTAAGAAAACAGAGGCTATGAGAATTGAGCAGTTCAGGCCGATCTTTCTTCTTAACGTAAGTTTCAAAATTTTCACCAAGGTTGGGACTAACAGACTCACGCAGATTGCGCACTCTGTGGTGCAGCCGTCCCAAACAGCTTTCATGCCGGACAGAAACATCCTAGAAGGGGTTGTGGTCCTTCATGAAATGCTCCATGAAATTCACACGAAAAAACTAGATGGGGTTGTTTTCAAAGTGGATTTCGAGAAAGCGTACGATAAAGTCAAATGGCCATTTCTTCAACAGGCCTTGCGTATGAAAGGTTTTGATTAGGCCTGGCGACACCAGGTAGAGTTTTTCACGCAAAAAGGGAGTGTTGAAATTAAAGTGAATGACGACATAGGTCACTACTTCCAGACACATAAGGGTCTGAGACAAGGAGATCCGATGTCACCTATTTTGTTCAACATAGTAGTTGACATGTTGACGATTCTAATAGGAAGGGCTAAGGATGTTGGTCAGGTAGGTGGCTTGGTTCCTCATCTAGTTGATGGAGGTGTGTCTATCCTACAGTACGCCGATGATACCATCATCTTTATGGAGCATGACTTGGCAAAAGCGAGAAACATGAAGCTAGTGTTATGCTTATTCGAACAATTGACCGCGTTAAAGATTAACTTCCATAAAAGCGAATTGTTCTGTTTTCGAAGAGCTAATGAGGAACAAGATGCTTACAAACAATTGTTCGGGTGTGAATTGGGGGCTTTACCTTTTATGTATTTGGGTATACCAAATCACCAACGTAAGCTGATAAACATAGAATGGAAGTGCATTGAGGATCGATTTGAGAAGAAACTGAGCTGTTGGAAGGGCAATCTGATGTCATACGGAGGCCGATTAATTCTTATTAATTCGGTTCTCATGAGTATGCCCATGTTTCTCTTGTCCTTTTTCAAGGTACCAGTTGGAGTTCGGAAAAGGCTGGACTTTTATCGATCCTGCTTCTTCTGGCAGAGTGATGAACTGAAGCGAAAATACAGACTTGCTAAATGGGATATTATTTTTCGACCAAAAGACCAAGGGGGTCTAGGTATTGAAAACCTTGAGGTGAAGAACAAATGTCTTCTCAGTAAGTGGATGTATAAGTTATCTGTTGAGACGGAGGCTACATGGGCGTAGATTCTACGTAATAAGTACCTTCATTTCAAAACTTTGTCCGAGGTGACAGTGAGGCTGACGGACTCGCCTTTTTGGAAAGGACTGATGAAAGTTAAATCAGTTTTTTTCAATAGGACAAAGTTTATAGTCGAAAACGGTACCACTACGAGATTCTGGGAGGATACATGGCTAGGGGAAACACCCCTCGCACTTCAATATCCTTCCCTCTATAGCATTGTACAACGAAGAGACGCTTACGTTGCGACAGTACTTCTGTCCATTCCTCTCAAAATTCACTTCAGGAGGACGCTTGCCGGAAACTGTTGGGAAACCTGGCTCCATCTTGTGAGTAGACTAATGGATGTTCAACTTTCTCAACGGCCTGATCAGCTGTGCTGGAAGCTAACTAGGAATGGAGTGTTTACGGTTAAATCCATGTATCTGGATGTTATCAATTCTAGCTCTATTCCTAGTTCGAAACATGTTTGGAGGGTCAAAGTACCTTTGAAAGTTAAAGTGTTTATGTGGTTTGTACATAAACAAGTCATTTTAACTAAGAACAACTTGGCAAAATGCAACTGGACAGGATCTACTAGATATAGTTTTTGTGATTGGGATGAATCCATCGAACACCTCTTTCTTGACTACCCGTTGGCATAAATTTTGTGGTGGACGGTTCACATAACCTTTAACATTACTCCTCCGAATACTATCAACACGTTATTTGGACGTGGCTTGACGGGATAGATTCCAAAAGAGTGAGACACATTCGTGTAGGAGTATGTGCTTTATTATGGGCAGTCTGGAATTGCAGAAATGATTTGGTCTTCAACAGAACAACACATATTCATTTTTTGCAGGTTATCTTCCGGGCCACTGCGTTGATCCGTATGTGGTCGCTACTCACTCTGACGGAGGCCAGGGAGTGTATGGTTACTGGGTCAATTCGATAGGAGATGGTAGCTCGGGCTATTTTCAACCGATTTGGATGCCGGTTATGTAATAGGATAGGCAATTAGTTTTCCTATCTTTCTTATGCCAACCGGTTGTGGTTTTACTTTTATTTTCTGCTCTTTATGAGCATTTTGTGTTCTTTTGTTTGAGACATCAAGACTTGTGTTGAACTTATTTGCTTATTAATTAAGTTGGTCGTATGCATCGTTCTGATGCAGAGGCCGGGGAGCTTCCCCTTTTCAAAAAAAACAGCTACGAGTAGGTTGTAATTTGCAGTCTTTCGTTACGGCAGATACAGAAACGGAATGGGATCAAACCTGCAAGGGAATAAGGGATAGATGGTCACTTCATCAACACCAACTTGTAAAGGTATCTGGATATTTTCCTTTCAAAAAAGAAGGGTATCTGAATAATGGATATAATGTAATACATCAAATTCCTAGTTTGATTATAGAGTGAGACTACGAAAATTTCCAGGAGTACCATTGAACTACTTTGCTTATTACTTTTGGGATAGAAAAAAGCTACTACAGTTTTACATTTTCTCTTTCACAAGCGGGCAAATAACCTTACAAAGCACCATAGATTAACATGTTTTAGAAGCTGTCTACAAATCACTAGCTATATATCTCTATCGTCCCAGTTGGTGCGCACTATGATAGCTTCGAAATACTGCTTCTGAAAATACAAGTTAACTATTCTGAATTTCTTTATGCACATGAGGTAAATATGCCGTTTTCAATTTACACTCAACGATACTGATTTTTTTGGAAATTCTCAATTCCTACAAATATTGATTCCTGTTTCGGACCATGTTTGGAACACCAGTGTCGCAATGCCTCTGCAATATTTCGAACACAAGAAAATGGCATAGATTTTCTCAAATGATAAGTGTCACACATTAGGTGTGTGGCACTTCGGACCTGACGTTTTCCGATGGCAATTCCAGTCACGCATGGATGCCAAATTTCAATGACACACGCCAAGTTTCTGTCAGAAAAAAACTTTTTCTTCCGCGAATACGCAAGATTGCGTATCATTTCATTGATAGGAAGGAGAAAAAAGGGGTGCAACTAATCAGGGCAGAAACAAAGCCGAGATCGCTGGAGCAGAAGGGGGGGGGTGCTCAGACCAGAACTAGGAAAAACTATTACAAGACTATAGTGTTAAGTCCTTGGGCGCCCGCGCGAACTGAAGTCTTGGCCTCCTCTTGGATGGCCGCAACTAGGCGTGGGGCGAAAGGTTGCTCGCTGTCGAAGACGCACCGGTTGCGGTGGCACCAGATGGACCGAGCAATGAGGATGGCCAGCGATGCGATCCCCTCGTGAGAGAGTTTGAGGTGATCTGCGCCATCCAGGGCAAGAGATCCTTGTGGCCGACTAGAGCAGCCACGGTGGCACGGCACCAAGCCAAAATGTTGTGCCAAACCCGGCAGGAGAACGAGCAGCCGATGAGGATGTGCTGCATGGTCTCGGTCTCTTGATCACAGAGAGCACAATGGTTGTTGTGAGGGAGGCCATGGCAGGCGAGGCGAGCGGAAGTCCAGCAATGATCGAGGTCAGCGAGCCAAATGAATACCTTGATCCACAGGGGGCCCCAGGGCTTCCAAGTGAGGGACCACTGAGGAGCCGGTATGGAGCCGGTGAATAGTGCACAGTAGCAGGAGCTCGCGGAGTAGATGCCGGAGCTAGTCCATCGCCAGGAGATGGTGTCTGGGGAGTTGGATAGCCGGAGATCGCGCAGCCGGCGCCAGAGGTCGAGGTACTGTAACAGTGCGGCCGGGCCCAAAGCGCTACGGATGTCACGAATCCAGGAATGGTCCGCCAACTTGTTGGCCACGGAGCAGATTTTGCAACGATGGCACGGGACCAACAGGATCAACAACGGGGCGATGTCGATGACAGACTGGCCATCAATCCAAGGATCAGACCAGAAGAGGCAAGTGCGTCCGTCGCCAACGGTCTAGAAAGTGGAGGGGCGGAAGATGGCGGCGGCATCGGGGTCGCTGAGCAGGTATAGGTGTGCCTAGGGCCAACTAAAGCATGGAAGTTGACATGCTTGCCAACTAAAGGCCATCCTCGCATAACTAAATTTGCCATAAAAAACGTTTGAAGTTGACATGTGCTCGTACGTGACGTTCAACACTTATCAGGGTCATAGATTTTTTTAGATACTTGCTTGACATTATAAATAAAGCCATTAGGGCACCACCGTCCAACAAACAATAGGAGAGTCTAGAAGTTAAGGGATACATGCCATAAAAACGAGACGGTAATAGGGTCCATGGCACGTAGGCCGGATAAAGATAGGGCTAGAAGCCAAGTACTAGGACGTTAGTCAGGGGCAGGAGAAGGTGCCAAGGAGATCTCCATACCTTAGATCTTGAAGACCATCAGGGCGGTGGTGCCAACATTCAAGGCTTCAGCGAGCGGACTCCACTGCCACAGGAAGGCAATCCATTCGGAGGACCTTGCGGTTTGGTGCAATCAATACAAGTGTACAACCTCCTTCCATTGAACTCTTCATATCGCCCTTCTTGCAATGTGTTTTATATTTGTAATAATCTCTCAGGATATTACACACAGGGTGTATATAAAGTGTATGTACATACAACATATTTGTGTAATACAATTTACAAGCACACATATGTACTGTAATACTACGATAGAACAAGAGACATGCATGTATTTATTATATCATATCTGTATGAATATGTGGCATTTGATGGTTTAACTATGCCGTGGGGTAGGAAGGCTCCATGGCAAGGCCACACATGCCCTTCTTGTCGGCGATGTCTCTCTCCATTCTTAAATATCCATTCTCGCCCCATGTTGTGCCCCAAGAATTCTTCAATAACCAATACTTTGTACCGTCACTAGTAGTTCCATAACCGATGGCTGCAATCCCATGATCCAAATCAGTGCCACAAGAGCCGGTCATCACGCCGCCGGAGTAGAATTGGAATGTCATATCGCCTCCATCCACTGCAACTGACACGGGTTGGCTTGCCACAGCCTTCATGAGAGCACCCTCATCATTGGTAGGCACATCCTCATAGCCCTTAATTGTTGCAACACTGTTGGATCCACTCTTGCATTTGTCGTCTGCACCGGCATATGGATAACTGGACTCTTTGGTGAGGCCTCCATTTTTGATAATGAATTTGAATGCATCATCCATGAGCCCACCCTCGCAGCCTTGGTCCTCGCCATGGACATCACAATCCACCAATTCTTGCTCTGAGAGCGAGACCAGATTGCCAGTACTTAGCTTGACAATGCCCTCTGTTGCAGCAACAGCAGAAAATGCCCAACAACAACCTGCAAATAATTCAGTCGCAGTCAATCACACACATTCTAATATGTAAAAGATTCTCAATATACATATTATTTCACATGTAGCATAAATGTACTTACCACACTGGCCTTGATTCTTGATGGGAGTGACCGCACCCTTTGTCCTCCAGTCCACCATCGCCGGAAGTGCATCAAAGCTCATATTCTCATACCTGAATTCTGTTGGAACCTTCACCTTGTTGGGAATGAACCCCTTGTTAGTCTTGGTCGCCCTGAACTCATCATTGCTGAGATCCGCAAACTGGTTGATGCTGAGCCAGAACTTGCTGTTTCCGGCGTTGAATGATTCGATGAACCTGGCATTAGCCTGGAATATCTCAAACCTCTGCGCCTTTTCAGCAGCGTCCTTGTACACGCGACCGTACTCCGTCATCCAACCCTCATGCCTTGCTACCATTGACAAGTCACCGTTCAGCTCGCGAACTCCAAGGGCAGAACTGCAGAAGCAGAGGCAGCCAAGGATGGCAAGGAGCGAAGCCCTGGTGATGGCCATGTTTGATCAGGCTGTCCTCTTCCAAATTGCTTCCCACTGCTAGTAGTAAGTACGAGTACTATGTTTTGGTTTGGATTGTTAATGGAACTAGGTGGGAATATATAGTACTCAGAGTCACAGGTACTTGTAGTTATTTAAGTGGGAGATAGCTAGTACATAGATGCGGTGCGTGCACGGAGTTGTACTTTGTGGAAAGGGGCTCCTGCGTAGCCGTGAAGAAGTGTGGTTGCCTGATGCTCGTATAATAGAATTTACTATTGTGAACGAGACGTACGCTTGCTGTAACAGTGAGAACGACCCCTGTTTATGCCGCAGTTCACGTCTTCAGTATCTCCCTAATATGATAGGGTCATAACGAACATGAGGTATTAAGCAGGACTCGGCTGTGACTAGGAGGTCAATACGCAGTGGGAAAAAGAAATTCAAATTCAAATTCAAATTCTGGACCATATATACTATTGAGTGAATTATATTTATCTATGCTACCAAATTGGAAATTATTATTGTAAAAGTGGCCTTTGTTGTGAACCTGTAAAATGTAAACAACAATGGCTTTTGCACGGTATAAACTGTAAGACAACAAGATCTCAATGTGGATTATTTATGCTACTTGATGACCTAAGTGAAATTTAGAGGAAGAAAATTGGGAGTGATTCAAAGAAATTTATATCTGCATCTTGCAGGGATGAAGGCCGGTCCAGAGAAGGGCTGGCTCGCCGCTGCTAGCCACGTCGCCTCGTGGAGTCATGAGCCGGCCGCGGTGGGAGCCCTAGGCGGCTGATGTGTGCGACTGTGTAGTGTTACGGTGGCCGAAAGCCTTCGCCGTGGCGGCCGGCGGCTGCTGTGTGCCTCTGTCGCGCCTTTGTTTTTCTCTCTATGATATTGTGCTGCGAGCCTGCGACTTTTTCTTTTTTGAGAAACTCGCCAAGTTTTATTCATTCAAAACAACGTTCATAGGTACACTATTTGGGTATCAGAATTGCCCAACCAAATATGTCTATCTATTCCTAGGTTACAAGAGAACTTGGCAAAATTACGAGTATCATAATTAAAGTTTGTACACTCGTGAATGAAACTACAAACTGAAAACTAGCTTCTCGAAACAAACTTTCACCCCGCTTTATATGTAAAACAACAACAACAGTCAGGCCCTGTTTGATAGCAAAGTATTATAAAAACTAAAGTATTGAAAACTACAGTAATTTAGTCAATAGGTACACAATACTATAGTTTTGACATAACAGAATATTTTGAAGTATTCGTGATACAGAGAACCTGTTTGGTACATTGACATAACATTAGCGGACTAGCTGTTAGCACTGCATACAAGCATATTTTCTAGATGTTAGCTGACTAGCCATTGCATCCAGCAACAGACCAGCGTAAGAGCAGCGCTGCTCTACCTGGCTGGCTGTATCATGCATAAGAACGCAGAGATCCATGCATCCAGGCAGCTGCGATCTATTGCAGCCCCTTGCAGAAACATGCCATGGCCTCTAGGTAGCAGGGGCGAGCCATGCAACGCCTACTACAATTTTGCCGCTGAGGGAGAAAACTCCAGCAACGACATGGCGGTGGCAACGATGGCATGAAAGCGAAGGAGAATTGATGCGAATAGTGAGGGAAAAGATAGCAATGCTTCCCCTCGTTTTTCTACAGCCGCTCTGTTTTAAAAAAAGAGGTCCAGAGGTCTTTTTTTTATGCAGACAAAAAACCTTGGTTTGGTAAATACTACAGTATTAAAATTACAGTTTTTAGTGGCAACCAAACAGCTCGTTGTAAAAAATACTATGGTAATCTAAAAAACTGTAGTATTCTCATAATATTTAGAAAATACTCTGCTATCAAGCAGGGCCTCAAAGTACACGGTCGAACAATACAAGATGGAGAGGTAGCCGTCTTACAAAGCCGATTCCATGATAATCAGATCACACAAATACGCTACCGAAAGAGAAAACAGAGAGACGGAGTACAACGCCACGCTACGCCCTACCACACATAAGCTCCTCGATAACGCCCTCATGAGGGAAGACGGCGCGAAGCGTCGTCGCTGTCGAGTCTGAAGCGAGCATGGATTTTCATCCGCAACTTGGCACGAAGAGGAGAACCACGATGACGTCTTCAAGAAGGGAGCGGCATCCGTGAGCATCGCCGCCTTCGGCACCAAGGCGCAAAGCTTTCGTTCGGAAGCTCACCCGTGCCCCACGGAGTAGCTAGGACAACCGCGACACGCTCCGACTCCCAGCTCTAGAACTGGGCATCTCCACTGCTACCGACAATGAACGAGCCTGAGCCACCTGACGCTACCCCCTCGCTGCCCCGGCGACCAAGAGGGCAAGCCACCACTGCTGCTATAGCGCCCGCTGGAGAGTCAACCATGCGGCCCACCATCCGAGGCCGTCACCCCGACATCCAAGGTCCGAAACACCATGAACCACCCCCTTCACGCGCACCCACAACGGTAGGAGGAGTGGAGGCCTCCCCATTCACTCCTAGCCCGGCATCAGCCATTGATTCTGGGTCAGAGCCTCCACCATAGGAAGCGTTAATACCTGCGTCCCTAGCCAGTCTCGGTGGACTGTGAGGGACACGAATCGATGACTGTCGGTGACCGCCGCTTGGCAAGCCTCGGATCTAGCCCTCTGGCGTTGGTCCAGGCGAGCACACATGTGACGCCCCCGATTCAATCGTGCACTAATCATACACGCAAACGTGTACAATCAAGATCAGGGACTCACGGGAAGATATCACAACACAACTTTACAAATAAAATAAGTCATACAAGCATCATATTACAAACCAGGGGCCTCGAGGGCTCGAATACAAGAGCTCGATCATAGACGAGTCAGCGGAAGCAACAATATCTGAGTATAGACATAAGTTAAACAAATTTGCCTTAAGAAGGCTAGCACAAACTGGGATACAGATCGAAAGAGGCGCCGGCCTCCTTCCTGGGATCCTCCTAAACTACTCCTGGTCGTCGTCAACGGGCTGCACGTAGTAGTAGGCACCTCCGGAGTAGTAGTAGTAGTAGTCATCGACAGTGGCGTCTGGCTCCTGGGCTCCATCGTCTGGTCGCAGCAAACGGGTATAGAAAGGGGGAAAAGAGGGAGCAAAGCAACCGTGAGTACTCATCCAAAGTACTCGCAAACAAGGAGCTACACTACATATGTATGCATTGGTATCAAACGGAAAAGGGGTATCATATGTGGACTGAACTGCAGAATGCTGGAATAAGAGGGGGGATAGCTAGTCCTTTCGAAGACTACGCTTCTGGTAACCTCCATCTTGCAGCAGAAGAAGAGAGTAGATGGTAAGTTCACCAAGTAACATCGCAAGCATAATCCTAACCGATGATCCTCCCCTCGTCGCCCTGTGAAAGAGCGACCACCGGTTGTATCTGGCACTTGGAAGGGTGCGTTTTATTAAGTATCCGGTTCTAGTTGTCATAAGGTCAGGGTACAACTCCAAGTCGTCATGTTACCGAAGATCACGGCTATTCGAATAGATTAACTTCCCTGCAGGGGTGCACCACATTTGCCAACACGCTCGATCCCCTTTGTCCGGACACACTTTCATGGGTCATGCCCGCCTCGGAAGATCAACACGTCGCAACCCTACCTAGGCACAACAGAGAGGTCAGCACGCCAGTCTAAATCCTATGGCGCATGGGTCTTGGCACATCGCCCATTGCACACCTGCACGCTGCGTACGCGGCCGGTGAGCAGACCTAGCAACCTCCATTACAAAGGAAGTTGCGTTACGCGGTCCAACCCGGCGCGCGCCGCTCAGTCGCTAACGTCATGAAGGCTTCGGCTGATACCACGACGTCGAGTGCCCATAACTGTTCCTGCGTAGTTGGTTAGTGCGTATAGGCCAGTAGCCAGACTCAGATCAAGTATCAAGATCTCGTTAAGCGTGTTATCTTGAAGTAACCGCGAACGCCGACCAGGGCCAGGCCCACCTCTCACCTAGTGGTCTCCGCCTGCCCTGTCGCTCCGCCTCAAAGTAACAGTCGGGGGCCGTCAGGAACTTAGGCCCACCACTACCTGGATGGAGCCACCTGCCCCTTCAGCACCCACATCCGAAACACTTGCGGGTACTCAACGAGCCGACCCGACTTTAGTCACCACCTGTATAGTATGTATGAATAGCATATACCCGTGATCAACACCCGACGTGATCACGGCCCGATAGTATAGCATGGCAGAGTGACAAGAATGTAGGGCCACTGATGGTAATCTAGCATCCTATACTAAGCATTTAGGATTGCAGGTAAGGTATCAACAGCTATAGCAACAATGACAGGCTATGCATCAGAATAGGATTAACGGAAAGCAGTAACATGCTACACTACTCTAATGCAAGAAGTAGAGAGAAGAGTAGGCGATATCTGGTGATCAAAAGGGGGGGGCTTGCCTGGTTGCTCTGGCAAGGAAGGGGGTGGTCGTCGATGTAGTCGATCTCGGGGTCTACCGGAAAGAAGCAACGGGGGGGACACAATAAATAACAGAGCAAACAAAGCATAACAGGGCAATGTGCGGTGCTAGGTGTGCCCTAACGCGGTACGAGGTGATACCGACGAAGGGGGAAAACAAGCGGGAAAGTATCCCCGGTGTTAGGCATTTTTGGATAAATGAAACGGAGGGGGATTGTTGCATGTTCGCTATGCTAGGGATGTGTGGCAGACGAACGGGCAGCGTATTCAGATTCGTCTCGTCGTTCTGAGCAACTTTCATGTACAAAACTTTTCCATCCGAGCTATGGATTATTTTCTATGAATTTTCAAAGATTTAACATTTACTGGAATTTACTTATTTAACAGAAAAGGGAATTATGACATCAGCATGATGCAATGCTGATGTCAGCAGGTCAACAGGTCGGCTGACGAGTCAAACCAGACAGGTGGGTCCGATGGGACCCACATGTCATTGACAGTGTATTAACACTGGGGTTAGTTTAATCTAATTAGACTAATAATTGTGCGGGACCTACTGTCAGTGGGTGCTTAGCCATTTAATTAACTAAATTAATTAATTACCTAATTATGTATTTATTTTGAATAGTTTAAAGGAGTGGGGCCCGCATGTCATAGCCACAGGGGCGCCCAGTCAGCGTTGACCCAAGTCAACGGGGTCAAAGGGGCCCGCGGGGCCCACAGTTAGTGGCATAGGGCGGGACCCACCGGTGCCAGGTCAGCGTGGCGGCCGGAGCAACGCCAGCGACCATT